>NW_006159782.1:2628430-2665339 GCF_000334495.1 Tupaia belangeri chinensis | reverse complement strand
AGTTGATGTAGTAGATTGATGGAAGGATTGATATAATAGGTCAGATTTAACAGAATGAAATTTAAGAAGGATAAAATGAAGATTAGGATTCAAAAGCTCAATTAACATTATATTACATAGTAATGAATTGAGGACAGTGTCACCTTGTAAAAAGATGTCAGGGTGATGGTTTAATAAGAGTTATCAGTGTGAAATGACTGATCTATACCAGCTAACATGACCTTAAGTTGCATTAATAGAGAGAAATTGAATCCAAAAAGGTATTTACAGTTTTGCAGTGGGCCCCACACTGGAGAAAAGAAAGACCAAACACTGTGGAACATGTGATGTTTAGACCAGATTGGTCAAGGAATGTATGACCTTGGGAAGGCCTCCTACTTGGGGAACTCAAGGTCTTCAGAGATGTGAAGGACTGGTGCCTGACACTCAGCGTTTCTTTGGTTGATGTCAGTCATGTGTTTTGCCCAGGAAGACTTGTTCTGATCCCTGAATATCAATGGTGAGTCAGTACAACAGGGGAAAACTTCCAGCTCAGTATAAATTAAAATTTCAGGGCCAGCAGGTAGCGTGGTGGTTAAAGTGCTAGATTCTACATGACCAACTCTTCTGTTCGAATCCCAGACCCGGTGACTTGAAAAACACACTAGGTACTTGTGTGTGTGCACCCATAATCCTAAAAGGTGAATGGAGAAAGGGATTGTGATGTGGCCATCCTCCCTGTGGGGTGATTTCTCACTTTCCCCTTTTCTGTCTGTCTCTCCAGCAAGCACGGGTACCCTGTGGCAAAAATCTAAAAATAATTTTTTTTTTTTTAAATTAGATACTGTTTTTCAAAGCAATAATTCATGACCTTGCCCTTTTACCTACTGGGACACAGCTGAGGGACACAGCACCTTCCCATTGTCATACCTGGATTATGGACCATGGAAGAAAATTAACTACTGTTTAGTCTGTGGTAGAAGGCATGTGCTGCTCGTGGTGGTTGGGAAAGCCTTGGGTGAACTCTTAATGTATTGATGCTGGGGGCTCTCCCCTCCCCCGAATTAAATGATTTATAAACTAAGTATTTGGAGCAGTCTTTACACCTTGTAGACACACGTCTGTGAGTGAATGGCAGGCGTTTTAAGACTTGTGGCTCAGATAGAGGGCCTGAAAATACTAGTCCAGATGGGAGGTAGTGAAGAATCTAATCTGATTAGGAGGAGTGGTGGTAGCAAAGAAGGAATGAATTGGAGAGATGCTTTAATTCAACGTAATGTTTATTAGATATTGGAAGTATGTGTGTGTGTGTGGGGGGTTGAGTTAAGATAATTTTCCAGGTTTCTGACATGAGCAGCTAACTGGATGGGTGTTGACTTCATTTTTAGACTAGGAGATAATGAGACTGGGAACAAGTTTGAGGGTAAGAGTAAGGGTGAAAGGCATGTGGTTGGGACAGTGATTCGGGAAACTGCTGCACCTAAACGTTAGAGCCTGAGGAGTCTATACTCAAGTAACTTAAATGTGGGAAGGGTGCAGGCCTCACCCTCAGTTTTTTTATTTCATTTTAATATATTGTTTTTCTTTGTTCACGAGATGGGGGGAAAGAAGGAATGAGGGAGGGAAGGAAAGAATGGTCGTGTCACCGTCATCTTCCTCCAGTCCTCTAACCCATCAGAACTTGTGTATTTGCATGAGCCTGTGGTGTGTTGCAGGCCAACCAGGCAGGGGACTTGAACCCTGGTCAACATGTAGTGTCCAGGTTCTCTTGAACAGCACATCATTGCTGTGTCAGGGAGCTAGGGTGATTTTTTTTTTTTTTTTAAGGTGTAACTTATGGTCAAATTTAACTGCTATTTTGCAATTATGGTTAAGGGGATAGCCAAAAGCAGAGCTGGCCAACCATGGCTAGTGGGCCAAATCTGATTCTCTTGCCTGTTTTGTTTGTTTTTTAATTATGCTATAAGGTTCATGCAATCACCAATGAGAGAAAGAATGAGAGATCACGTCCCACAGAGAATGTCCGGACCACAGCCCCTTCTCCTCCACTCTCCTTTTGGAAATTTAGACACGCACACCTACATACTCTGTGTGTTTTTCAAAGCTATTAAGTCCAAGACTTGAACCCCTTAGTCAGCCATGTGGGATCCAGCTGCCTTGACCACCACACCTCCTCCATATCATCTGCCTGTTTTTGTACTGCTCATGGACTTAGACATTTTTAAAATCATTTTTAATTATTGAGGCAAAAAAGAACAACAGTATTTCATGATTTGTGAAAACGTGAAATTCATATTCACTGTGCAGAAATAAGGTTTATTGGAGCACACTCATTTGTTCACACATTGTCTATGGCTGCCTTTACCCTGTAAGTGCAGATTAGACATTGCAACAAAGACTGTGTCGCCAGGAAACCCTGAAGTATTTACTGCCTGATCCTTCATGGGAAAATTTTGCTGATCCCTGATCAAGAATATGAGGAATCCGTAAGGGGAAAGCTGAAGAGCTAGCTGGGAGGGAGGACATGACCTGTAGTAGCAAAAGCTGCAGAAAAGACAAAGAAGGCAAGTCTGAGGAGTGTGCGTCAGGCTGACAGTGAAGATCTCTAGTGACTTACTGAGGAGAGACGCTTCCAGGGAAATACTCAGAACAAACGCAAGTGTGGATGGTAATGAAATGGGGATAGAGGGCCCTGAGCATGGGTAATACACATTGACCACTCACTGTGGACCATCAGCCTTGAAAATCTAGTGTTTCAGAATTTTTAGAAACTCATTAGAAGGCACACATGCAAGTTAAAGGAAGAAAGGCGGGGAGAGGGAGAAAGCGCCCCACAATGGGGTGTGGTTACGCCGCAGTCCCTTCTCCTCCACTTGTCCATCCTTCATGGGATTTGAAGCACATGTGCACATGCACCCAGTGTGATTTTCAAGCCACCAGGACCATGACTCCTGTGGTTGGTAGGAGTCCGCCTCCCCTAACCACTAGGCCACAGGCCAGCCCTAGATGATCATTTTGTTCGATGCCATCCTTTCCTTTCCTTTCCCAGAGAGCATGTGTGTATGAGGGAGAGAGAAAGAGAAAGCACCCCACCTTGGGGCCCGGTTGTACTACTGTCTTTTTTTTGCTCTGTTTCTTCATCCTGTCAGGATCCTGGGCATACACATATATGCCCAGCATATTTTTCAAGCTGCCGGGGCTAGGATTTGAACCATGGTTGACCACATGAGATCTGGCTCCATCCACATAGCACTTAACCTCTATACTACAGGGCCAGCCCTCAGAATTTTTTTTTTTTTTTGAGAGAGATTTTCAGTATAGGGCATGTGTGCTTGCCAGAGAGAGAGAGAGACAGAGAGAGAGGCAGAAAGCAGGAAATCACCTCCCATAAAGGATGGCTACACAGCAGTCCCTTCTCAATTCTCTTGGGATCTCGGGCATGCATGCACATGCACCTGGTGTGAATTTAAGTCCCCAGGTCCAAGATTCAAACCATGATTGACTATGTGGGAATCTAGTGACATAATCATTATATCATCCACTGGTCCCCTGAAATTTTTGGATTAATTACTTTATATAACTTTATTATTATTATTATTAGTTTTAGTTTGACCAGAGAAAGAGAAAGTGAGAAAGCAAGCCACCAGGTCAAGACTCAAACCGGGCTCAGCCATGTGGGAATCCAGCATCTTTAACAACTATACCACCTGCTGGACCCCCTTAGAAATTTTAAAAACAGTCAAAATCACACTTACCGTTGTTTTGTTGTGTGTGTGTGTGTGTGTGTGTGTGTGTGTGTGTGTATTTAAATTCCTAGTATATGCGGTCTAGTACTTTATCTCTTGCAATAAATTCAACATGTTGTGATGGGGGGAAATACTCTGGTCTGAAAAAGTAGCGGCTTGAAGTTTTCATCATTCGGGGCGATTAGAAGTTTAAACTGTGGCTCCTACATCGCAGACGTCCTCACCCTGGCCAGCACCAGCCACCTGTCCTGCTCACTGGTCTCTGCCTCTCCCAGCCCTGCCATTTATACTCAGGGTTCCCCAGTAAGGAAAATGCTTGACGTTCACGCTGTTCACTCCTTTCCTCCTTCTCTGGTCTGCCACCCCAAAACTCAGCCTGCACGATGGGATTTCCACCGCCACCACCACCACCACCACTGTTAGGTTATATCACCAACGATTTGATGTTCATTTGTTCATTGGTTAAGAAACTAAGCCAGGGGAACCAGCAGTTAGCGTAATGGCTATGTCGCTGGACTCCCACGTAGTCGACCGCGGTTTGCGTCCCGGACCCGGTGGCTTAAAACTCACGCCGGGCACATGTGCGTGCGTGCCCAAGATCCCGAGAGGAGAATGGAGGAGAAGGGATTGTGGCGTGACCATCCCCTCTGGGGGGTGATTTCTCGCTTTCTGTCTCTATGTCTCTCTTTGTCGGTCTGGCGAGCGCATGCGCCCTATAGCAAAAACCTCTCCAAAAAAAAAAAAAGAAACTGAGCCAGCCAGTCACCTGAAATGTAAGTGTGTCAGTCCCTGGACCCAGAAGCCATCATAGGATGAGAAGGTAAACAGGCAAAAAAGATCCTAGGACAGAAGTTTAAGCTGTGGGGCCAGCAGGTGGTGTAGTGGTTAAGATGCTGGACTCCCACATGGCCAGCCACATTTGGGTCCTGGACCTGGCGGCTTGTTTTCTGCATTTGCCTCTCTGTCTCTCTCTAATGAGCCCACATGCCCTTTAGCAAATTTTAAAAATAATAACAATAAATAAAATTAAGTCTTTTAAAAAAGAAGTTTAAACTTAAAGATATGAAAATAGCCTAAGTAAAGGGACTGGGGAAAGGGGAAAATATTCAGTCGTTACAGTACCTAAATGATTTTTAGAAAAATATGAATATTAATTAGAGAATAGGACACCCAGCATTTTTTTTTTGCAGTATTTTCATTTTTCCTGTGACATAGAGACCAAATTTAAGCCATACACTTTTTCTCTGGAAAATAAGAAACCATGTCCTTATTTTGAGTGGCTCATCTTTAGAAACATTATTAAGACACGGGAACAAATAGGATCTGAATGATGTTGAGACTTATTACTTTTTCTTCTGTTATCATCCACCATTCTGCGTAACCAGCTCCACACACAATTCTGTTGTCTTCAGTTTGGACTTGGAAACCAGGGTGGATCAGGCCTCCTGCCTCATAGCTCCACTGCTCTCCAGTTTGTGTCAAGGATCCTGATTGGCCCTTCAGTGCTTACAGTACTTGAATTCCTAGCAAGATGTAATTTAAAAAGTACAGTAGGGATCCCGTTAGGTCCTGGCATCCAGTCTGGTCCTGACTGACTCGGTACTGCAGGCTTTTCTCATCGGGTCTTGGAGTTGTGAGTGACTGACCTCTGGCCCTAGAAGGGCAGTTCCTGGAGAAGCCTGCAAGGAACTCGCAGGCACATGATGCCAGCAGGTTTCTTTGGTCGACAGTGCAGTGAATGTTGTGTAGTTGGTCACGGTGGTCATCAGCCTCAGTCCTGTGGGCTGCTGCACGTCCGCCTTGTCCTTTTTAGGAGGCACGTAGCAGGCCTGGTAACTTAAAGTGAAGCCTGGTGCTTTTGTAGAAGGGCAGCCTCGTAGACGCATAGCTCCCTCCATCCTAAAAACCATTTGGGGAGAATCTATTCCCCTAGACTTTGGCAAATTTATATTCTGATAAGAGAAAAGGAGACTGGGAATGCCAAGTGCTATGGATCCTCCAGAAACAGAAAACGAGCCATGAAATAGTCTTCATTCATTTTTGAGCAGTTATTTATTAATTGGCTGTTACAGGTCATGTACTAGGTATAGTATTAATGGAAACAATGACTAGCTTATTTTCTTAAGTCGCACATTTATTTTGCTTATTGTATTATGGATGCTCTGATCTTCATTCTTTACTGGGAGGCGCAGCACTGGCCCTGGTGGGACCTGGGGGTTGCCTAGAAGTTAGTTGAGTACCTCCTTCTTCTCTCCTGTCCCTCACAGTGCTCACTCGTGTCCGGTGGGGATATAGATTGGGCCCCTGATTTCTGATGATGTGTCTCTCTCATAAAGGAGCCAGTTAGACAAGCCACATGCTGGCCCAGCAGCATTTCAGCAGTCACAGCAGTATGCCACTGGAGCTGGCCTGACAGTACTCTGAGCGGAGGGATTTAGCTTCAGAACCAATAGAATTACTGAGCTTGGTGATTATTTCTACAAAACTGCCATCCCCTATTAGCCAGGTAGATTTTCTTGGCAAGTGTATGGTCTTTTGATAGAGTGCAGCGAGAGAGGGACACATCTAAGAGAACTTTGTCTGGGGGGCTGAGAAGGGGAGGGCCAAAGGCCCAGTAGAGTGTAGCTTTGTGATTGACCTGTGCATTCTCATGCTGCCGTTTTAAAAATTAAGGTTAAGGGAACCAGCAGTTAGCGTAATGACTATGTCGCTGGACTCCCACGTAGTCGACCGCGGTTTGCGTTCTGGACCCGGTGGCTTAAAACTCACACCGGGTGCGTGTGCATGCATGCCCAAGATCCTGAGAGGAGAATGGAGGAGAAGGGATTGCAGCGTGGCCTTCCCCCCTGGGGAGTGATTTCTCGCTTTCTATCTCTATGTCTCTCTCTGTCTGTCTGGCGAGCGCACGCGCCCTATAGCGAAAATCTCTCCAAAAAAAAATAAATTAAGGTTATAAAACAATGACTTAAGGTAAATAAGGAAACTATCTGCACTTTGAAATTTTTATTTTAAATAAAGAGAACAATTTATTTTGATTTTTAAAAATGATTTATAATGTTTCTAACATTTATAGAGAGCCGAACAAAGTTTTGAGTTCGGGTAGCCATAGAAACCAAAAGCAAGTCAAGTTTTGTGATTCTCTGGGCTTTTAGGGTTACTGTTGGGGTGCTAAAGGAAAAAGCCCTGAGAAAAAAAGATAAAAGAGGAGTCCTTGCCCTTGAGGGATTCATGACCTGGTGAGGGAGAGGAGAGCCAGGAATTACAGAATTTGCATGTAACACGTTCGTTTCAGTGGGAGAGGGAGACGGACTGCATGTTCCAGGAGTACACGTGAGGGTGCTTAGCTCACTTAGTTCAGGGACTTCAGGAAACGTTTGTCAGAGTCACATATTTTAAGAATGTGGACAAAGGGGCCTTTGGTCTGAGGGTCTTGAACCTTTTACTAAAGACTGCCATGGACAGTTACACCTGCAAAAGAACCTTTAGGGAATTGATTTCGAGAAGGGAAGGATGATTGCTTCCCTGTCCTCCTTAATTAATGGAATGTAATTCTTGGATCTTGCAGTTTTCGATTCCTTGTCACTATCACCTGCCACCTCCACCCTACTTTCAGTAAACTGATGATGCTGTGGGGAATTTTGAAAGATGATGTTCCTCAAGAGTAGAGTGAAAAGGAGAATTGTCATGTTGCAATTAGTGTCTTATAAGCCTTCTTAAAAATGATCTTTAGAAAAATGTATTTGATTTCAAAAATTATTTCTCAACCTCTTTCAGTGCCCGAAGTGACGAAACCAAGTTTAAGCCAACCAACGGCCGCCAGCCCAATTGGCAGCTCTCCATCGCCACCAGTCAATGGTGGCAACAATGCCAAAAGGGTGGCAGTGCCGAACGGACAACCGCCAAGCGCCGCCCGCTACATGCCTCGGGAGGTGCCGCCGCGATTCCGTTGCCAGCAGGACCACAAAGTGTTACTAAAACGTGGGCAGCCTCCTCCGCCGTCCTGCATGCTCCTCGGGGGTGGGGCAGGGCCTCCTCCCTGCACAGCACCTGGAGCAAACCCAAACAACGCACAAGTGACAGGAACGCTGCTGCAGAGTGAGAGTGGGACTGCACCAGGTAAGGCTGGCGAGTTACCCTCATGGCCACGTGAGAGAAGGAGCACTTCGCTTGCATGGCCTGGTGTAAAAGCCATAAAACCCGTAATTTTATAGACTTGGGGATCACTCAGAAGAGTGGGTCCTGGTAAGAGGTGCCTGTTGGCTGTCATCTGGCACTGTGTCGTCTAAGTGTGTGCTCCCAGCACGGGCGGCTGATGGCGCTGCTGTCGACATCACTCTTTGACCTTTTTTTTCCCATCTCAGGCAAGAACATTATAAATCCAAGCCTCCGTAATTCCACTGTATGTAAAAGTTTGTGTGCGGAGTATGATTCAAAGTCAAGCTTGCGTGGAGGCTTGCTCTGAATATTCAGATATCTATTTATGTTTCTAGAATGCTTGGAGTATAGAGAGAATGAGCTCTTCGATTACAGTACAGAATCTTGGTAGGATACCAAGTAATAATACCATTCTACAGTTTTCTATTTGGACTTTTTAAGCCAAGATTTCTTTTGAGGACCCTGGATTCTAAGCTTTGTTAAATATTGTATGTAGACGTAAAGGAATTTACCTGGAAGGTTCTGCTTCTAGATTTATTTTTTTCTTTCTAATGCCGAGGGCATGTGCACAAAAGAGAGAAAGAAATGGAGGCCTTTCTCCATTTCTCCTACCCATCAGGATGCTTAGGCATGCATGCACATGCTCCCTGCGTGTTTTTCTTTTTTATTTTACTTTTTTTTCCTTTGGAGAGGTTTTTGCTATAAGGTGTGTGTGCTCGCCAGACAGACAGAGACAGAGAGACAGAAAGTGAGAAATCACCCCCCAGGGGGGATGGCCACGCCGCAATCCCCTCTCCTCCATTTTCCTCTCAGGATCTTGGGCACGCACGCACACACGTCTGGCGTGAGTTTAAGCCATCGGGTCCGGGACTTGAACTGTGGTCGACTATGTGGGATTCCAGCGACATAGCCATTATGCTAACTGCTTGTCCCTCTCTGCGTGCTTTTCATCCCACTGGGGCCAGGACTCATAAACTGTGGTCGGTTGTGTGGAATCCAGCTCTCACCACATAGCACTTAATCAGTGTGCTATGGGTCCAGCCTGAAATTCTGAGAGTTTTTAGTAAATAAATTTTAAGTCCACTAACAGCTAAGAACTTCCAGCTCCCCTAATTTTTTTTTTTAACCTCATTAACAGAATTTAATTTAGCTCTTAAAGTGTCTTTTGAGGCTGCATTAAAATTTAAATCTTGAACCTTGTCAAGCATCACAGACAATGAGTTGATAGCTGTCAGTGATAGTATGCCTCATTTGAGTTCTGCATTTGAACAAAGAAATGCCTAGAATGTTCTGTCATCACCTTGTTATCTGCAGAATAAGGATGGAAAGGAACCTAGTGAGGACACAGACTTCATGCACAGTTGAGCCCTACCCAGAGGCTCCCCTGTGGGCTGTCGGGCCAGGCTCAAAGCTGGTAGGAAAAGGCCCGTGGCCCTTCCATTTTGGTCCCTCATAAACAGTTGCAAAAGGAAGCATTTTTGCAACTGAGGATAGCCAGGCCTCAAAGGAAACAGAGGTCCCGCGTGAATCAGAATCTCCTTTTCATTGTTAACACATAGTCTTGAGATCTCATGAGTATGGGATTCTGTACTTCCTCACTTTTATCTCTCTATGTAATATTTTTTTCACTTTTTTTTTTTCTTGTGAGTCAGATTTTTCTATTCATTTTTTGCATTTGAAAGTATTCTTGGATGGCATCCTCGGTGTGAGATGCTTCGCCATAGCTCTTAACTTCTACATAGCTGCAACAAACCACTTTATGGGATTTTCCCTGCCCGTGAGTTTTACAGATGCCTACCCATTTTCCTAGTTTCTCATTGGCATCAGCTTCAACAAGGTCAATTTGGTGTTCAGCACTAAGGTTCTCCACCTACTTGGCCTTTGAAGGTTCATCACATTTGGATGCCAGCACAAAAGACAGGCTTCTGCACCTTTGTAGATTCCACATGCTAGGCCACTGTGGGTGAAGCAGGTGCATCATATAAGCAGTCCTAATGTCCATTACACCTCCAGCAGCATTGCCTTCCTTGGCCATAGCTGGGTTATGGATTAAGCCAAATCTTGAATGCACCTGAGCCTCCACCGATCTATGACTCAGCAGCAGCAGTGCTGCTGGTTTTTGAAGCTGCTTAGAGGGCTAAAATAAGTTAAAAAGAAATTATATTATCATGAACATACCATCTTTTCACCACCAAATATGGTAGATTTTACCAAATATGTGTCAAGCCAGTCTAATTTGTCAGAGTTCCTGAGAGATACGAACTCTTGTCTGCTTAATCTGTCTGATGCTTGCATTCCTTGCAGTTGAGCTCAGTGGGCAGTCTTTGTTCAGTAGATGCTTACTGAGTAGCGCTGCACTGGCCACTGTGTGGATTGCACACATTAGAAAGGCAGGGTCTCAGCCTAAAAGGCACGCGCATGGAAAGACACAATAAGCAGAGTGCTCCAACACTTAGCAAAATGGCTCTAACCAGGAGAAGGTTATTTTCAGGTGATGGGCTCAAAAAATACCTTTCTAGGAGAAATGGCACTTGAACTAGGCCCAGAAAGATGACCAACTTTCATTGTTTGAATTCATGAGGAAAAAACAATTAGATAACAACATGGAATGGTGCCAGGGTGAGGAAGCATAAACTGGAATGTCAAGTAATGTGGAGTGTAGACCTCTCCACAAGTAGTAGAAGATCAGACTAGAAAGACTGGTTGCTCCCAGGTCATGGAGTATCTTAATCAGACTCTAGCCCAAAGAGTTTAGCTTTATTCTTTTGCATTAAGGAACTGCTGAAAGTGCTCCAAACAGCAGTGATATAACAAAAGGTGTGCTTTAGAAAAAACACTGGAACCAGAGTGTTTAGAGTTGATGGGATACACAAAGATTAGGGTGTAGTTGCATTGTCTCAGGATAAATAAAGGCCCTTCCTTGTCATTAGGAATGGCAAGGAGATAGCTTTGAGAAGTGTGGAATTAGACTTAGCCATTGAACATCGGGAGATTGAAAGAGGAGAGGTGACTAAGTTGTGATACAGTCAACCGAGACAAGCAGAGGGGCAGAGAAGCTAGTTTATGGGGAAATGTGATGAGCTCTTCAGGTGCAGTTTGCAGCGCAGGTATTAATGGGTAATGCATGTGAAGCTGTGACTGATAAGACAATCTCTTTCCCAGAGTCAACCCTTGGAGGTGCTGCTGCTTCAAATTATGCAAATTCCACGTGGGGCCCGGGAGCCTCCTCCAACAACGGCGCCTCCCCCAACCCAATTCACATCTGGGACAAGGTGATTGTAGACGGGTCTGACATGGAAGAGTGGCCTTGTATTGCCAGCAAAGACACTGAATCTTCTTCCGAAAACACCACCGATAACAACAGTGCCTCGAACCCTGGCTCTGAGAAGAGCACTCTGCCAGGAAGCACCACTAGTAACAAAGGAAAAGGGAGCCAGTGCCAGTCTGCAAGTTCTGGGAACGAATGTAATCTTGGGGTCTGGAAATCTGACCCTAAGGCTAAATCTGTTCAATCTTCCAACTCTACTACAGAGAGCAACAATGGACTAGGAAATTGGAGGAATGTGAGTGGTCAGGATAGAATTGGACCTGGCTCTGGCTTCAGCAACTTTAACCCAAATAGCAACCCATCTGCCTGGCCAGCACTGGTCCAAGAAGGAACTTCTAGGAAAGGAGCATTGGAAACTGATAATAGTAATTCCAGTGCACAGGTTAGCACAGTAGGTCAGGCATCCAGGGAACAGCAGTCAAAGATGGAAAATGCGGGTGTTAATTTTGTTGTCTCCGGCAGAGAACAGGCTCAAATTCATAACACTGATGGACCAAAAAATGGAAACACTAACTCCTTGAACTTAAGTTCACCAAACCCCATGGAGAATAAGGGAATGCCCTTTGGAATGGGCTTGGGGAACACCTCCAGGAGCACTGATGCCCCTTCACAAAGCACTGGAGATCGAAAGACTGGGAGTGTTGGATCTTGGGGTGCAGCTAGGGGGCCTTCTGGAACTGACACAGTCTCTGGACAAAGCAATTCTGGAAACAATGGGAACAATGGAAAAGAGAGAGAGGACTCCTGGAAAGGAGCTTCGGTTCAGAAATCAACCGGGTCAAAAAATGACTCTTGGGACAACAATAATAGGTCTACGGGTGGGTCCTGGAACTTTGGCCCTCAGGACTCTAATGACAACAAATGGGGTGAAGGGAACAAAATGACATCTGGGGTTTCTCAGGGAGAATGGAAACAGCCGACTGGGTCTGATGAGTTGAAAATTGGAGAATGGAGTGGTCCAAACCAACCAAATTCTAGCACTGGAGCATGGGACAATCAGAAGGGCCACCCCCTCCCTGAAAACCAAGGCAATGCCCAGGCTCCCTGTTGGGGAAGATCTTCCAGCTCCACAGGAAGTGAAGTTGGAGGTCAAAGCACTGGAAGCAACCACAAAGCAGGAAGTAGTGACAGTCACAATTCTGGCCGGCGGTCATACAGGCCCACACATCCTGATTGTCAGGCTGTCTTGCAGACTCTTTTGAGCCGAACTGATTTGGACCCCAGGGTGCTCTCCAACACTGGCTGGGGCCAGACTCAAATTAAGCAGGACACAGTGTGGGATATTGAAGAGGTGCCAAGGCCTGAGGGGAAATCAGACAAAGGAACTGAGGGGTGGGAGAGCGCTGCCACACAGACCAAGAACTCAGGGGGCTGGGGAGATGCACCCAGCCAAAGCAATCAAATGAAGTCTGGATGGGGGGAGCTCTCAGCCTCTACAGAGTGGAAGGACCCCAAGAACACAGGAGGCTGGAATGACTATAAGAACAACAACTCTTCCAACTGGGGAGGAGGACGACCAGATGAAAAGACATCTTCCTCTTGGAATGAGAATTCTAGCAAGGATCAGGGCTGGGGAGGTGGACGCCAGCCCAATCAAGGATGGACTTCTGGGAAGAATGGGTGGGGCGAGGAAGTCGATCAAGCAAAAAACAGCAATTGGGAAAGTTCTGCAAATAAACCTGTGTCTGGGTGGGGTGAAGGAGGGCAAAATGAAATCGGAACTTGGGGTAGTGGTGGGAATACAAGCCTGGCTTCAAAAGGTGGGTGGGAAGATTGCAAAAGATCCCCTGCTTGGAATGAGACAGGCAGACAGTCCAATTCCTGGAATAAACAGCACCAACAGCAGCAGCAGCCACAGCAGCCACCGCCGCCACAACCAGAGGCTTCTACTTCATGGGGAGGCCCACCCCCGCCACCGCCCGGTAGTGTTCGACCTTCCAATTCCAACTGGAGCAGCGGGCCGCAGCCCACCACCCCTAAGGATGAGGAGCCCAGTGGTTGGGAAGAGCCATCCCCACAGTCGATTAGTCGGAAAATGGACATCGATGATGGCACTTCAGCATGGGGAGACCCTAACAGTTACAACTATAAGAATGTGAATCTGTGGGATAAGAATTCCCAGGGGGGCCCAGCACCTCGAGAACCAAACCTGCCCACCCCGATGACCGGTAAATCAGCATCAGGTAAGCAATAGCTTTTCCTAGGAGGTTTTGATGAAGACAAGAAATCCTAGACCAGGACCTTTTTAAATTAATTAGTTAATTAATTAATTTATAGAGTTTTTTGCCTTAGGATGTGTGTGCTCACCAGAGAGAGAGAGACACTGAGAGGGAAAATGAGAAATTATCCCTCCCCCCCCCCCAGGGGAATAGCCATGCAGCAATCTTTTCTCCTCCATTCTCTTGGGATCTTGGGCACGCATGCACATGCAGCCCGTGTGAGTTTCAAGTCATCAGGTTTGGGACTTCGAACCTTGGTTGGCCATGGGGGAGTCCAGCAACATAACAGCTAAACCATTTGCTGACCCCATTATTATTATTATTATTAATTTGATCAGAGAAAGGGCAGGTGAGAAAGCTGGCCACTAGATCCAGGATTCAAACTGCAGTTGGCCATGTGGGAGTCTAGTGTCTTAACCACCATGCCACCTGCTGGCCCCAGCGACTTAGAGTTGCTCAGAGAATCTTTCCCTCAGTTTCCACTTTGTGCTAACAGAATCTCTCTTTTTATAAAGTGCTAGCGATAGTGGATGCTGGTTACATATTTTAATGTTCTTGGCAAAAAGAAACATGACTACCCTGTGTTAGTCCCCAAAATTATTTTTTCCTGTAATTGTATTTGTCTATAGAACCCATAAGATTAATATTTTGCCAAATTAAGCCCTAGATTTTAAAATTAAGTAATGGCAGAAATAGACTTGATTCCCATTCTGAATCTACCTATGGACACACGCTCTGTGTTTCTCTTTCCCCAGCAAAGAGAAATATTCTGTTGTTTTTCTAGTAATCATCACCTGTTATAGCAAAGTGGGCATCTGGAAAGTTTCTGTCTCTTTGAGAATGATTTTTAATGATTACCTCTGGAAGGGTAGTGCTTTGTATAAGAAATTGTTCCCTCGTGGTACTCAGTTGCCCAAAACATTCTTCCCTTGCTATTTGAATAGAAAATATCATACCTGATAAATTCAAAGTAGCAGTGGTAATGTCACCCTTAGTTTGGCATTGTTAAGTTGGCTGTATCAATAAGTTAAGCAGATGCACCTTTGAAGTCTTTTTTTAAAAATGTTAATCGTAATATTAAAAATCCATTTTCTGCTTCTCCAAGTAAACCTAGCATTTAGTAAATCTAATCATGGCCATAAAGAAGATGATTATGTGTAACTAGTTATTTTATTCTAGTACTGAAAAGATTGAGGAAGGAAATTAAGATTGTTCATTAACTCCCCATTTAGAATACAGTCTGCTAACATTTCAAAAAGGTATATCCTTACAGTAAAGACCTTCAAACTCTACAGAAAAGCAAGGATAATAAATAAAAGAATCTTAAGCCCTGGAATCACTCCCCAAAGATAATCTCCTAGATATTTACGTCTTGTTTAGAAATTTTGTTCATACTCATGGCAAAATGTCTTTATCCTTTAAAAGTTCTACAAAAATTTTACTTTCTATGCTGTTCTTCACCTTGCTTTTTTCATTATACGTTTAAGTATTCTGTGTCAGCACGTTAGAATTCTTATAATTGATTCATATTTAGTACTCTTTTTATCAACTCATAGTTGATCTAACCAATCCCCTTTTGATAGATTTAAGTTGCTTCCAGTGGTGGCAGTGAGCATCGCTGTACATGTACATTGACAAGTATTTCTATGATATAATTTCCTGGCAGTGGAATTACTGGGTCAAGAGTTAAAGAGGCATTGCCAGGTGCCCCACTCCCCCAATGTTGAATCCACTGTGCCAAAGGGCACTTGTACTCCCCAGTGAGGGGTGGGGGTAGGGGTGGGGGTGGAGCGAAAAAGTGAAAAAGCACCTCACTTGGAGAATGGTTATGCCACCATCCCTTCACTTCCATTTCGTGCACCCTTCGGACTTTTGAGATGGATGCACACGTGCTTGGCTTGCTTTTCAAGCCACCAGCACCCAGACTCTAACTGTGGGACTGGCCATGTAGAATCCAGCCATCTTAACTACTGAGCCACAGGCTGGCTCCAAATCCATTTTTATTTCTACTAAAAGAACACAAGTAAGCCTATTTGTGCCACCTTCACCCCATTGGACATCACAGTGTTTTCATTTAACAAACCATTCTTAGAGACTTCCTTTCTTTACAGTCTGGAGCAAAAGCACACCGCCTGCTCCAGATAATGGTACTTCCGCTTGGGGTGAGCCGAATGAAAGCAGTCCTGGGTGGGGTGAGATAGATGATACAGGAGCAGCGACCACAGGCTGGGGGAACGCGCCTACCAATGTTCCCAACGCCATGAAACCTAGTAAGTATATAGCACTTTTATTTTTGAGGGACTTTTTGTTAATTTGGGAGTGAGACATTTTGGTGAGGGCTGTTAAGTGCTTTAAACTGTTGATTGAATAAGATTCGGGACCTCGCATGCTAAATAAAGTTATAGCAAATGGTGGTGACTTGGCTTGGCACTTGGCTTGGCTTATGCTAAAATATTCACAGTGAACTGAAAGTCTTAAGTTAATTTTGTTGACTTTGTTTTAAATTAGGTTTAGTGTCTGGCCAGAATTACAATTTTAATGTGATACTCTTTTAGCCCAATAATTGTACTGTGCTTACCATGTCTATTTTGCATTTCTGTTGATTCATATCATTTAAACTAAGCATGCCCTGGCTTTCGGTGTGGAACATGGTCTCTGCTCCCAGGGACTTCATCCTGTATCTTTCTCTGCCTTCTTCTCTCATCTTTTGCATCTACCCACATAAGAACATTTCAGGTTTTTGAACCCAACGAAGATTTCATTTCAGTTTTTTAAACAAAGAGTGTTACACTTATTCATAATCACTGAAAATACAACTATACTTAATCCCCTGACTGTGTATAGTCATGGTGATTTATAAAATTTTGGAGACTGATGCTATGAAATGTCGCACTGGATGTTTCTGAATTGAAAAACTCAATTTCAGTTGTTTGTTTCCACTTGTTTATAACTTTGCAGGATTTTTTTTTTTTAAAAAGTAAGGTACATGTAAGGGATTATCTTTAGATTAAATAGTGAAATTTTATGAAACAGTTAAAAATTTGAACAGAAAAGAAATTTCTGTTTCTGATTTTATCATATGATAGCCCGGACTCTTACAGCATCACATGAAGAAGTATAAAAGCTATATTCTAGAGACTCACACTTGCACTTACATAACTTGACTGCATTTTAAAAATATAAACTCTATCTTGTAGAAGTAGCTACCTTCATGAAGATTTTATCTTTTCATGATTTTCTTTGTGAAATCAGTTGGATCATTATGAAAAATGTCATCTAGTAGACTTGAAATAGATCCAAGGTGCTATTGGAAGACATTAACCAAATCCCTCAGCGATACGTTCAAGGTGTTTATATTGCTTTACCAAATTCAGTATCACCTCTCTTCTACCATAAAACCCTCACTTTTCTCCAGATTCTAAAAATGTCACCCAGTCTTCGGAATTATCTAGTTATAGCTTATACCTTTCTCTAGGGGACTTGAATGTGTAATGCCTACCCATTGAGGCTCTTAGTTAACCTGTGATCATCTCTAGCCTGCACATGTCTTAATTTTTTTGCTGTAGGGCACGAATACACACTAGAAAGAGACAGAGATACGGAGGGGAGTGAGAAATCCCCCCCCCAGCGGGTTTGGCCATGTCGTAACCCCTTCTCTAGTCTCCTGTCACGATTTTGGACATGCATGCATGCCCCACGTGATTTTCAAACCTCCAGTCTGAGACTTGAACCACAGAGTCAGCTGTGTGAGATTCAGCTGCCATAACCTCCATGCCACCTGCTGACCCAATGTCTTAAATTTTGTTACAAGTCCTATGATTAAAGATTAGAGTTCTCGGGGTAGCTCCATAGCCTGGTGGTTAAGGCAGGTAGATCCCACTTGGCCAAACCCATGTTCAAGTCCCAGACCCAGCTGCTTGAAAAACATATAGGGCAGGGACCAGCAGTTGGTGTAATGGCTATGTCACTGGACTCCCACATAGTCGACCACGGTTCGAGTACCGGACCCGGTGGCTTAAACTCACCCCGGGCGCATGTGCGTGCGTGCGTGCCCAAGATCCCAAGAGAACAGTGGAGGAGAAGGGATTGCGGCGTGGCCATCCTCCCAGGGTGGGTGATTTCTCGCTTTCTGTCTCTCTGTCTCTGTGTGACGAGCGCTCGCACCCTATAGCAAAAATCTCTCCAAAAAAAAAAAATACAGGATACTTATGTGTGCATGCCCAAAATTCCCAACAGGATGGAGCAGAGAAGGGATTGTGGCCTAGGGGCCTGACCACACCCCACTGGGGAGTACTTTGTCCTTTTCCATCTCCCTTACAAAACAGGTTTGCACCCTCTAGCAAAACAACACAAAGTTTGGCTTCTTTCTCTAAGAAAGATTCATTTGAGTGTCTTCATTTTTATAAAGGGCTCAGTGTACTATGTATGTTGGATTTTTTACTCCTATTGCTTGTCAATGGATTGTGTGCTTACATAATGCACATATGAGATGGGGGTATATAGTTTATGGTGGCAGCAGTCATTCAAGGAAAGGCCTGGAAGAGCCACTTTTCTGCCTCTTGAATCTCTCTGAGAAAAAGAGAGATGAAGATCTGTGTCATACGACTTCCCTGAATGTCCTGTTATTTGGTAAAGATGTGGATATAAATTTCTAGACAAGAGAATATATTTTCTCTTCTTTCGCCGTGCTATACAGTTTTACTACTGCAAAGTGTATCTTTCAATTCCATACAGTATTTTTTTTAAGAGTTATTTTATTTGTTATTATTTCTACTTTGACCAGAGAGAGACAGAGAAAGTAGGGGGCGGTGAGAAAGCAAGCCTCCAGGTCTGGGACTTGAACTGTGGTTGGCCCTATGGAAGTCCAGTGCTTTAAGCACCATGCCACCTGCCAGCTCCTCCACATAATATTTTTAAAAGGAAATTAGATCTAACCCTAATCTTCAAATGAAAGATCTTTGTCTAGGAGAGATGTTGGTAGAGTAAACTGTGGATGCTAATGTCGATACCACTGTCTTGCTTCCTCTTCTCTAACTTCTGTTTTCTCTTTTTTTTCCCCATACATTGTTTAGTTTTATTTATTCATTTATTTTAATTTGACCAGAGAGAAACACACACACACACACACACACACACACACACACACACACACGGGGCAGGTGGAGTGGCAGTGGTGACATGAGAGAGAGTGAGAAAGCAAGCCACCAGGTTCAGGACTCAAACCGTGGTTAGCCATGTGTGAGTGCCCAGCGCCTTAACCACCAGGCTACCTGTTGGCCCTTCTGTTTTTGTTTATCCTTCCTTCTCTATCCTACATTTTCTCCTCCTGTCTTTTCAAAACCAGTGTTTATATATTGTCTTTGTTTAGGGTCTCTTTCTTTAGTATTCAAGAAAATTCAGGTGTGTGGATATAATTTCAAATTCCCCTGGCTATTCATGAGTTTCTCTTCTTTCACCATGTTGATATTCAGTCTTATAAAATTTTCCTTTTTCTTTTTCTCATGATTTTTTTCTTTTCCAATTCATCCCAAAGTAGACAGTTCTTTATCATACCTTATATTTGTAATATGTGTTATGTATAAAGTACATAACGTGCATTGGTTTGTTGGCTTGTATATCATGGAAGTTTTGGGGGTTTATTTCCTTCTTTCTAAAATATGCATGATAGTATTTGCCTTGTCATGTACTTGGAGTAGATGAAGTTACATTGGTACTAAAATGCTGTATCTGGAAGGAATTATTATTCTGGTTGTTATATGTATGTTGTTATGTTATATATAGCTGCAAAGAGCTGATTCATTCTTCCCTTAAAGATTCCAAATCTATGCAAGACGGCTGGGGGGAGAGTGATGGGCCAGTCACAGGAACTCGCCATCCCAGCTGGGAAGAGGAGGATGATGGAGGAGTCTGGAACACCGCCGGCTCTCAGGGAAGTGCTTCCTCCCACAACTCAGCAAGCTGGGGACAAGGAGGAAAGAAACAAATGAAGGTACCCACTTTGGAAATGTTTGTGTTTGCTTATTCATTCTTAGAAGTCATACTGAGAATTTTTTAATGGAAGGAGTGAGGCAGCTGGAGTGCTTGAGGTCCTAAGTAAAGGGAAAAATACTTTCTGCACTTGATCTTATCCGAAGTGCTGAGAAGTAATGGGAGAAATATTTTCTTACAAATAACTACTTCCCTTTAACCTCTCATCTTCCTTCCCCATGGCCTTAACCTTGAACTGCAGAACTGCTGTAATGAAATGAAATGTTCAGAGCTACTTTTCACTTTTAGCTTTTACATTATATTAATTTGTTGGAAGCTCTCAAGGTTTACTTTATAAATGTGTTGTGCTTTTGCATTCTAAATCCAAAGAAATCCTTCAAATAAATCCTTACTGAAATATAGAAGAGGAACCAAAGGGAGGTAACACTGCCTTCTTCATTGTTGAGAATGTCTGGATTTTATCTGATATGGGAAATTCCAAGGCCCCCAGAACCCTCCTCCTTGCCACAGTAACTAGATCAGCCTCTGCATGCCTATTCTTTTCCCTCTAGATCTGATGTCAATTCAGCTTCTCTTTGGGTTTAAATAATTTGGTAAGGATTTTTGTTTTTAAGAACATCAGTCTTTGGGGACCAGCAGTTAACGTAATGGCTATGTCGCTGGACTCCCATGTAGTCGACCGCAGTTCGCATCCTGGACCCGGTGGCTTAAAACTCACGCTGGGCGCGTGTGCGTGCGTGCCCAAGATCCTGAGAAGAGAATAGAAGAGAAGGGATTGTGGCGTGGCCATCCCCTCTGGGGGGTGATTTCTCGCCTTCTGTCTCTCTGTCTGGCGAGCGCACGCACCCTATAGCAAAAAAAAAAAAAAGAACACGAACATCAGTCTTTGAACTTGGACCACTATCTTGGCAGAAGCCCCTCCTCCACCTCCCTCCCCCATCCCACAAGTGAAATGGTGGAAATAAGAAATGGACATCCATTAACTTAATTTCAGCAGAGGAGCCTTGCTGCCCTGTGAAGTGCTTTACAGCTGATATTCTCCTGGGTTTCATACACCGTCCAGGACGCCGTCCTAGAAGGCCTCGTGGTGGCTAAGGATTGTGCCTCAGCCCTTTGCCAGTAGGGTATTAACTTCGGGGAGTACCCCAAGTTTCTATCATAGGCTAAGGATGCACTTGCTCTACGAGACGTTATAAGTGATCATTTATAGTTTTCTCTCTCTTTAAGCCTTTTATTTTCTTACTCTGGTCACAAAAGAAATTAGTCAGTCGGCTTGTCAGCACATTCTTTCATACTCTCGGGCTTCTAGTCCACTTCTGCTGTCTTTTGGTTATTTTCAGATTAACAAGGCAACCATGTTAACTGAATGAAAGGTACTACCCGATACTTCACTTAGGTGACAGCCAAGATGTAATTAACTTAATTAATTGAGGATTGACTGTTTTAGCTCCAGGACCGGTGATTCCAACCTTTCATACTGAGGACTTTACAACAAGAAAAGAAACTGTGATAAAATACTTACAACTTAAATTTCTCTCTGAACCATTTTAAAGTATTACAGTTAAGGGGCATTAGGCACATTCACGTTGTTATGTTACCTTTAGCACCATCTGGCCACAAAACTAAAACTCTGTCTATTAAAGAGTGACTTCCTAGGGAACCAGCAGTTAGCATAATGGCTGGGTTGCTGGACTCCCACGTAGTCGACCGCGGTTCATGTCCCGGACCCGGTGGCTTAAAACTCACGCCGGGCGCGTGTGCGTGCGTGCCCAAGATCCCGAGAGGAGAATGGAGGAGAAGGGATTGCGGCGTGACCATCCCCCCTGGGGGGTGATTTCTCGCTTTCTGTCTCTATGTCTCTCTCTGTCTGTCTGGCGAGCGCACGCGCCCTACAGTGAAAATCTCTCAGGAAAAAAAAAAAAAAAAAGAGTGACTTCCTATTCCCTTCTCCCTCCAGTGAGGGCTTTTTGATCTTAAAACCTGTGATTAAAGTACTTCATCAGTTTTTTCTTTTTTTAGGGTTTCTGTCATGGGACGAATTTACTTGGTGGAGAGACAGTGAGAGGGAAAGTGAAAAATCACCCCCTATGGGGATGGCCATGATGCAGTCCCTTCTTCATTCTCTTGCTGGGGTTTTGGGCACACATGCACATGTGCCCAGCGTGTTCAGATTGCCAGTTCCAGGGCTCCAACTGTGGTTGGCTGTGTGGGAATCCAGTGCCTTAACCACCATGCCACCTGCTGGCCCCTTCATCACTTTCAAGACTAATAAAATTGAAATGACGAATCCCATTCCAGCATACAGAATTCTTATCTGTAGACTACACAAGTGTACGAAGTCTCCCATTCCCTTCCCCACCAAGTCTCTATCGTAGCTCCACCTGCCCTCTTCACAGAAGTGAAAGTGTTAAGTAGCTTGTCTCAGTTTAAAAAAAAAAAAAAAAAAAAAAAAAACAATAAAAACATAAAGCAAGCTCCCATCTCTACCTCACTTTGCCCAGGAGATCGGTTTTAGTATTTTCCACTGGGACATTTCCCTGCCTCCCCCCACCAAGGGCCAGTGTCCTCTATGCTATGAAACAAATGGATGAAGTGCTACACGGACGCGTTCTTCATTGCATCCACAGGAACAGCGGTGACCGGCTTAAGCAGGCTCCCTTCAAATACTGCGCACTGAATCAGGCTCTTTCTTTTCTCATAATAAAGACCGGCTTGGGTTACAGGGAGAACAGCCTAATGAAAGCGAAAGTAATAAGATATAAAACCTACATTTTACAGGATCTGATGTTGACTTCCTTCTACTTAGAAAGTAGAAACATTACACAAGCATATATTTTTTCCAGTTACTTTTAGTTATATGTGATGAATGAAATCAGAATGAAAACAGATATAACTAGGGCTCATTAATTATTTAAACTAGCATATAAAATATTAAAGTGACTGAAGTTAAAAGAGAAACAGGAATCAAAAAGATAAACTCTTGGTTCTACATTTTTAGTCTATTTATGCGACTCTGGTTGGAGTGAAATAAACATTTGGTTCTGAGGTTACATACTTTTTTTCTGTAGTGCTCACTAAAAGGAGGAAACAGTGATTCATGGATGAATCCTCTTGCCAAACAGTTTTCAAATATGGGATTGCTGGTAAGTTCTCTTTCTTTCTTTCTTTCTTTTTTTTTTTTTTGGCTTGCTGTAAAGCACATGTGATCACTAGAGAGAAACTGCGGTGGGAATGAAGGGAGAAATCATCTTCTGGGAGGGTGGGGGGAATGGCCACACTGTAATCCCTTCTCCATTCTCCTTTTGCGTTTTTGGGCACACAGGGACACATGCCTGGTGTGTTTTTCAAGCCACCAGGTTTGAACTGTGCTGTCACTATGTGAGATTCAGCCACCTTAACCACCACGCCACTGGATGGCCTAGGTCTATTTTCTTTCCTTTTTTTTGAGAGACTTTTTGCTAGGGCACATGTGCTTGCTGGAGAGACAGAAAGTGAAAAATCATACACACACCTCCAGGGAGGATGGCCACACCACAATCCTTTCTCCTCCATTTTCCTCTCAGGATTTTGGGCACACAAGCACATGTGGCCAACATGAATCTTTTTTTTTAAAGAATTATTTTATTTAACTTTATTTATTTATTTTAATTTGACCAATGAGAGAGAGAGAGAGAAAGCCGCCAGGTCCAGAACTCAAACCGCAGTCACCCATGTGGGAGTCCAGCGTCCTTAACCACCACACCACCTGTGGGCCCCCATGAAATGGTTTTTTAAGAATTATTTATTTTAATTTTATTTATTATTATTGTATTTTAACTTGATCAGAGAGAGACCAAGACAGAGAGAAAGAGAGTGGGAAAGTAGAAAGCAAGCCACTACGTCCGAGACTGGAACTGCAGTTGGTCATGTGGAAGTCCAGCACCTTAACCACCATGTCACCTGCCTGCCCCCCAGCATGAATTTTAAGCCGCCAGGTCCAGGACTTGAACCGTAGTCAACTACATGGAAGTCCAGTGATGTAACCATTATACCATTGGCTGGTCCCCAGTTCTATTTTTTTATGTATGTAATATATGCCAACTTTTCAGTGCAAATTTTAAGACTACTTGCAACACATGGTACAAAATTACAGATTTAGAAACTGTTGAAATAATGGTCTTGATTTGATCTTTTGGGTTAAGCAATATTTGTTCTATTCATAATGACATACTGCAGCAGCTAAGGATTGTGGCTTTTCAATCTGTAATCTTTGTGTCCTTTTTCTTAGGAGACAGGGAAGAGTCAGATACTTAAACTGTCTGCAGTTTTCGCTGACCACACTACTATCCCAACTTCCATATTATGATTCTTTAAAAGACAACAACGAAGTAACTAGAAAAGCTACATTGGGATCAATTAGAGGGAATTCTTATAGAATCCTAGGAACATTGTGAGGACACCCTGTCCCTGGTAGCCAAAAGACAAATGACCCGACTTGGCTGCCATGTTGAGATTTGATGACTTGACAGGTCACGAGAAGTTGTCGTCATCGTTTGGCTGCCACTCGTGGAACTGGATCCCGGGCTGAGTGGAACTTGAGGACAGTGGTTTATTTCTCCAAGCAGTTATTTAGTTTTTCCTCTGTCTACAGATTTACTGAGGCTCATTGTATATGAAAATGGAATTCTAGGAATATAGGCAATAATAGCAAACTAGTTTATTAGTATGAGAATGTCATTGTCTTTATTCCTGTTTAAAGCTCATTTCAGAGGACCTTGCCCAGTGCCAGTTGTAAGATGTGGTTCACACGTGAAAAATACCACTGCTGCTCTGACCGAGACACAGCTGTTCCTTTTTTTTTTTTTTTTTTTTAAGAATTATTTCATTTCATTTCATTTATTTATTTATTTTGAACAGAGAGGGACAGAGTGAGAGAGAGAGAGGGAAAGTGAGAAAGCAAGTCGCCTGTTACAGGACTCAAACCATGGTTGGCCATGTGGGAGTCCAGTGCCCCATGTCACCTGCTGGCCCCCACAGATGTTCTTAATTCTCTCTTTCCTATTCTTTATTTTTCAGAGTCAAACTGAAGATAGTCCAAGCAGCAAAATGGACTTGTCTGTAGGTATGTTTCACTCCTCCAGTGAGGACAGAATGGTGCGGATTCTGCTGTTTCTGACCTCCTTTTGGGATCTCATACCTTGAATAAATTGATGTGGGACAGCCTACTGGACAGTTATTAACACTTGTGCAATGTTAGATACAAGGTAGGGGTGGAGAGTTTGGGTGATAATGAGAGCCAGGAAACAATATAAGTGAACAGTGAGTGCCAGGTAGGAGAAAGTGGGCCTGGAGGGCCCTGGTTAGCCACGAAGAGCATAAGTTCCCTTGTGAGGATCCAAATAATGTGCTTGGCCTGGCATGCTTGGCTGTGTCAAGTCTCAGTGTTTCGAGAGGCCAGTAATTCAAGTATTTATTGACTTCTCAGTGTTTTTTCTTAAGAATTACCTTATTTAACTTTATTTCTTATTTTTATTATTTTTTAATTTGATCAGTGAGAGCGAGAAAGTAAGAAAGCAAGCTACCAGGTCCGAAACTTGAACCACGGTCAGCCATGTGAGAGTCCAGCAACTTTAACCACCATGCCACTTGCCAACCCCAACATCTCAATGTTTAAATACTAGAAACTAATTCATATTTTAAAAATACCCTGTGGGGCTAAACAATGTGTCTGTGGCCCTGCCAGACGTAGCCCTCAGGTTGCCAGTCCCATCTGTGCTAGGATATTTCATTATTGATGAACTCTTACATTGCAGCTGGAAAAGACACAGTACCGCTCTTAGTCTGTGGGACTTTCACAGTAATGCTGTTTGGTGCTTACTCTGAGAAACTTAGAGAAAATTAAACTCGGAAGAAAAATAATCCTGAATAGTAAAGGAAATACGAGTCTTCGATCTGTGATATTCCTTAATACACTAATAACTAACCCATAAACTTCGTGGGGTGCTAATCATAATGCTAGCGTGCAGGAGCAAATTCATCGAGCTATGAAAAGAAAGTGTGAACAACCCCTGCACCTGGGAAGTCACATCGTATAGATAATGTGGACACATCACCTTCTGTGTTCCACTCTTAAGTTCTAAATTTTAGGGCCACAGCTGTGCTTCTTTCATCTTTTCATTCCCTGTAACTGTATTCATAACCCAAGCCATTTATCTCACAGATTCGAATTAGCAAAAGCAGACAGTTTCTCTCACTGAAGGCATTTAAATTTGTAATCAAAATGTGTTCCTCACACATCAATAAGCAGTCTAAGTATTTTCTGAGCCAGATTTTTATCAGGTTTGCCCTAAGGCTCTCTTTCAGTCTTCTATGGAAAATATACTACAAAAGATACCTGTTTTGTTTCATTTAAAAAAAAAACAAAAGGAGTCACATGTGTTCCAGGGACAAAAACCCTAGTAGCCTTAACCAAGGAGAGCTCCCTGCTTCTGTCCCCCAAAGTAGGAAGCTCAGCCCTACCACCCTAGGGAGGATAGTGGGATAGGCCATTCTTGTGTCCTGAGGGAGATTTGAATTCTTAAAAATTTTTGTTCTGTTTATGCTACTTTTCAGGAAGCCTTCCAGATAAAAAATTTGATGTGGACAAGCGAGCAATGAATCTCGGGGATTTTAATGATATCATGAGGAAGGATCGATCTGGGTTCCGTCCACCTAATTCCAAAGACATGGGAACCACAGATAGTGGGCCTTATTTTGAGAAGGTGAGTTGAAGTCTTTGTTTAAGACAATAATTCACAAAATCTGCTTTGATTCTCATTTGTCTTTTGATAACTAGAGCATAAAATTACTGAACTAAATGAGCAAAACACAAGCATCACTACATTGAAGTGGTAACATGAAAGCAGCTGATGTCAGTAGGTGATTAGGCAGAAGCTAAAACTGTGTGAGTATTGTGAAGGTCTGAATTTGGAAAAATGCATGAAGTTTAGGGGGTGGCATAGTCAGAGTTTTTGTAGCAGGGGAAAATGTACAATTGAAACATGGAGAAGAAATTTTGGAGAGAAATTTATTCTGGATTCTCTTTTTGCTGCTATGTTTTTGCAGATTAAATATTGTGATTTTTTTTTTTTTGAAATAGCCCTTGTCACCCACCAGCCTTGCCTTCTAGTTTTAAGACGACTCTCATATCTTTCTCCATTTCCTAATGAACCGTGTTTAGATACAAAGGTATTCGTTTCAAATTCTTGAGTGCCAGGTTTAAACATGCAATTTATACCTCTTGGTTTTGATTTTTAACATTTCTAATGGAGGAGATTTTTTCTTGACTCAAAATAGCACTTTTCAGTGTTCCTTGTCTTCAAGAAAGCAGTTAACACGGCCCCTTTCTGACCACTGATGCTGGTCCAGACAGCAGCACGCTCATAAGATTGCCCTGATTCTGTCTCAGTAGCCACATAGTTAGAATAATCAATATTAGATGCATAAAAGTAAAGTGTCTGGCAATTTTTATCTTAGCGCAATGGACAGAATGTGTTACTCAGAGGATACGACAAATCTATATCAAAGAGGATGGCAGATGGTGTCTGTTGGGCAAAGTATAGTGGTGATTATCAGTTCCAGATTCCATCCTCGGTTATTGCTAATGCACTCTAACTTTGTTCCTGGTGCTTCTCTCTTTTCCCTTCTTGCATTCTGTTGCTTCACTAACCAACACTCGTGATTGGCTAACTCCTACTGCTTTTCAGCTGACTTTGCCTTTCTCCAATCAAGATGGGTGCCTTGGGGATGAGGCTCCCTGCTCTCCCTTCTCCCCTTCTCCCAGCTACAAGCTGCCTCCCTCTGGTTCCACACTACCCAACGTCAGCCTTGGAGCAATCGGCACAGGGCTCAACCCCCAAAACTTCGCTGCTAGACAAGTAAGGAGGCCTCTCAAATTCGTATGCTCGGCTGTGGCCTCGCCTTGGCCCTGGTCTGCAGTCTATTGCATCATTTGTCTGTCTTGGGAAATTTGTTGATTACTGAATGCACAGAATGATATTTAGTGGAGAGTATAGATTTCTTAGCCCATAGAACCCATCTCTCTTCATGTTTCTCAACATGGATTTTATTTTCAACCTATTTCTTTTGTCTTCTCATTTTGGGTCATAAGTTTACATTTAATAAGTTAACTGCTGGGAGGCAGACAAGTAGTATGGGGTGAAAGTGCTGGACTCCCACATGGCGACCACAGTTCGAGTCGCAGACCAGGCTTCAAGCCACTGGGTGCATGTGTGCATATGCCCAAAGTCCCGAGAGGAGAATGGAGGAGAAGGGATTGTGGCGTAGCCATCCCTCTGGGGGAGTGATTTCTCACTTTCCCTCTCTCTGTCTCTCTGTGTCTCTGGTGAGCACACACTTTCTACCAAACACCTTCAAAAAAGTTAACTACTAACTTAGGAAACTGTTGAAGCTACAAAATTACCTTATTGAATCTAATTTAGTAATAAATTTATCATTTTAAAAATTACATTGAATGATAAGTAATTCTTTGGAGGTCTTTTCAACTTAGTGAAACTGCTCATTTAAAAAGCAGTAAAATTAGTAAGATTAAGTATTTCAGGTTTGTAGCATCTTAAAATCAAGTGTCCTTAAATGTAAAATGCAAGAGTTACCCAGAGAAGGGAAACAGTACTAGCAGGTAACGGGGCTTTGAGAGGAATGGATAGTGCTGTGTTTCCATGGACCTGGAGTGGCCTCTTTCTAGGTCTCCGCCTCCAGGAAGCACTGTGCAATAGAAACCAAATTGGCAGGGCTGCTAGAACGATGCCTCCTCACCTTCACAGGCCTGGGGGACACTGCAGGGCTCTGTCTGTCACCCCACAGCCCCCCCCCCCAATTGTAGAGAGCGCCAGGGATTAGGAGCCATAGTTCCTCTACAGCAGTCCCTCCAGCTGTGATGTCTTCCTGGTCCTAGTTCTGTGACCAGTTGCTTGTTGACCTTTACCTCAGGTGCCATGGGAGGGCATTAATTATACAACTTGTAATTACTCATTGTGTCCTGTTTTCATATGATGAGTTTCACACATAAAGGATGATATAAAACAATACCACTTACACCATCATTAAGTTCATAGGCCTTTCCTATGCTCATTGTTGCCTTAGCACATTTAAAACTAGATTATACTATATCCATGTGTTTCAGATTGATTCTCTCTGGATTGGCAGTTAGAGAGAACTTTTTGTTTTCTTCCTAGAAATTTCACTGTTTTTCTTAATATTGCCACAGAGAACATGGATATATATGGCTTACATAAACAGGAGAGAAATAAATATAATAATGTTTGGGGGACCCTTTAGGTTGAGGTATTAAAAACATAATGTAGTTATAAAGCTCTTACTTAATGGTGATTAAAAATGTGATTCCAGGTTCACATGATTATCAAATGCTACTAGTACACACAAATTTGAGGATAATAGACTAGCCAAACTAGCTGGGCATCGAACTGTAAGAGAAGGTCATTGCTCATTGCTCCTAGTGTGTGGGGACTTTTTGTTTTTTTGTGGGGTTTTTTTTTTTTTTTTTTTTTTTTTGATCTGTGGATTGCTACAAAGTCTATTGTTAACCAGGTTGTTACACTTTTTCTATGCAAATGTGGTCATAGTTTTTTTTTTTTAGGCTATTTTCATAGCATTAATTTAATGTAGCTTTTAATTAAAAAATAAACTTTAAGATTTGTATTTCTCAAGTCACAGAAAATTCCTGTCAGTTTGGTCATTTTGTTTTTGATTTACATACTTCTGAGTTAAATATTATGACTGAGGCAAATATCACCAGTAACTGTGAGGCCTTAATTCATGCAGGTCATCGTAAAAGCCTCACACACGACAGTACAGCTTTAGCAGGAGCCAGATAAACCAGCATTAGCATATATGTAAGCTTTTGACAACCAGTTTCCTAATTTCTAAATGTAATGTTTTAAAAGGCCAAATCTTTATGATTGCCCTAAATTTATCATTGTACAGAACAGCTACATCTGAACTAAGAAGATGTGGGACTTTTGGAGACAGGTTTCCTGACTAAGCACAGAGAAGGCAGGGCTTTGACCTAACCGTATTGCCATTCATCTCAAATATGCCAAAGTACTTGGTATGGCTTTAGAGACCCTTGATAATAAAAAGCTTAAACTCTTCAGTAAGGGAAGGTGGGATCTGTCTACTGTAAAGAGGCAACTGGAGCTTGATTTTATAAAAATGTAAAAGAGTAAAGTATTCTTAATATTTCTTAACAAAGGAGAGGTTAAAATTAAAAATGACCCTCACAAAGCAGTTTTATATTTGCCAAAACATGAACTCTGGCAAGGACATTAGATTCTCACAGTCCCACCATCCAAGGACCAATCATGAAAAACAGACATCTACTAACAAACCATTATTTAGTAGGAAAGTGTAAGTGGGGGAGGTATTCCTGGGGAAAGCAGCATTCTTTGTTTTCTTCAGGATGGTTAGTAGCCAAGTTATCAGTTGCCATGGTCTGAGAAAGTTAGAGCCCGTCTGGCTCCCCGTTTGATTAGTAGGACAAGAGAAATGGGCATACTAGAGTTTAGAACGAAAGGTCTTCTCCTGCGTAAACAATCCTTTGAGAATCCACAAAACTCATGGTAGATCTTTGGAGATGCACAGATTTTGAATGCCATTTTTATGTTTAGTCATTTTTACCTTCAGTGCTTTTTTATGTTCATTAACTTCCCTGTAGCAGTGTCTTAATCTAATTTTGAATCATTAAGCCATCACAGTACCTTCAGTTATAAGAACTTAATGATGTCATTACAAAATTCTTGTTTACGATTACCCTCAACCCCGTGATCTAGATTTAGGATGATGGTGCTGACTTCAGTTCAGGGGGTGAAAGCAGTGGTAAGCTCTCTCTCCTGAAGATGTTCAGTGGGATATTTTCACATGCATAATATTTGTGGGTCGTGGATGTTTGCAAGTGACATTTACATATTCATGGTGCAGGGCATTACTGAGGTCTGGGAGTGCAAAGAGGAAAGGACTGAAGTGTTTTAAGAACATACAGGTGGGCTTAGTTCATTCGTTATGAAATGCAAAGAAGGTTTTGGAGAAGACTTCCTTACTGAGAATGACTTCCTAGGCAAGCCTTTAAGGCTGGGAGAAGGTGGTACATAGAAAGAACCTCTGGCAGAGGGACTAAGCTGAGCATGGTGCCAACTTACCAAACAGAATTTCTTCACTGAAGGACTTTCATCAGCTAGAAGCAAGTCATGGAGGAGGGACCACCACAGTCCAGCTTTTTGTATGGCTCTCTCATGGAACAAGGTAGAAGTGCTTCTAGGAACTAGTGAGCTTAGTTTATATTTAGGTAGATGGTTATTCACACATTTGAATGAGAAATAACAGGTGAGTAATGTTTTAGTATCTCCGTAATGCTTTTTACTTTTTCTCTTTCTTGTTTTCTCAATCTCACTGAAGATTGGTTCACATTTCCTCAAAGAAGGGGTCTAGCCGATCCAGGACAGGGAAGGGCGTTCAGACCTGGGGTCGAGTTCTTACGGCACTGGGGTCACTGTGGGATGGCAGTGGTTTTATAATTAAACTAACCGGCAAGATAGTATCACAGTGCTGTTTCACAGTTGATGTTATTCAGGAGCCTGCATTTCTCAGTTACCTTTCAAAATGGACCTCAGATTATATAGTTCAAATCTGATAAGTCCAATCTTCAACAGAGAAGAATAGCTGAAATAAATATTATATTGCCTATACCTTTTAGTCACACACACACACTAAAAAAGAATATTTCTGACATTTGACAAAATGTAACTCTTTTGTTTTATAGAGTTCATCAGACTACACAGGTGTGCCCGTGACTTGAGTTGAGTCCTTGCCCTGGGCATGCCAAGATCAGGAACTTCTCAGTTATAAAATTTTGTTATTCCATGGAACACATGGAATAACATTCGATTCTTCTGAGGGATAGAAAACCAGAACTGTTTCTTAGTTGTATCTCCTCACGTTAACACGAAAACTTACTTTTGCTGTTATGTTTGCAGGGTGGTAATCACGGTTTGTTTGGAAACAGCACAGCACAATCGAGAGGCCTGCACACACCAGTGCAGCCGCTAAATTCTTCTCCTAGTCTCCGGGCGCAAGTGCCTCCCCAGTTTATTTCCCCCCAGGTAAGAAATATTTTGTTCCAAGATTCAAAAAGACTATTCTGGTGGTTCCTTTTTTTAACCGACTCTTCTTGTGGTCATAAAAGGAATAAATGTAGTCAATAGGCTGAAGTGCAAAGCATCCAGATGCCAAGGATCAAGGTTTTATAGGACAGAATATCACATCTGGGTGCCGGCAGGTGGTGAAGTAATTATGGTGCTGGACTCCCACATGTCTGACCGCGATTCAAGTCCAGGACCCAGCAGCTTGAAATTGATGCTAGCCATGAATTTAGGGTAACTGTGCCCAAAATCTCAAGAGGAGGATAGAGGAGAAGGTATTACAACAGGGCCATTTTCCCAGGGGGTGATTTTTTGCTTTCTCTTTCTGTATCTCCAGTGAATGCACACACCCTATAACAAAAATCTCTCCTTTTAAAAATTCTTTTCTAAAGAATTATTTTATTTAACTTCATCCATTTATTTATTTTAATTTGACCAAAATACAGAACGAGAGAGAGAGAAAGTGAGAGAGAGAGGGGAAGAGAGAAGGGAGGGAAAATGAGAATGCAAGTCGCCAGGTCCCTGACTTGAACCATGGTTGACCATGTGTGAGTCCAACACCCTTAATCACCACACCACTTGCTGGCCCCCAAAATCTCTCTTAAAAATAAAAAAAATCTTGAGACCAGCAGATGGCATAATGATTACGTCACTGGACTTCCTCATAGTCAACCATGGTTCAAGTTCCGGACACTGCAGCTCAAAACTCATGCCAGGCATGTGTGTATGGGTGCCCAAAATCCTGAGAGGAGGATGAAGGAAAAGGGCCTGCGGCGTGGCCATCCACCCCAGGAGGTGATTTCTCACTTTCTGTCTCTCTGGCGAGCACACATACCCTATAGCAAAAATCTCTCTTAAAAAAAAGAGAGAGAGGGACCCAGCAGTTAGTGTAATGGCTATGTTGCTGGACTCCCACGTAGTCGACCACGGTTCACGTCCCGGACCCGGTGGCTTAAAACTCACGCCGGGGGTGTGTGTGTGCGTGCCCAAGATCCCAAGAGGAGAATGGAGGAGAAGGGATTGCGGCGTGACCATCCCCCCTGGGGGGTGATTTCTCGCTTTCTGTCTCTATGTCTCTGTCTGTCTGGCAAGTGCACGCGCCCTATAGTGAAAACCTCTCCAAAAAAAAAAAAAAAGAGAGAAAACAGTAAAAAAAATGTTACTGTTACTTATTTCTTATAATTATATATTATATAATAAAAAGTAGATGTTTCTGCATGAAAAGCATTATGATTATATTCTTTTCAGACTCCCTTATTTTTCTAATACTACATTTTTTTAAGTTGCCTGTAATTAAAACTTCTTTATAAATTCTGATGTAGCAACATGTAGAGGTTGGTTGTTCTTGAGGATTCACCTGCAGATAAACAGAATTACCAGATTCTAAGTCACGCTTCATAATTTTGAGGAGTTATGTGCTAAAATACCGACTCAGTACACTGTAGGGGAAGGTTTAGATGCAGTGAAGTAGCAGAGACTCCCGAACTAAAATCTTACTCATGGAGCAGCTCTGTATAGGATACTGTCCTTTGTGACACATGGAAACCTTGTAGGTCTGTTTGTTATAAGAGATGCGTGGTAAGTTCTTGGGTGTATTTTTTGGAGGGAGGGGCTAAAGTGGAGAGATTTGTTCCAGTCCACCACACACTCTCCCTCGTACATATTGTAGAAAGCAGGTCTCAGGAGTGGAGTAAAAGCTGATAAGCCCATGAAGGATCCGGTGTGTAACCTTGGTTCTTAGAATGTTTCTTCATGAACTAAGATCAATTATAGGGTGAATCGGACTCATACAATTAAAGCAGAGTAGGGGCACTCAGTAGATCTGCCAATGGTTGTAAGCAATGGTTTTTTTGTTACTGTTTTTTTGAGTCCTCCCTCCCCCTTTCTTTGGGTTACATAAATTAACCCATTTATTATAGGCTAGTGATACTCTAGATGTCTGTGGAACTTCTACAGGTCTTTCAATTCCTTCGGTCTTCTGATGGTGGACTTCACAGTGACAGCCGAAGTGGTGGTGTAGGTCAGGCACCACCAGCTTCCGTTTTCATGTAGGAACCCCCCCAGTACCAGATCCCCACAGCCCGTCTCTTCATCTTGGTTTTACCAGAGGACGAGCAGGTGTACTTGGTATGCTGGCTGATTTCAGTTTTCTTTACCATTTTCCAGAGGGAGGCACCACAGTGGGTCCCATAGTTACCCACAATGCTGGCATTCTTGGTCCATCTAACCATGTCGCCACCAACTAGGTCTGAGCCCAGAGAGCTTGAACTCCCTTTTATGAGAGGGGCTTCCATGTTTATTTGAAACCATAATCTATGTTATTTTATATATATTTTTAATTTGACCAGAAAGGGAGGGAGGGAGAAAGCAAGTTGTGAGGACCCAACTCGAGCCATGGTTGGCCGTGTGGGAGTCCAGCACATTAACCACCATGTCATCTGCCGGCCCCTGAAACCGTGATCTATAGGTTTGAAATCCACTTTCAACATTCTGATTCTGTCTTAGTAGAGGAAGAAAGGTTCATCTACACCTCACCTCTTGCACCAGCTGCCCCTGTGAAGTCCTGCCTGGGACTCTGTATCTCTTTGTTTCAAACCTCTAGCTCCTTCGCCTTTCCCACTAAATTCTGTTGTCTTTCCAGCCCCAGGTGGCAATGTGCCTTCTAGACAGAGCTGCTCCTAAGCAGTGTCATCTTCATTCTTGGAGCACAGTACTCTTTGGGATCAGGCTAGCAGTCATTCGTGGCTGCTGAATGTCTGTAGTGTCGTGGTGATGCACAGATGAAGAAAATGCCATCTCTCTCCCATAGCCTCTGGGGTTGGTAGTGAGTTGGGGAGAGATGATAGAATAATCAGACACTGCGATAAATGTTGTAATAAAAATGTTTAACAAGCTTGAGGAATTGGTTTCTTACTACCAGTGACATTTAGACTGAATCTTGAAGAATGAGTCGGAGTTCTCTAGACTTCAGTCAGATTAAAGGCTTCTTTTAAGCAGCTGTAGCTTCTTGAGCAAAAGGGCAGTACTACCTAGAAGAACATGGCATGTTTGGGGAAATGGAATTAGCTAAATAATTAGTTTTAGCTTGTTGAAGCGTGTGTGTGTGTGTGTGTGTGTGTGTGTGTGTGTGTGTGAGTAGTGATACAGGAAAATTTGTGGATTAGGAAGATAACAATGGCAATAATTATTGAAGACATGTTTGAGTAGTGGATGGCTAGAGTGAAATAAAGCACTGGCAAGACAAGTACAGAAGTCCAGCTAAGGCAGTGACAGTGGAGATTAAAACCTTCTTATGGGGCCAGCCTGTGGCCTGGTGGTTAAGGTAGCTCAGTACTGCTCGGCTGACAGCAGGGTTTGAGTCCCGGACCTGGTGGCTTGAGAAATATGCCATGTGCTTGCGTGCTCAAAATCCCTAAAGTAGGGAGAAATGGAACAGAAGGGATGTGACCACTCCCCATGGGGGGTGGGGGTGCTTTCTTCTTCCTTCACCCCACCCCAGTGGTGAACCTATGACCTGTGTTGTAGAATGCAGTGGTCTGTTCTCCATTCTCTTAGTCTGTATGAGCAGCGTTAGACACACTGGATGACTTTACAAAATGCTTCACCCATTTGACTTTTAGGTACCTTCCATATTGGTTCTCCACCTGTCTCTCCTCCTTTTCCTTGACCAATTCCTCCTTGCCTTCCCAACATTTAGTCCTCAGAGCCCTGGCTCTCAGGCCTCTACAGGCATTGCTAGGTAGTCTCCCAGAGGAGTGACTTAAAATCCTAAGTTCTAAAATTGTATCTTCAACCCACATCTTTTTTTCCTTGACTCCAAACATCTATCAATATGCCTTACGGACATCTCAGTTTTCGTGCCCAGACAGACTTTCTGGTGCCACTCCACTTTCCCCTGTAAACATTCTCTTCTCCAGGTAAATGACCCTCATTCCCAACCTGCAGGTAAGCCCAAGGACCTTGGAGCTAGTTGTGACTCCTCTCATAGTCCACACACAGTCCCTTGTCAGCTCTTCCCTACAGAACTTTATCCAGGGGACCGGCAGATGGCATAATGGTTACATTGCTGGACTCCCACATAGTCAACTGAGGTTCAGGTCTCGGAACTGATGGCTTAAAACTCATACTGGGTGCATATGTGTGCATGCCCAAAGTCCTGAGAGGAGAATCGAGGAGAAGGGATTGCAGCGTGGCCATCCCCTCTAGGGAGGGTGATTTCTACTTTCTGTCTCGCTGTCTGTCTGGCCAGCACATGTGCCCTATAGCAAAAATCTCTTTTACAGACAAACAAAAACAACTTTATCCAGAATCTGACCATTTCCCAGCACCCCTGCTAAATCAGCCCCTTATCAAGCCACCACTGTCCCCTGCCTAGGTTATTGCAGTGGTCTCCTGCCTGCCCCTGGCCTGCTTCATCACTTGCTTGTCTCAGACTTAATTCTCTAAAACCTCACCATTGGCCACATGAGCACTTAAGACAGGACTAGTGGCTAAAGAATTGTATTTTATATTTTATTTCATTTTAATTAACATAAATTTTAATAGCCACAGCTTATTAGTGGCCACTGTGTGGACAGCCAGATGTTGACCATTTCTACATTGTAGGGAATTCCAGATAGCACTGCTCTGAAGCTTACAGTAGGCCATGTTACACCTTGCTGGGAACCCCCTCAGAGCTGTATCACTCAGTGAGAATGCAAAGCAGAGTCTACAGCGGCTTTTTACAATTAAGCTTATTTGTTGGGTTGTTGGAAAAGTCATGATGCATTTTTGCATAGAAAAATATGTTGTGACTTCCAACAACCCAGTATTTCTTTGAGGTTGGACACACCCTCAGCTGGATCTGTGTACCGTGACCTGCCCCCGGCTTTAGCCAGCCCGTATCACAGGCATGCGCATACTCGCCTACTGTGGCCAGGGAAGCCCCAGGACATAAACCCACGACCTCTCCCATGTGGATCCAGTTATGTTACCACTGTACCACTGCCTGGTTCCTGCTGTGGTCTTGGAGACTTCCCCCTTCTCTCCCTGCCTGATACCTGCCACTCTGTATACCCATGCCTCTCCAGCCAGGTGGTCCCAATATAGCAAGCAAATTCCCGGAATGCTCTTTCCCCAGATTGTCGTGTGGTTCTTTTTTTGAGAGGTTTTTGCTATAGGGCGTGTGCGCTGGCCAGACAGAGAGAGACAGAAAGCGAGAAATCACTCCCCAGGGGGGATGGCCACGCCGCAATCCCTTCTCCTCAGTTCTCCTCTCAGGATCTTGGGCATGCATGCACACACGCCCGGCATGTTTTTTTTTG
>NW_006159782.1:2620603-2624413 GCF_000334495.1 Tupaia belangeri chinensis | reverse complement strand
GGGGGGGGGAGGGGGGGGTTTGCGATAGGGCGTGTGCGCTCACCAGACAGACAGAAAGCGAGAAATCACCCCCCAGGGGGGATGGTCACACTACAATCCCTTCTCCTCCGTTCTCCTCTCGAGATCTTGGGTACGCACGCACACGCGCCCAGCATGAGTTTTAAGCCACTGAGTCCGGGACGCGAACCACAGTCAACTATGTGGGAGTCCAGCAACATAGCCATTACGCTAACTGCTGGTTCCCGCGCCCGGCATGTTTTAAGTCACTGGGTCCGGGACGCGAACTGCCTACATGGGAATCCAGCGACAGCCATTACGCTAACTGCTGGTCCTGTGTGGTTCTATCTTTATTTCCTTTGGATCTCTGCTTTGGCGCCATCTCATCGAAAGCTTTTCCAGACCAACATGGGCCCAGTATGCCACCACTCCTGTTGCCCTTCACCCCCTTCTCTCCTCTAGTTTTCTTCTTTTCATTTGTTCGTTGTTTCTCTCTCTCCTCTGGCCCAGGTAGTGTATCAGGGCAGGATCTGACCCTGCTTTGTTCATTGTCATATCCTGAGATCTACAGCTATGATGGTGTATATATGAGCTCAGTCATTGTTTTTTTTTTTTTTTTTAAGAGATATTTTTGCTATAGGGCACGTGCACTTGCCAGAAAGACAGAAAGCGAGAAATCACCCCCCAAGGCGGATGGCCTCACCACAGTCCCTTCTCATTCTCCTCTTGGGATTTTAGGCATGTATATGCATGCGCCTAGTGTGAGTTTTAAGCTGCTGGATCCAGGACTCGAACCGTGGTCCACTACGTGGGAGTCTAGTGACATAATCTAATGCCATCTGCTGTCCTCAGTCATATGTATTTATTAAGTCATGGAAAGACACATATCAGAGTGATTTCAAAGGTGGAGTTGTTTGGAAAGCACAGTTAGCTGCATCTAGGAGACGTGGGTGCTACAGAGCTCTTTGTGACCAAGATATTCACTCCACTCAGAAAACAAAAATACTTGTCCTCCTCTACATTTAAACAATCTGTTTACTTAGCAAAACATGGTTAACATTTATTTAATGCATAATGGCAAGCAGTTATCAATTGTTTTGAGAAAACACAACAGGTAAATCTATTTTAAAATAACAAACAAAAAAGACAAGATAACCAAACTAAAATTTTGGATAGTGGTGAAAAAAAATTCATCCAGAAACCTCTCAACCAGGATAGAATGACAGAGACTATCTCTACATAACGACTGACTTTGTTCATGTACCAGTGTGACTTGCTGGTCTATAAAATGCTCCACTTATGAGACGGATGTGAAGTTGCTGTTTAAATACAAGCTCGCCTTATATGAGCATTCCTGTTCTTTTCTTCAGTGTCTCGGTCTTTAAACAATGTGTTGTCTCATTTTGCCTTTATTATATTCTATATAATATCATAGAGCCTATAGCCCCTTAATTTTTTTTGTTTACTTGAGGTTGTTACTAAGATTTTTCCCATGTTGATTTGGGCAGCTGTGGTTCATACAGTATTTCACTTTATGAAATACAGCGTAGTTTACTTACCTGTTCTTCTGTGGACTTTACTATTGATAACCTTTTGGTTTTTTTCTAGACTTGCTAGTATGAGCATTGCTGCTGTTAATATTCTTATATTTGTTTCTAGAGTACTGTTAGGCGTCAGGCAGGTCTTCCTTGGGGTGGTGGTCTCTCTAGCTAATTCCGAGCAGTAGGCATTGGGGGCGAAGGGGATAAAGTGCTCTCAACAGGGTGGCACCCATTTCTAAGACTGAAGAGAAGTAGGTTGGCGCAGTGACCAGCCGATTTCTTTAGTAGAGCTTTTACAGTTCTACAAAGAAAAGTTCAGATAATGGCCATTTATTTTGGAGGCCAACAGATTGGAAAACAAAATAAGCATAGGAGAAATTTCTAGAATCACAGAAGAAAATGTTGGAAAGGAAGTTGGAAACAGTGTTTGTAGCCAAAAACAGTTCTGGGCCAGTAGAAATCTACATGAGCCACGTAATGTAATCAGAAATGTTGATGGACACACCAAAAAGGCAATAATAAATAAATAAATTTTAATAGTATGTATTCTTGGGGCCGGCAGATGGCGTGGTGGTTAAGGCGCTCAGCTCCACATGGCCAACCACAGTTTGAGTCCCAGACCTGGTGAATTGCTTTCTCACTTTTCTTCTCTTTCTCTCTCTAACATAATATATCTGAATATTTTTATTGAGGTTTTTGCATTTTTTCATGCGAAGTTTGTTTGTTTTTGTTTTTGGAAAAGGTAGACTTTTAATAACTGTTTTTATCACCAGGTTAAGTTGGTTTTTGTTTGTTTTTTAAGGAGAGATTTCTGCTATAGTGCGCTTGCGCTCGCCAGAGAGACAGACAGAAAGTGAGAAATCACCTCCCAAAGGGGATGGCCATGCCACAGTCCCTTCTCCTCCATTCTCCTTTTGGGATTTTGGGCATTCATGCACATGTATGCTTACAGTTTAAAGCTGCCAGGTTTGGGACTCGAACCACGGTAGGCAATGTGGGAGTCCAGCGACATAACCACTATGCCATGTACTCATGCAAACTTTTAAAAATCTGACATGTGTTTTACACTTTTGTTTACAGGCTCCAGAACCATGTGTCTAGTAATTAGTAACTAAACCACCACAGGCCTAGGGAGTTTTACAGAGTTACCTTTATCTATCTCTTTAGAGAGTTTTGCTATAGGGCACACGTGCTTGCTGAAGAGACAGAGAAACAGAAAGCGAGAAATCACCCCTTGGGGGGATGGCCAAGCTGCAATCCCTTCTACTCCACTCTCCTCTCGAGATTTTGAGTATGCATGCACATGCGCCCAGCATGGGTTTTAAGCTCCTGTGTCTGGGACTCAAACTGCGATGGACTACATGGGAGTCCAGCGACATAACCATTACTCAGTCTTCTGGTCCCCAAAGTTACCAATTAGTTTTCTAGGGTAGCAACAATAAATTACAACAAATTACAGGGCTCAAAACAACAAATCTAGGGCCAGTAGGTCTCATGGTGGTGAAGGCTTTGGATTCCCACATGGCCATCCACAATTCAAGTCCCGAATATGCAACAGGAAAATCACGCTGAGTGCATATGTGCCCAGAACTCTGAAAGGAGAAGGGATTGTGGCATGGCTCTCCCCCTGTGGGGGTAATTTCTCACTTTTCCTCTGTCTCTCTCTGGCGAGTGTGTACACTCTGTGGCAAAATCTAAAAAAAAAAAAAAACCAAACAAACAAAAAAAAAAAAACAGCAAATTGATTCTCACAGTTCTGGAAGCTGTTGAGTCTGAAATCAAGGTGGCGTCAGGGTTGGTTTCTACTGAGACTGAGGAGGGAGCTCTTCAGCGCCTCTCCTGGCTCCTGACAGCTGTTGGCAATCTTCAGAGTCCTTTGGCTTGTAGACACACCACTCCAACATTGCTTTTCTGTCCATGTGGTGTTCTTCCCTGCATGTCTCTGTTTTCATGTGACTTTTACTTCTCTGTCTCCAAATTTTCATCTTACGAGACCAGTTACTGAAGTAAGGCCTACCCTTATCCAGCCTGACCTCTTTTAAAACTTGATTGTGTCTAAAGACTTTCCAAATAAGGTCACATTCCAAGCTTTCAGGAGCGCGTGAATTTATGGAGAGCACTATGTAACCAAACACAGTTGCTTAAGTCAAATGCATATTTGTTTCACACTGAAGGTAGTACATAATATTTTATGGGTCATTGCCTTTTGAAGGCATGAACAGAACCGCCATCTTCCTGTAATTAACCAAAATGACAAACACAAAGGGAAAGA
>NW_006159782.1:2571179-2620202 GCF_000334495.1 Tupaia belangeri chinensis | reverse complement strand
GCCCCACAAATGTTACCATGGCAAAACTGGAAGAGTCTACAATGTTACCCAGCATGCTGTTGGCATTGTTGTGAACAAACAAGTTAAGGGCAAGAATCTTGCCAAGAGAATTAATGTGCGTATTGAGCGTATTAAGCTTTCTAAGAGCAGAAATAGCTTCCTAAAACGTGTGAAGGAAAATGACTGGAAAAAGAAGGAAGCCAAAGAGAAAGGTACCTGGGTTCAACTAAAGTACGAGCCTGCTCCACCCAGAGAAGCACACTCTGTGGGAACCATTGGAAAGGAGCCTGAACTACTGGAACCTATTCCCTATGAATTCATGGCATGATGGGTATTAAACAAATCAATTTTCTATTAAAAAATATTTTATGGATCATTCAGGTATAGTGGGATATGATTCTGGAATATGAGAGTCAGCAGATGATGTGGTGGTTGGGGCAATGAACTCCCCTAGGGCTAACCACTATTCGAGTCCCAAACCCAGCAGTTTGAAACTCATGCTGGGTACGTGTGTGCGCATGTCCAAAATCCCAAGAGGAGAAGGAATTGCAGCCTGGTCGTTGTCCTTGGGGGCAGGGGTGATTTCTCACTTTCTCTCTTTCTCTCTGTCTCTGGTGAGCGCATGTGCAGCATAGCAAAAATCTCTCAGAAGAGGGGCCAGCAGTTAGCGTAATGGCTATGTCACTGGACTCCCACGTAGTCGACTGTGGTTCGCGTCCCGGACCTGATGGCCTAAAACTCACGCCGGGCGTGTGTGCATGTGTGCCCAAGATCCCAAGAGGAAAATGGAGGAGAAGGGATTGCAGCGTGGCCTTCCACCCTGGGGGGTGATTTCTTGCTTTCTCTTTCTCTGTCTCTATCTGTCTAGCGAGCACACATGCCCTATAGCAAAAACCTCTCCAAAAAAAAAAAAATCTCTCAGAAGATTCTGGAATATGTTTGTTTTTTTTTTTTAAAGAATTACTTATTTAATTTTTATTTATTCAGTTTGACCAGAGAAAGAGTGAGAGGGAAAGTGAGAAAGCAAACCACCAGGTCTAGGACTCAAACCGTGGTCAGCCGTGTAGTAGTGTCCAGCGCCTTAACCATCACGCCACCTGCTGGCCCCCTGGAATATGGTTTTGATGGCACCGCAATTATCTGTACTAACCTCCTTTTCCCTCAAACTCATTAAAATGAGATTCGAATAATTACATCAGAGACAATAAGTTTTGAGTTACACTTGTGACCATCTATGTGAATTGAAAGGAGAGGTGAAGAAGGGTTAATATTGGGAAGTCTTGGAGGGAGTGTGTGCTCCGCCTGCTGGCTGTGAAGCTCACAGCTGCTAGGAGTCCAACAATTAAAACAGAAAACCAAACCAGCTCTAAATTGGCTTAGTAGAACTTAGCATCTCCTAGAGGATAGTGGGGAACAGCTGGGAAAACTATTACTTAGAATCAGAATACTTTCCAAAATGAGAGACTTGGTGGTTTAATTGAAAGGGACCTAGAGAAAGGAAATGCGTTGGTGAGCCAAATATGGGAAGCCTGAGCTTGGTCAGGTGTTTCTAACCAGAGATTGTCCAAGAGAAGGCAGGAATATATTCCTGAGAATGTAACAGATGATAGCTCAAAAGTATTAGGAAATTGAGGAACTAAAGTATGACCATGATGCTAAAAGAAGAGTAAATGGGAGGACCTCGTGGGTAGGCACACTGATAAATTCATTACAAAGTAATCTTTTCAGAAGTCGGACAGCGAGGGTAAGAGCAAAAGAAAAGGATGAACATGAGTAAGAGGTAGATTGTGTGTGTTGCATGTGTGCCCCAAATCCTGAAAGGTGGGCATTTTGGAGAAGGAATTATGGCATGACCATTCCCCATAGGGAGTGCTTTATCCTCTCCCTCTCTGCTCTTCTCTGATGGGCGGGGTTGGGTGGGAAGCATATGAAGAGAACCTTAGAGAATGTGGCTTGGTACAATTTGGTGATTGACGAAGGAATCATTGTTTACGATGAATTGTGTTCTTCTCCTGATTACAGAGTGGAAGTAAAATTTTTATTGCTTCATTTATTTTTTTTAATTGCTTTTGTTGTCTGTTAAGAAGGGTTATTCAAACCAAAAGAGCTGAGACAAATCCTACGGCAGAGAATAATTTTTTAAAATTTTATCTTTATTTATTTATTTATTTTAGTTTGACCAGAGAGAGGGAGAGAGAGAGGGAGAGGGAAAGTGAGAAAGCAAACCTCCAGGTTCGGGACTCAAACCGCAGTTGGCCATGGGGGAATCCAGCGCCCTTAACCACCACACCACCTGCCCATCCCAAGCAGAGAGTGAATTTCTGAAAAGAATTACAGCGCTGTGGTCTTTGAGGACTCTTTGTCTTAATAGGAACCCCTCTTTTCTACCCAAATTCTGAATATTTAATGCAAAAGAAGACAGATTGGAGCTGAGATATCCCCTTTTCTCCAATAACATGAGTACGGAGAATGTGCACTTTCTAATACCAACTTCCAAACCTGCCCCCGCGTTACTGGAATAAGGGGGGTACCCCTGCAGGCCCCCTGCAGGGCAAAGAGGTGGGAGTGCTGTGATTAGGTGAAAGTCCCTGTGGGCTGAGCCTCCTATCAGAAATGGGAAAGCACTCTCCCTTCTAAGGAAACAAGGAAAATGGGGAATTTCTGTTTTCAAAATTTGCTATAGGGTGTGTGCTCTCACCAGAGAAAGGGAGAGGAAAAGTGAGAAAATAGCCCCCCCCTGGGGGGATAACCACTGTTCAGTCCCTTCTCTTTTAATCCCTTCTCTTTTATTTTGGGCATGCTTGCACCTAAGCCTGGGGTGTGTTCCCCACCCCCCATTTAAAAAAATACTTACTGTCTATTTGTTGTGATTTTCAAGCTGCTGGGTCTAGGACTCACACCATGGTCAGCAGTGTGGGAATCTAGTGTCTCAACTACCATACCACCTACTGACCCAGCCTGGTATGTTTTTCAAACTTCTGGGTCTGGGACTTAAACTTGTGCAGTTGGCCATGTGGGATCCAGCCACCCTAACTACCATAATATGATCAACTAGTCCAAAAGGGACATTTGAAAACAACTTCTGAAAGGAGAAGTAAGCAAAGTGATTTAAAGGCTGATGGACTGGTGTCAATTTCAGTAGGAGTCTAAATTCGGTTATCAAAAAAATGGCTTTGGGTTGGCTTCATAACCTAGTGGTTAAGTGAGCTGGGTAGACCCCACATGGCCGACCACAGTTTGAATCTCTGCCCTGATACCTTGCACACATATACCCAAATTCCTGCCTGACAGAGAGATGGGTGAGAAGGAATTGCAGCATGCCGTCTTACTCTTCCTCTGTCTCTGTGTCTGGTGAGTGCACCTGCACTCCAACACCTGAAAAAGTTTTAATTCATTCCCTTTGTTGCTTGGTAAAATATTGGATTATAGGAATGATATGGTTATTGTGGCTCTTTGTTTTGTTTTGTTTTGGTTAGAGACATTTTTGCTACAGGGCACTCATTGCCAGAGAGAGACAAAGAGACATAAAGTGAGAAATCACCCCCTATGGGGATGGCAATGCAGCAATCGTTCTCTTCCATTCTCTTGGGATCCTGGGCACGTACACACACATGGCTGGCATGAGTTTCAAGCCTCCAGGTCTAGGATTTGAACCACGATTGACTCTGGGAATCCAGAGACATAACCATTGTTCAGTCTGCTAGTCCCTATAGTTCTACCAGAACCTCCTTCAGACAAGCCAACTTAATCTACTCTTTTTTTAATTTCATTTCATTTATTTATTCAGTTTTTTTTAATTTGACCAGAGAGAGAGAAAGCAAGCCACCAAGTCTAGGACTCAAACTGAGGTTAACTGTGTGAGAGTGTCCAGTGCCTTAACCACAACCACCATGCCACCTGCTGGTCCCCAACTTAATCTACTTTTGAAAACCAGGGAGAGGGATCAGCAGATGGTGTAATGGTTTTGTCGCTGGACTCCCACATAGTCTACAGTGGTTGAATCCCAGGCTTGGTGGCTTTAAACTCACACCAGGCACTTGTGTGCACACTCAAAACCCTGAGAGGCGAGTGGAAGAGAAGGTACTGTGGTGTGGCCATCCTCCCAGGGCAGGGAGTTCTCACTGTCTGTCTCATTGTCTCTTTGGCGAGCACATGTGCCCTATAGCAAAATCTCTTTTAAAAAAGGGGAGAGGGGGTAGCAGGTGGTGTGGTGGTTAAGGTGCTGGAATTACCACACAGGCTACTGTGGTTTGAGTCCTGGAACTGGCGGCTTGCTTTCTAACTCCTCTTCTCTGTCTTTTTGTGGCAAAACTCATGTTAGATAGATAGATATCCTCTGGCAAAACTCATGATTGATAGATAGATAGGTAGGTAGATGATAGTTTCTCTGGCAAAACTCATGTTAGATAGAAGATAGATAGATAGATAGATAGATAGATAGATAGATAGATAGATAGATAGATAGATAGATAGAAAGAAAGAAAGAATAGAAAAAAAGAAAAGAATAATTCCCAAAAAGAAAGAAAACCAGGGAGGAGGGAGGAGTCGGCCAGAAAAGTTGACATGTTAAGCTCTCTTACACTGGCTGTCCACAGCTCTAGGAGCGTTTGAGATCAGAAGTCAGGACTTGAGATTCCAGTGTCTCTTTATACAAGTTACTATATGTTTCTGATTTGTATAACAAATACTTGTGAGTTCTTTTTATTTATTAGCTTTGTAACACTTTGGTGTATTTGTTTTATGGCACCTTTCCAGTAATAATTGCTCAGTTAGACAGAAGCCATATAGTCATCAAATTTTTTTCTTGAAAATGTGCTCCTGTTTGTAAAATTCATCATTTTTATTATAGAAAATTGGAAAGTCTAAGAAGAGAATTTAAAATGATCATGTCAGCGCCAGCTGGTGGTGTGGTTAAGTGCACTGGACTCCCACATGACTGACCACAGTTCAAGTCATTGCCCTGGTAGCTTGCTTTCTCACCATCCCACTCCCGCTCGCTCTGTCCCTCTCTGGTCAAATTAAAAATAAATAAACAAACAAATAAATAAGTAAAGTTAAATAAAGTAATTATTTTAGAAAACATTATAATCTCACTGCTCAGAGATAATCATTGTTAACATTTCAGTGTATAGTTTCCCAATGATACAATATTTTTTAAAAAGTAATCATTTATTTAATTTAATATATTCATTCATTTATTTTAATTTGATCAGAAAAACACACAGAGAGAAAGAGAAAGTGAGAGAGCAAGCCACCAGGTCCCGGATTCCATCCATGGGCACCCATGTGGGATTGTCCAGCACCTTAACTACCATGCCACCTGCTGGTCCCCGATACAATATTTTTTTTCCAAGGCAAAAATTGACAGTCCTTGGTTTAGATCCATCAAGAGTCTTTTTCTTATTTTTTCCTTTTCTTTTCTTTTTTAGGAGAGGTATTTGCTATAGGGCATGTGCACTCACCAAAAAGACAGAGAGATAGAAAGCAAGAAATCACCCCCAGGGGGAATGGCCATGCTGCAATCCCTTCTCCTCCATTCTCTTCTCTCAGGATCTTCGGCATGCCCGCACATGCCCCCGGCGTGAGTTTAACCCACCGGGTCTGGGACTTGAACCATGGTTGGCTACATGGGAGTTCTGCAACATAGCCATTGTGCTAACTACTGGTCCCAAGTCTTTTTCTTTTCTTAATGGAGAGATTTTTGCCATAGGGCACATGCCTCACCAGAGAGACAAGTGAAAAATCACTGCCCAGGGATGCGGCCACACTGCAATCCCGTCTCCATTCTCAGGATATTGGGCATGCATGCACACATACCCGGTGAGAATTTTAAGCCACCAGGTCCAGGACTCAAACTGTAGTTACTACATGGGAGTCCAGTGACATAACCATGAGGTCATCTGCTGGTTCCCCATCTAGAGTCTTTTTATAGAAAGAATGTTTTGTTGAGGACCAGCAGGTGGCATGGTGGTTAAGGCACTGGACTCCCACATGACTAACTGTGGTTTTTGAGTCTTCGACCTAGTGACTTGAAAATCATGCCAGCCATGTGTGCGTGCATGCCTAAAATCCCTGGAGGAGAGTGGAGTGGAAGGGATTGCAGCATGGCCATCCTCTCCTGAGGGTGATTTCTCACTTTCCATCTCACTGTCTCTCTCTAGTGAGCATACTTGCTCTCTGGCAAAAACCTTAAAAAGAAAGAAAAGAAAAAACATTCTGTTTTGATAAATTTCAAGAATCTTTCTTTCTCTCTCTCTCTCTCGGCTAGGTTTCTGCCTCAATGCTCAAGCAGTTTCCCAACAGTGGCCTGAGTCCAGGTCTTTTCAATGTGGGGCCCCAGTTATCTCCTCAACAAATTGCCATGCTGAGCCAGCTTCCACAGATTCCCCAGTTTCAGTTGGTAAGTAGCAAATTGTTTTCCTATAGCTCAAAAAGTTATTTGTATTATTTTCTTTAGCTTTGATTTGTTCATGTATCTTTGCTGCTGTTTATGTTTAAGAGCACTAGTTCAGGCTTTTGTGCAAACTGTTGAGTGTGCTTATGGGCTGATGTATATGCTTGGTGTGACCAGTAGGCCAGGATATCGAGGTATTTCTGTCATTGATGATTTTGATTCAGCAACCTGCACTTCAGTGCAGAAGCACACAAACCTGTTGTCAGTCAGTCTTGGGCAATCGGTTCCCTCTCTCCCCCTGGTTTTGTAGGCATGTCAGCTTCTCCTGCAGCAGCAACAGCAGCAGCAGTTGTTACAGAACCAGAGAAAGATTTCTCAAGCCGTGCGCCAACAGCAAGAGCAGCAGGTACGTGGGGCTGGACAATCGCGGTAGTGCTCCCTTTGAGGCATGCCTCTCAGTTCGTCCCCTTTGATGGCTGAACAGAATCCTATGCCAGCAGTTCTCATGGAGCTAGGACAGTGGCTTACAGCTCCTGTTTTCTCTCCGGCCTCCCCCTCCAGCTGGCTCGGATGGTGAGTGCACTCCAGCAGCAGCAGCAGCAGCAGCAGCAGCAGCAGAGGCAGCCCAGCATGAAGCACTCGCCATCTCATCCTGTTGGGCCCAAACCACACCTGGAAAACATGGTACCCAACACACTGAATGTGGGGCTCCCAGACCTACAAACCAAAGGGCCTATACCTGGATATGGTTCTGGTAAGCTGTTAGCAATAAAAGCTCCCTTTAAAAACCTGCCCCTCTAAGCCTAGGAGAGAGTTTGGACCTGCATTACTTTCATATTTCCAACAGCCATGAAAGGTAAATATTCTTCCTGTTTTACAAGTCAGTTATCTGAGGCTTCTCAAGTTTCAGTTGTTTCCCAAAACTCAACACACAATTAGAAAATAGCAGAGATGGCCTCTAAGCTCTCCAGCTCCAAAGGAATCTTTTACTATGAGGTGTTTATGAATGGCAAACCGCTCTCCTAGCACCAGGAGTTTTTAAAAACAAGTTTTAGTGTTTGGACATGCTGTGAGTGCTACACATGGCTGAGGCTATGAGCTATTAAATAATAATATGACAAGCTGAAGTGTTTAGGTTTGCTGATAAAATGACCTTCTCTTGAAAAAATAAAATTAAAATCATGAGGCAGATTGATTAAAAACTTATATTAGTGTTACATCTGAGTGAAATAGAATTAGCACAAGTAAGGTTATACCTTTGACATTCATCAAGAGTTTTTGGCAGGCAGAGTGTAGCTCTTTCAGAACTGGAACATGCTGTAAACTGAAGCTCATCAGTGAAGCAATAGTGATTTAAAACAAAATTAAAAAATCAAAGACATCGCACAGCACAGCGGTTTTCATCACCAACTGACAACTTTTAGAATTTACTTTGGTAAGGAGGATACTTAACTATTAATTTAAAAAATGAAGTCTTGGGGAGACCTGGAATTTCTGCCCACTGATGACCAAGTATGGGAGGATTCTGCTCTCTCTTCTGATTCACTGACTTTCCTATATCTTTATCTTCTACTAACTGTTCTCCTTTCTTTTCCTAAAAAAAATGATTATTCATTTAATTTTGTTTATTATTATTAAGTTTGCTATAGGGCATGTACACTCAACAGAGAAAAAGAGAGAAAGCAAGCTGCTAGTACAGGTCTCAAACCGCAGTCAGCCATGTGGGAGTCTAGCGCTTTTACCACCATGTCACCTGCTGGCCCCAACTGTTCTCTTTCTTAAAAAAACGATCTGAGAACTGAACTTAAATTCAGGATAACCTTGCTTCCACTTGGCATAAAAGCAGGGCACCCTCTCTTTTCATCCCATGTCTTTTATTTGGAGCTCTTGAATGCTGAGGTCCCTGAATGACTCGAAGAGGTCATTGCCACTGGGTGTCTAGCCTCCACCTTCTCGATCATGGTTTCTGTTGAAGATAAAGCTTGATGAAAGAGCCTGCGTATTTTGCCATGAGTTAAGTTGTTCTGAATTCATACACAGCATGCGCTATGGTTCCTACCTCCTCCACCCACTTTTGTCAGAGTGCTTAGTTCTTCAGTAGAGTCCAGTCAGCGCAAAGGAGACAGCATCTCAAAGTCAGAGGAGCTTCTTACCATGTTTTAAATGTATGTGGTTCTTTTTAACTCTTTGCTGCACTCATGCATGGTCCATGTCATTACTAAAAAGAGAACCTTCTTCCAGCAGCTTGAACAGTGATTTTTTTTTTTTTCCTTAAGAGAGATTTTTGCTATAGGTTGTGTGTGCTTTTCAGACAGAGACAGAAAAAGTGAGAAGTCACCCTCCAGGGGGTATGGCCACACCAGAATCCTTCTTCATTCTCTTCTTGGGATTTTGGGCATGCATGCACATGTGTCTGGCATGATTTTCAAGCTACCAGGTCTGGGACTTGAATCGCAGTTGACCATATGAGAGTCCAGCACCTTAACCACCATGCCACCTGCAGGCCCCTTAGTCTGCCTTGATAAAGCCACTTTTTAGTATATTTTCTCAGGATTAAAAGGTTGAAATGACTAATGAGTATGTGATTTTTACTGATTATTTTATAAAATAGCTTCTGATCTCTGCTTTTAGCAAAATTTGAAAATATACCTCATTGAATTGTTCAGCGACAATGACCTATTTAAAATTCTGTTTTAGTGTCTATTTTATGGCATTAGGGAAGATTTGAGATTTAAGTACTGCTGTAACCAGACTTCTGTTCTCATCTGTTTATTTATATGAGTAAGATTTCTTGGGAACCAGCAGTTAGCGTAATGGCTATGTCGCTGTACTCCCACCTAGTCGACCGTGGTTCGTGTCCCTCACCCGGTGGCTTGAAACTCACACTGGGCGCGTGTGCATGCGTGCCCAAGATCCCGAGAGGAGAATGGAGGAGAAGGGATTGCGGTGTGACCATCCCCCCGGGGGGTGATTTCTCGCTTTCTTTCTCTATGTCTCTCTCTGTCTGTCTGGCGAGCGCACGCGCCCTATTAGCAAAAATACCTCCCCCCCCCAAAAAAAAAAAGATTTCTTGATGCTTTACATCTCAAAAAAAAAAAAAAAAACTTGAACCCTGTCTCATTAAAAATTTGACACTTGAGTCTGACAGGTGGCGTGTTGGTTAAAGACACTGAATTCCCACATGGCTGGCTGTGGTTCAAGTCCCGGACTTGGTGACTTTCTTTTTCCCTTTCCCTTTCTTTCTCTCTCTCTGTCTTTCTCTGGTCAAATTAAAAAATAATAGCAACAAATGGAATTAAATAAATAAATAAATACAGCTCTTTAGAAAACAGTTGAAACTTGGCTCAGCACGTAGTATGGTGGTTAAGGTGCTAGGCTCCCACATGGTCGACCATGGTTCAAGTCCCAGACCTGGCAGCTTACTTTCTTACTTTCCCACTGTCTTGTGAGCACATGTGTCCTATAGCAAATTAAATAATAAATAAACAGTTTAAAAAATGACACTTAACGGGGCTGGCAGGTGTCATGGTAGATAAGGATGCTGGCTGGACTCCCCCATGGCTGACTGTGGTTCAAGTCCTGGACCTGGTAGCTTGCTTTCTCTCTCTGTTCCTCTCTGGTCAAATTAAAATAAATGAGTAAATAAAGTTAAATTGTTTTTTCTTTTCTTGAAGAGGTTTTTGCTACAGGGCACATGCACTCGCCAGAAAGATGGAGAGAGACAGACAGAAAGCAAGAAATCACCCCCACCCCCCCCCAGAGGGGATGGCCACACCACAATCCCTTCTCTTCCATTCTCCTTGGGATCTTGGGCACACATGCACATGTGCCTGGCTTGAGTTTAAGCCACCTGGTCCAGGACTCGAACCACGGTCAACTACATGGGAGTTCAGCTATGTAGCCATTACGCTAACTGCTAGTCCCTAAATAAAATAATTTTTAAAAATTTTAAAATGACAACTAAAAATAAAATGTTCTAGTTAGTCTTAGTGGGTAACAAAACTGAAAAACAGTCATCATCTTATTAGAAAACACATTTCTAATAAAATTTTACTTTTATGTTTAAAATTTTTCAAAATTAGTAATTTTCATTCATGTAGTATACCCAACAAAAAGGAGAACTCTGAATATTGGAAATTATAAATACGACAGAGATATACTTTGTGTCTGTGCTGGGATTGTGATCGTATCAATGTCAGGGATGCTGTGGACGTTGACTAAGACAGTTGTGTTAGGAAAGCCAATCTGTTGCTTTTATAATTCATCCTTCATTATTATAAAAGCAGTATTTATTAATTTACTTATTTACTTATTTTAGAGAGATTTTTGCTATAGGGTGCTTGCACTCACTGGAGAGACAGACCGAGAAATCACCCCCCAGGGGAGATGGGCACGCCACAATCCCTTTTCCTCCATTCTCCTCTCAGGATTCTGGGCATATGCCCAATATGATTTTCAAGTCTCTGAGTCAGGGACTTGAACTGCAGTCAGCCATGTGACTGTCCAACACCTTAACTACTACACTACCTGCTGGCCCCTGTAACTTAATTTTCTACACTTCCTGTGTCACAAATTAGAATTAGCTTAAATTGAATAACTTTCATTTGGTAGGAATCTTACAGGATTTTAGAGTAGCTTTAACGAGAAGTAATGTATAGTGGCCAGCAGGTGGCATGGTGGCTAAGGTGTTGGACTTCCACATGGCTGGCTGTGGTTCAGCTCTCAGATCGGGCAGATTGCTTTCTCACTTTCCTTATCTCTCTCTGTCTCTGTCTCTCTTTGGTCGGATTTAAAAATAGCAATAATAATAAGTAAAGTTAAATTTTCAAAGAAAATAATTAATATAAAGAATGGCTCATTATCTTCTTATTAATCCTTGCAGTCTTTTTAATGTTTGCCAGAATCACATGTTATTTTTCAGCAGTTCTTTCTCAGTGGTTGGTACTAAGCTTTTACATGTTCTGGAATACACGTGCTTTGCCGGGTCTTCTTTCTCAAGGAGCAATCTGTCTGGGCCACTAGCACCTGTATCCGAGAAAGCCCTTGTTCTCTCCACCTCTCTGTCCTTCAGTCTCATTTCGTTTCTGCTCCATAAGACCAAAGAAAAAATAACTCTGACTTTTTTAAATTTTGAACATTTTTACCTCATTCTAAGGATTTCTGTTCCCTACCCCATCCCATCCTCCAATCAATCACTTGGACTAGTAAGTTCAGTTACAAACAGTATGAAGAAACTGTTCTCTATATAAATAACAGCATTTTAAATCAAGGTCAGAAGGTGTTATACTTTGGGCAGGGCCTTAACACATCAGCTGCATCCACAGGACTGGTTTGACTCTCCACCCTGAGGCTTGAAAACACACTGAGTGAATGTGTGCCCCAAATCCTAATGGGACGGAGAACTGGAGGAAAGGGATTACAGTGTGAATGCACTCCACTGGGGGGTGCACGGGTGGTCTCTCCCTCTCTCTGGCAAGCACACTTGCTCTCTGGCAATTTTTTAAAGAAAAGTATTAGATGGGGCTGCCAGGTGGCATGGTGGTTAAGGCACTGGATTCCCACAGGGAGGACTGTGGTTCAAGTCCTGGCCCTGGCAGCTTGAAAATCACTCCAGGCGCATGTGCATACATGCCCAGAATCCCAAGAAGAGAATAGAAGAGGAATTGCAGTGTGACCATCCCTCTTGGGGGTGATTTTTACTTTCCTTTTCTCACTTTCCCTCTCTTCATCTCTCTCCATCAAGAACACATGCCCTATGGCAGAAACCAAAAGACGAAAAAGTGCTAGGTTTCAGTTTGATTTATCATGCATTTTAAAACTACCTCAGACAAGTAGAATAATGACGAGAAGGAAAAAACAGGACCTGGGTTCTCAGTGGATTTGAATAAATGGAGCTTGAGGACTAGTAAGGTGCCATCAGCTGGTAGGTGCCAGATGGATGCAGCCTTGTCTGCCCCTGCTGGAGGTGCATCTCGTGGGTAAGAGCAGCTCGACTTTGAGGTGATGGGCCCTCTCCCACCTTCCAGGAAGCCTGCACTTGTGCTGCTGTTGCTGTAGTTACTGTGGCCAATTCTCTTTTTTCTGTGGTTTTTCATTATCCTTCCCCTTTCCTATTTCATTTCTCTCATTTAATTTTCTATTTTCCTTTCTTGAGAGTCGATTTGTTGAAGTATTACATACATTTTGATAAATGGATGGTGGACCCTTGAGACCCTTAACAAGCTTTTTGTGTGACTTTTCGCTCTTGGGCTCTGTGCAATGGGGAGGCATTACTCACTGTCATAAACTGAGTAGTGGGACACTCCCCTGGTGCCACCTGAGGCTTCCCTGAGGGTCATGGCACAGAGAGGCCTTCTTGAGCTTTGGGGTCTACTTCATTGCATAAAGGCTGCTTTCAATTGGTTTTTCAGATTCCGTCCTGACCGCCACCTGCCCCAGTGTCAGCGCTGATGACTGTTCTTTCTCTAAAGTACTGGGTCGTCGGAAAAGCCGTGACGTGTTTTTCTATGCAAAAAAGTATCATGACTTTTCCAACGTCCCAGTACAAAGCTAGTCATCTCTCTCTTGCTTAAAAACTTCTTTATCTTCTGTCTTAGAAAGTAAAAGTCCCCAAGTCCTTGTTCTGATGAACACTTTACACAACGTGACTCTCATTTCTCCCTGTCCCATTCCACGCTCCACTGTACTTCATCCCATAATTTGCTGAACGTAGAAGTCACGATGGACATCTCACAGGTTCACAATGACACTTGATTGTCAAGGATCAGAGCTTCAGCCTGGTTTCCCGGATTACCCAACTATCTGCTATAAGCCCTAGGTCACATTTTGCTGCAGAGACTCTTCTTCCCTGTGATACCCTTCTAACCACCCTGTCGCTGCAGTGAGCCATACTGGTTTGATCGGTAGTCTTCTCATCTCAGCTGGAGGGCCCCTGCCCCCACACCCTGAGTGGCGCAGAAGTGAGCTGCATGGAAAAGTGGCTGCCTGAGTGCACTGAGCCAGACTTTGTTAGATGGTGGGCACGTGCCTTTCAGACCTTCACTAAGAGTTCGCTTTTTTAGCAAGCAGTAACCAAGTTTAGGTTTTTGAATCAGCACATCTGTTTCTGAGTAGAGAGCTTTATGAGTTAGTCTGTGAGTAACAAATGAAAGCAGTCATGGTTATTGGTACAGGAAGTTTACAGAAAGACATAAAATGTGGTGCTCTCCATTACAGGCTTCAGCTCTGGCAGCATGGACTATGGCATGGTTGGTGGGAAGGAGGCCGGAACCGAGTCTCGCTTTAAACAGTGGACCTCCATGATGGAGGGACTGCCCTCTGTAGCCACACAGGAAGCAAATATGCACAAAAATGGTAAGAGCAAGCAAAACCAGCCATATTGGAGCTGTTCTGGTCCTTGGCAGGCCTTTACAGAGTATCTTATAGGATTATTTTAAAGCATAGCTCTTTGATGTTTTCTTTTTTATTTTGGCCAGAGAGCATGTGTGCTCACTGGGGAGATGGAGAAGGGAAGAGAGAGAGGGAGGAAGAAAGCACTCCCCATGGGGAGTGGGCTCTCTGCACTCCCTTCTCCTCCATTTCTCTGTCCTTTGGGATTTGGGGTACTCATGATTTCAGTGGTTTTTTTCAAGCTGCCAGGTCCTGATCTGTGTAGTTGGCCATGTGGGATTTGGCTACTTTAATCACACCACCGGCTGGCCCAGCTTTTTCTTTTGAATCTCTTTATTTTTCTTTTTCCTCCTAGTCTTATGATCATTTATGAGAAGATGTTGGGCCTATAGTTATTTCAAATGACAAGAAATTTAAAGTGCTAATTGTAATTAAGGGGAATAAAATTTCCTACCTGCTGTGGAGCTAAGGGTAGTAGTTGTGAACTTGAGCACCCGCAGGGCAAACCATAATAATCTGGCTGAGAGAACGGGCCCAGCTCACTGCCTTTTTGTTTCATTTGCTTGCGGAGCAGAAGATCACAAAAGTGCGTGCATACACACATACCTATTGGGTTGCCGGGAAAATCATGATGTATTTTTCTGTTTCTCTGTGCAAAAATGCGTCATGGCTTTTCTGACTACCCAACACACACACAAACACATGGATTATTTGAACAATGTTAAGTGCATCTTCTTTTAACATTGTTCTGTCCTTTAATCCCCAAAATATGACTGACAGATCAAAGTACTTTGGATTTTAACTTTTTGCAAAACTTTCTTGTTCTTTGTTGTCTACAAGACAGCATTTGAGGCCAATGCAGGCTTCGGACGTGAATGCGGACCGACTCTTCCTCTCCATGATTCTCTGTAAGGACTTCTGCATTTCCCTGTAAAATGGATAAAAGGTCTCAGAACCTTCCTTCAGGCTTTGTTCCAATGTTTGTTTCATTTGACAGTAATTCACTTGGACTCAACTGTACCCATGAGAACCGGGTATAAAATAGTGTCTGGCTATTCCCGCTGCAGCTCCCTGGCAGGCCTCAGTCCCAGTCATTCCATCTGATGCCTTTCAGGTTTCCGTTATGAGCCATTCTTTAAGAAGCCCATCTAGGAGCCTGGTAGAGTAGCCACGTGGAGTTCTCAGCCTGCTGTCCCTAAGCACTATCACTAGATTTCATATAAAAACAAGAGTGATTCATCGCAATTATAAAACCTGTTTATAGACTGAATAAGCTGACCTTGGTGTCATCTCTACCTTTGGGCACTTTCATTGCTTCGTAAATGATTATTCACCAGGTCCCCTTGTCCCCAAAGACGTGATAAGTGTGTGATAATAAATACAGAATGGCATGTGAGAGCATATCTCAAAGGTAAAGTATCTGCTTGCCTTTTTAAAGCTTGTAGATAATATTTTCCCCATTTCCTTAGCAGTCCCCGAGGTAATAGAGCTTTCATTTTCCACTGCTTCACGGAAATGTGCCCCTGAGCCAGATTTCTGTCAGTGGCTTCTGCAAAGTAAATGCCCTCTCAGCTGAGCGTGGAGGTAGTTTTGATAATATTCCTTTTAGGCCAAACCAAGCAGATTATTTTAATCAATATTTACACAACTATTTTGTTACCCTGAAAATAATGTTATTTATTCATAAGCAGCATCCTAAGAATAGATGAAGTGACGTAGTGCAGTGTGCAAAATTTAAAGTAAAGCACTTCTTTTGTTGTTAGTTTAAAGGAATTGTAAGCTTTTAATTTTTTTTTCCTGCCTGTAGCACGTAAAATACAAGAAGGGGGGCACTGACCAAACCACTGAAATGCCCTTGGAAAGCAGTTACAAAGGATTTGCTGTTCTTCGTGTGTGAGGCCATGGATCCCTGCGCTGTAGAGTGCTCTGCTGGCCTTGTGCTGGCAGAGACCCTGGGCGAGAATTCCATCTCATTGCCTTGGAATTTAAAGCAATCGCAGATGCTTTTCTCTCCAGTGGGTTCTCTCTTTATAGTACTGCTTCTGCTGGTCTAGGCTGATCAGCACTTACGAACTTGAGTGGGTAGCATCCCCCTTATGTGCTGCAAGTTATTTAATATTTTCCTCATTTCTTACTCCTCAGTAATTGTCATAGAAACGGGAGATGATGATATAATCTGTAGTCTGTACGCATTTTGCTAAATTTCTTAAGATGACAACATTCAAGAATGAGAGTGATCCTCTGTGCTTAAGTAGTAAACTGAGAAGCTTGGACAAGTGAACTGAGTTGTGCATGGTCTTGCTGCTTCTTCCTTAACCGCTGAGATTGCAGGACAGCCGCATTCCAGTATTCTTTGTAATCCGTAGGCTTCAGCATCTGTATTTATTTATGTTCCTTTGAGTAAAAAATAGACAGCTCGTGTACATAGAAGTTCTTTCTGGGTTAATCGATTTTCTCTCTTTTTTTCAGGCGCTATAGTGGCCCCTGGTAAAGCCCGAGGAGGGTCACCATACAACCAGTTTGATATCATCTCGGGTGACACACTGGGTGGCCATACGGGTCCTGCTGGTGATAGCTGGTTACCTGCCAAATCTCCACCAACAAATAAAGTCGGAAGTAAATCCAGCAATGCCAGCTGGCCTCCAGGTATTGTGCAGGCAATGCTTTTTCTAGGATGTTGTTTGTTTTCAATGTTAATTTCAGGTCCTTAACACTGTTTTGGCAACCCACTTAACTAAGGCACTGGCTTTTATTTACTAATTACTGTCTAAGAACAGCAAACAGGAGCTGTGGGAAGACAGAAATTCTTCATTAGTTTGGGAGTCTGGGAATAATTGAGGGTGACATTGAAGTGTCTCTCGGCTTGATTTGTTTATTCATTACACAGGTATTTATTTTTCAGGTTTCAGGAATGCAGTAGTGAATGCAGTGAGATTATTGGTTGATTTTTTTCCCCCTTTCTATCTTTGGCATAGTCAGTTTTCATTGTAGAAAAATCAGAAAAGTCATTGGCATAGAAACTGAAGATAATGGTGTGATCTGTAATTCGTAAACATTTTGTTAATTTCGTAAGACCATAAACATTTTTTTAGAGATCTTTTGCTGTAAGGTGCGTGTGCTTGCTGGAGAGAAGGACGGAGAGACAGAAAGTGAGAAATCACAACTCCCATCCCTTCTGCATTCTCCTCTTGGGATCTTGGGCACACACACATACCTGGAGTGGTTTTTAAGCTATCGGGACTCGAACTGCGGTCGACTATGTCAGTCCAGTGACATAACCACTATGCCATCTGCTGGTCCCAAGACCATAGAATTTTTAGAGAAAAGTTAGTAAAGTACAAGTAAAAATCAGTATTTCCATGAATATGTTATATGTCCTAGACCTTTGTACACATATATGTGTGACATGAATATATACAATTTCATTTTATTAAAGTATGTTTGTATAATGCATAGGGTTCATAAAGGATGCATATTGCTCTTCCTCATTATGATTATGAAGTAAAAGTTTACTAATTCTAACAGATAGCTTTAAATAGGATTTAAATTAACCACTAAAACATGGTAAGCTCAGAACCAGCAGTTAGCATAATTGCTATGTTGCTGGACTTCCATGTAGTTAACTGTGGTTCAAGTCTTGGACTCAGTGGCTTAAACTCACACCAGGCACATGTGCGTGCATGCCGAAGACCCCAAGAGGAGAATGCAGGAGAAGGGATTGCAGCATGGCCATTCCCCCGGGGGGGTGATTTCCCGTTTTCTGTCTCTCTGTTTCTCTGTCTTTCTGGCAAGCACATGTGCCCTGTAGCAAAAACCTCTCAGGGAGAAAAAAGTAAGCTCCCTCGTGTATTCCAGGCTCCTGATGCTAAGCTGGTTCTCCCTCAACGTCCATGTAGCAGTGATCATTTGTATTTTGTTTTCTTTTGTGCATCTTGGCTAACAGCTGTTGTAGAAAATGGGGAAGATCGCTGATGTCCGGTCTCGGTGTTCTCTTAGTTCTTGTCCTCAATACCCAGACAGTTCTTTTGAGCACCACCAGGGTACTTATTCCTGCTTTCCCCACCTATGGCCTCAATTCTTCAAGGAATAGGAACAGCCCAGACATGGCCTGTGATGAGCTAGAGCAGCGGGCTCACACCACAGAAAGACAGAACAACTATTTTGCCGTTCTTCTATTTGTTCTCCTTTTTTCAGAATTCCAACCAGGAGTGCCATGGAAAGGTATCCAAAACATCGACCCTGAATCCGACCCCTATGTCACCCCGGGAAGTGTGCTGGGGGGCACAGCCACATCTCCCATTGTAGATACTGACCACCACCTGCTGCGGGATAACACCACAGGTACGTGAGGGGTTCCCTGTGCGCCTTCAGCACCAGCGTTCTCACAGTTGTCGTCTGTGACTTCATTTGTCCTTGCTAATCCTTAACAATTTACTCAGAACACATAAGAATATTGTTTTGCACACTTATTTTATACTTTATTTTTCTTTTCATTGACATTTAAATAAAATACTCTCATAGTTTCACTGGTTATTCTGACATTTATCTCTAATATTTTTTTCTTGTTCATCATTTTTCACCCTAAGGGTCTAATTCTTCCCTCAACACCTCGCTGCCTTCACCTGGTGCCTGGCCCTACAGTGCCTCTGACAACTCCTTTACCAACGTTCATAGCACTTCAGGTACGAGTGCGACCTGCAAGCACTTTCCCATCAGGTCTCCATCAAAATGGAAACTGGCTTTTATTTCTTAAAAAATATTCTCACAGAAGCTGAATAGCATAGGTCAGCATGAGTGGAAGTACACCTCGTGTATTTGCCACGTCCTTGAGGAGCTTCTGTGTTCTCACAGGCCATGAGACAGATGAAGTTTGGGATGAGGCCGACAGTGATGGGATGCAAGGAGCTGGGAAGTTCAGAGGGCAGAGGTTGCAGCCCAGTGACATGAATGCTCTTCTCTTAGTCAGCTTGCCGGACCGTAAGAGTGCGATGGGAAAAAGCAGTTGGTTCCTAAGGCAACCTATTATAGCTTATTTTTCTCTAAAAACCCTTCCTCTTGAAGACAGAATAAGGGTAGATGGCCAAAGGATAAAGGAAGACCTCAATTAATTTTACCAACAAACACTAAGGAATGGATGGGGGCTGGATGGTGGTACAGCGGTTAAAAATGGCACTCTACAAGGCTCGCCTACATGACGAGGTTCTGGGTTCGTTTCCAGAGACCTCCCTGAATTCATAGGGAAACCAATGCTCATGATTTGGAACTGGCTAAAGCTGAGAGTGCATTGCAGCATTGAGACATTGTTGGGGAGTGCTTCCCTCCCCACGTCTTTGTAAACATACAAATAAAATACTGTAAAAAGACAGTAGGTAATAGAAGAGTTGTTGGATATAATAATAAAGGTTTTGAAATCTAACTTAGTACAACACCTTATCAGTTGACAGATCTTAAGTAATTGACACCTTGGTTTCATAAAAGTTGGACCTTTGGCCATTCGAGTCATTAAGACTTTAGTGCTTAGTGCAGGCAAAAGTAAATAAAGCAAACCTTTAGCTGCCTACGAAGTCACTGCATGTTAATGGTCTATGAATTGTGCTTTTCTAAATTTTCACTGTGTATGGCCCAGCATGTGACGTGGTGGTTAAGGCACTGGACACTCCCACATAGCTGACCATGGTTTGAATCCCGGATCTGGAGGCTTGCTTTCTCACTTTCTCTCTCTCTTTCTCTCTCTCTGTGTATCTCTGTGGCTCTGGTCAAATTAAAATAAATGGATGAATAAATTAATTCTTTAAAAAATTTCCACTTGGGACCAGCAGTTAGCGTAATGGCTATGTCGCTGAATTCCCATGTAGCCGACTGTGATTCAAGTCCCAGACCCGGTAGCTTAAACTCACGCCAGGCGCATGTGCGTGCGTGCCCAAGATCCCGAGAGGAGAATGGAGGAGAAGGGATTGCGGTGTGGCCATCCCCCCTGGGGGGGCGATTTCTCACTTTCTATCGCTCTGTCTCTCTCTGTCTTTCTGACAAGTGCACGCACCCTACAGCAAAAAAAAAAAAAAATTCCTGCTGTGTGTCATACCCACAGTACAGCAGTGACCTCCTGCTCATCGAGTGCTTCTGCAGGCCAGGCATCTTGCTAAACCTCAACTTGGATTCTGCTTTTGACTCGGTCTTATTGTTACCCCATGTCATGGATGAAAAAGTCAAATTCAAAGAGGTGCTATAATTTGCCTCAGGTCTGAACAATTGTGTAAAGGCAGCACCTTAATATTCCATGTTCCTGAGAACAGCAGATGAACTCTTATGTAGTCAGCTGCAATTCGAGTCCTGGGCCTGGCAACTTAAAGCTCACGCCAGACACGTGTGCATGCATACCCAAAATCCTGAGAAGAAAATAGGGGAGAAGGGATTATGGGATGGCCATCCTCCCTAGAGTATGGTTTCTTACTTTCTGTCTCTCTCTTTCTCCCTGTCTCTCCAATGAGCACATGCACCCTATAGCAAAAAACCTTTTTTTAAAAAAATAATTACTTATTTATTTTATTCCATTTATTGTTATTATTTTTCAATTTGACCAGATAGAGACAGAGGGAGAGAGAAAGAGAAACCTAGAAAGCAAGCTGCCAAGTCCAGGACTCAATCCGCGGTCAGCCACATGGGAATCCAGCACCTTTAACCACCACACCACCTGCCAGCCCCCTGTAAAAAATCTTTAAGAAAAATAGAAATCCATGTTCCTAACTACCCTGCTGCATTATACTTTTATTAGGACCTATTTTATGTGTAAAAATCTATTTTCACCCAACACTTTGAGTCCTGCAAATACTCGTATCTCAGGTGAGCCACATAACTTTTTCCTACTATTAGACAATCACCTGAGAAAAGGCCCATGAGTTGCCTCAGACTTGTCAAAACTGAACCTATACTTCGTCTCCCAAATTGTCTTTCCTTTTTAATGAAGCTCTTTAGTTTCCTTTTCTTTTTTTTGTTTTGTTTTGTTTTGTTTTTCTTTAGTTTTTGTTATAGTTCGCATGCTCTCACCAGAGAAAGACAGAGAAGGGTGGGGTGTGATTAATCACCCCCCCAAGGGGTTGGCCACACCACAATCTCTTCTCCCCCATTCTCCCCTCAGGATTTTGAGCATGCACACAAAAATTTGGTATATTTTTATTTATTTATTTTTAAGACAGATTTTTGCTATAGGGCACTTGTGCTAACTGGAGAGACAGAGAAACAGGAAGCAAGAAATCACCCCCTGGGGGGATGGCAACACCACAGTCCCTTCTCCTCCATTCTCCTCTAGGGATTTTGGGTACACATGCACACATAGCAGGCATGAGTTTTAAGCCACTGGTTCTTGGACTCAAACAATGGTCAACTAACTGGGAGTCCAGCAACATAACCGTTCCACCATCTGCTGGTCCCAAACTCAGTATGATTTTCAAGATGGCGGGTCCAGGACTTGAATCACAGAGTCAGCTTTGTGGGATCCAGTGCGTTAACCACCATGCAACCTACTGGCCTAGAAGCTCTTTTAGTTTTCTTAATGATGCCCTCATGTCATTTTGTCACAAAATCTCAGTATTTCTTCCCACCTTCTTCTCTTCCTCACTCCCTAGATCCAGCTCATAATGTCTCCTGAATGGTTTCTTCCTCAATCGTATTTCTCATCCATTCCTTCTGTCCACCAGGTTTAAATACCCTACACTGAATCTGTTGCAAAAACTGACAGCATCTTAATCCGCCCCCCGCCTGCATTAGTAGTCTCTGTCCTTTTGACCCTATGCCGTGTTGTTCAACCAGAATCATAGGACACACTTGGTACAGGGAAAGTTACGTTGGCCCGTAATGTACATTCTCTTGTTTCTCTGAGCCCACCCATTTGGGTAAATCTGGCAGGATTTGTCTTCGTAACACGTTTGCTGACAACCTAGCATTTTCTTTCTCCTCTGTGTATTGAACATGTATGATGTTGCCAGGGATTACTAATTTTGTTGTTCGTCTCTTCTCTTTCCATCTGAACATGGGGTTCTTGAGGTTGGCTGTTTATATTGCCCACAGCCAGTGCCAGACACTGATAACAGTGCCTCGCGTATAGTACAGTCGTATTGTACAGTAAGCCCTTCTTTTTGGGTGTTTGAAAAATTCGCTTGAATGGTGATACATAATATGCTGGATCGAGACACAAGAAAAGCATAAAAGTTTCTAATTTTCTATTTAGTCAGTAAATATTTATAACATGCTTTAGTTCCTCCAGGGTCCACATTCTAACTACATTTATCAGTTTATAAGCCTGATGGCTTTAGGAATACTCAGTCCTTGACTATACCTTCCATTTTAAGTGGTTTTAGTTAAAGTAGTAGAGAGTAGAGGATTGGTTAACCTTTTCATAGGTTAACTTTGTCCATTCAGAGTAATAGTTACTGAATTTTTTTTTATTTTTTATGTGAGCAGTAAGCTCAAAGAACAACGTTGTTATACTTTTTGGAATATAAATATGTATCATTTATGTGTGCGCATAGACAAAATGTATATTGATAACAAAAGTGACTCAGGTAACCTTGTTCTTTCCGTCATTTTTCTCTTACAGCAAAGTTCCCTGATTACAAATCAACATGGTCCCCTGATCCCATAGGACACAACCCCACTCATCTCTCCAACAAGATGTGGAAAAATCATATTTCCTCCAGGAACACTACACCGCTGCCCCGCCCACCTCCTGGTCTGACCAACCCCAAACCGTCATCTCCCTGGAGCAGCACAGCACCCCGATCAGTCAGGGGGTGGGGGACACAGGACTCACGGCTTGCCTCGGGTGAGGAGGACCTGCCTAAAGGAGTGCCATTGTTCATCCAAAGGGGCTTATGTTAACGCAGGTGGTGAAGATAGGAAGAGGTCTTCATGAGAAGAAACCGTGGCTGTCTGGTGGAGAAAAAATTGTCCTTTGAGTGGAAAATTGCAGTCAGTATAAGGCAAAGGGACCCAAGAGTGCCCAAGGGACAGATGGAATAAAAATGAAGAGCGGAGTGAGAACACTGGGAGAACACTGTGTTCCTGATGAGAGGTGTAGGGGCGCATGGGGTCAGGGCGGAGTAGAAAAGAAAAGGTCAGTGTCAGGTGGGAAGAGAGAGAGCTCACAAACAGGGAACGTGTCGGCTCTGTGAAAATGTGTCCCTCGCGGCTGTCTTGAAACGTTTGGCTCTTCCTAAATCATTTTTCTGGTTGTTTACAGCCTCTACCTGGAGTGATGGTGGCTCAGTTCGTCCCAGTTACTGGCTGGTTCTTCACAATCTCACTCCACAGGTAATCCTGCTACCTCATGGTTTTCTAGCTGGGACTTGAGTGGGTTAATAGAGAGGCTTGAACATGAAAGCTTTGTTTCTTGGGCACTGCAAGGAGGTCTTGCCTGCAGGAGATGGATCTTCCCTTCCCACCCAAGGTTCACAACCTGCTCTCAAAGGAGGGGTGCCTGTCGCTCAGCTGCATGCCTGCTTTCATGAGATAGTAACATGCTTAATTTATAAAATGGTAGGGTATTCTTATCTGGTAGTTTATGCATGGCAGAGAGAATTTACTGCAAAGAAGTGCCTGTCAGAATCTGGAACCAAGTGGATAGGGATGTTTCAACCACACATGGTAAAGCTATACCTGTTTTTGTGTTAGTTATTTCTCAAGACCTGAGGCTCAGTATTAACCATTTTTATGCATCATAAATAATTAACCATTCATTTCTGCAGCAGAAGGGATCCTGTCAATTTTATAGCATACATGCCCCGTGGGTGCTTTTAATGTTCTGTTCTCCTCTTTGTACCAAGATGGCATTCTAGCTCGCTTTCATCAGAACATGACCTCAGGGTGGTTTTTTCCATGGTGGTATTTCATGTGCTCCAAGCCACCCCCCCTTTCACCTTAATAACTAATGCAATGCCTTTGCAGCACCATTATGCTGAACGCTCAACTGAGACCGAATAAACCGTCAGAATTGAACCTGGACCAGACAGCACAACCTTTACAATACCTTGTTTACAAACTTAAATATGCCTTCTTCCTTTTATTTTATTTTATTTTATTTTTAAGATTTTTGCCATCAGGAGCGTGTGCTCACCAGAGACAGTAAGAGGGGAAAGTGAGAAATCACTCCACAGGGGATGGCTATGCCACAATCTCTTCTCCTCCATTCTCTTCCTGGGATTTCAGGCACGTGTGCACACACGCCCAGCATGATTTTTTAAACTGCCAAGTGCAGACTCGAACCAGGGTCAGCCATGTGGGAGTCCAGTGCCTTAACCACCATGCCACTTGCTGGCCTCATGCCTCCTCACTCCTTTTCACACATGAATTCATTGTAAGAGGAGAACGGAGGAGACAGGATTGAGGCATTGTCATTCTTCCTGGAGAGTGCTTCCTTTCTCTCTCTGTCTCTCTCATGCCCTATAGCAAATTTTTAAAAAGAAATACATATAGCTATCCCACAGTGTCTTCAGGGATTGACTCCAAGACCCCGTGTGGATACCAGAATTCAAGAGTTCAAGTCCCTTAATACAAAATAGCTTAGTAGTTGCATATAACTTATACTTATCTTCCTGCATAGTTTAAATCATTTTATGATTAGTTGTAATACCTAATATAATACCCATGTGTCACTTAATTCACATGAAATCAGTGTACTACTCTATACACAGCAAATCTAAGATTTTTTAAAATTTAACTTTATTTATTTTAATTTGACTGGAGAGGGAGGGAGAGAGAGAGAGAGAGAGAGCGAGCAAGCAAGCCACCAGGTCCAGGACTCGAATTGTGGTCAGCCATGTGGGAATCCAGTGCCCTTAACCACCATGCCACCTGCTGGCCCTTTTTTTTTTTACAGTATGTATAAGTTTTGCTTTTTGGAACTTTGTAGAATTTTTTTCTTCTCTCCCCCCCCCGATTTTTTTTTAAATTTAAAAAAATTTTTAATTTTTTAAATTTTATCTGTTATTGTTATATTTTTGATTTGACCAAAGAGAGAGAGAGAGAGGGAAAGTGAGAAAGCAAATCGTCAGGTCCGGAACCCAAGCTGTGGTTTGCCATGTAGGAGTCCAGCTCTCTCAGCCACCGTGCCACTTGCTGGCACCGGCCCTGAATGTTTTTGATCTATGATTGATGGAATCTGCTGATAAAGAACCCAAGGTGGTCCAGCAGGTAACATGGTAGTTAAGACACTACATCTCACATGTTCAACTCCATGGTTTAGTTCCTGGACCCAGTGATATAAAAATCACACCAGGCATCTGTGCATGCATGACCAAAATCCTGAAAGGAGAAGGGATTGCAGAGTGACCATCCACCCTGCGGTGTGATTTCTCACTTTCTGTCTCTCTCTAGCAAGGACATGCGCCCAATGGCAAGAAAATCTTAAAAGAACCTATGGATAGAGGGCTGACACAACAGAAAAACCTGTCCTTTCCCTGCTCCTGTGGGGCCTCGTCATCTTGGAGTCCTTTTTTCTCCTCCTGGGTACATGCACCCAGTATGTTTCTGAGGCCACCAGGGTCTCAAATTATGGTTGGCCATATGAATCTGGCTGCTTCTGCTTAGCACCTAAGTACTACACTACAGAGCTGACCTAAGTATGAAGTCTTACCCTCAAAATTACACATGCCTCGGGGTTTTTTGATTGTTTGTTTGTTTTTGAGGAGTTGTCACATAGTCTGGTTATTACATGGTTTGGATAAGAGGAATAATAAAGGGACACTGTTTTGAAAAGAGCTTAGACAAGCTCACCAGCTGTTTACATGTTCTGTCTTAAGAAAAACACTAAGTATACATGTACATGTGCATAAAATGAATGTGGGCATGCAAGTGTTCCACAACTTACAAGGTGTTACATTCCATAGACACTTTATAAGTAAAAATTGCATTTTATATTTCTAACCTACTGAACATCATAGCTAGCCAAGCCTGTCTTAAATGTGCTCAAAATATTTACATTCATATAGTTGGGCAAAAATAATCTAATGCAAAACCTATTTTATGATAAAGTACTGAATATCTCATAATTTACCGAATACTTTCCTGACAGTGAAAAACAGAATGAAGTTCAGCTTCTACTGAATGCACATTTGCTTTCATACCGATGTAAAATCAAAACATCCTAAGTCAGGTGCTATCTGTATTAGAAAGACTTACTTTAAAAGAATTAGAACTACTTGGGACCAGCACATAGCATAGAGGTTAAGGCAGTAACTCCCATGTGGCTGGCTGCATGGTTTGAGTATCAGACCCAGTGATTTAAAAAAGCACATTTAAAAAAATGCATGTGTGCCCAAAATTCCTCGAGGGGAATGGAGAAGGGATTGCTGTGTGGCCTATACTCCCAGGGGGTGATTTCTTACTTTCCCCCACTCTCACTGGCAAGCACACATGCCCTATAGCCAAAAAAAAAAAGAGAGAGAGAGAAAGAAATCGTTTCTACCTCATGACGATGCAAGTGTAGGAGTAAGATAGTGTGTGAACTAGGTTGCCATTAACATTCCGAATATGGTTAGCAGTGCTTTTCTGGTTTGTTTCTTTCTCTTTTGCTCTTCATATTGTTAACTAGGAAGGCAGAAGACTAATACACTAGTGATAATGCTGAAATTTGTAAAAATTTGCTGTTGGGTGCATACACTTACCAGAGAGAAAGAGAGAAAGCAGCCTCTCCCCCTCCCCCCCCGCCCCCATCCAGAGAGATGGCCATGCTGCAGTCCTTCCTCCTCCATTCTCCGTTAGAGATTTTGGGCACCCACATACCTGTTTATTTGATTATTTTTTATTTTTTAAAGAGATTTTTGCTATAGGACATGTCAGCTTGGCGCAGAGACAGACAGAAAGTGAGAAATAATCCCCGGGGGGGCGGGGGCGTAGATGGCCATGCCACAGTCCCTTCACCTCCATCCTCCTCTTGGGATTTTGGCACACACACGTGCCCAGTGTGTTTCAAGACTCCAGGTCCAGGTCTTGAACTGCAGTTGACCACGTGGGAGTTCAGCACCTTAACCACTGTGCCACCTGCTGGGCCTGACCTGGCGTGTTTTTCAAGCTGCTGGGTGGGGGACCCAAACCACATAGTTAGCCATGTGGAATCCAGCCACCCCAACCACTACACCACTGGCTGGCCCCAGTGCTGAGAACTGTATGTTAACTTATTTCCTTATTTGGATGTTATTTCATTACTGCCCTTTTTGGCTCTACAAATTAACATAGCACTTGTTTATTACTTAGAGAAAATAGACTACAGGATGAATCATATGCCTTGTTTTGTAACTGTATTTCTGGCAACTTTTTTATTTACAGATTGTGTACAGTAGCTCTCAGCTCAGTCAGTGCTCTGAATAAGGTTTGCCTTCCCACCTCCCCTATTCCCATCTCACGAATGTTGTTCCTCCTTAGATTGATGGGTCCACGTTGAGAACCATCTGCATGCAGCATGGCCCATTGCTGACATTCCATCTGAATCTAACCCAGGGCACTGCCCTGATTCGATACAGCACCAAACAGGAGGCGGCCAAGGCCCAAACTGCACTGCACATGTGAGTATTCCAGCCCCGCTCACTCAACAAAGTGCAGGAAGGTGCCACGTATTTGGGCATCTGCATAACAGCCAAAGATGCAGGAGAACGTGCCCCAGAATGGCCCCATTGCATGTGCATGTACAGTCACGGGTATTCAGGAAACAGGTCTTTCTCATCTAACTAAGCGTAGATTGTGTCTGTTGCTGGAAGCTGTGCTCCAGCCGGGGTGGGTACACAGGAAGGCGACACGGGTGAACAAAGTTAGGCGAAGACTGGGCCGGCAGGTGGCTTGATTGGTTAAGGGTGCTGGACTCCCACATGGCCAACCACAGTTCGAGTCTTGGACCTGGCAGCTTTCTCTCACTCTTTCTCTCTCTCTCTCTCTCTCTCTCTCTCTCTCTCTCCCTCTCTCCCCCTCCCTCCCTCCCTCCCTCCCCCTCTCTGGTCAAATTGAAATAAATAAATGAATGAGTCAATAAAGTTAAATAAAAAATTTTCAAAAAAGAATTGCAAATGTAAATACGTGAAGTTGTAAGTAAATAGGAAAAATGAAACCAATGTTTATAAAACTGTGAAACATTGTAAGTGCTGTCATTTTCCATATTAGAACCTACCTATTCACTTAGATCTCTTCGCAAATTATGAACTGTTGTGGTCTTGGGGGAATATTAGGGTTTTTGCTTGAAGTAGGTGGGACTTCTTCAGTCAGATTTTGACTGTCCACCTACCTGCCCCTGTCAGACTGACAGAGAAGAGTTGAGTTCCAGTAGCTACAGATGCCACAACAAAACTACACACAGCAGACACGGTGGTGAGGTGCAGCCAGTGAGCCCTAAGACCGAGCACTTCCAGGTGTCAGAACTGAGCTGCCTCAAGATTTTGGATGTGATCTTTTACTTTAGATGGGCATAAAAAGATGACTTTTTAAAAAGTCTTTATTTTGCAGAAGCTCCATGATCTTGTGGTTTAAGCAGCCAGATTCCATATTACTGACCCTGTGGTTAGAGTCCCAGATCCAGCAACTTGAGAAACACACCAGGCATGTGTGTGTGCATGCCCAAAATCTCAAGAGGAGGGAGAAATGGAGAAGGGATTGTGTCATGACCATTCCTCATGTGGGGAGCTTTCTCCTCTGTCTCTCTGTCTCCCTGACAAGTGCACTCATACACACATACACAAAGACTTTCCGTGAGCTCATAGCAAAATTGAGAGGAAGATACAGAGGTTTCCTATACTTTTCCTGCCCCAACACATGCTTGGCATGCCCCATGATTGGCTTTCCATGCCAGAGTGGAACATTTGTCCCAGCTGATGAACATGCGTGTCACTTTAGTGCACCCCTGGTGCTGTACATTCTGCGGGTCTAGACGAGCAAGTAATGACAGGTGTCCCTCATTACAGTTACATGTCGTTTTGCTGACTGAAATACTCTCTGTGCTCCACTCATCCTCCCCCTCCCCACCACACACACATTTCTTTTTTTATTGACAAGTGGTCAGGAATGTATAAGTTCCATATACCAAGAGATATCTGTACATAGTATTCTCTTGTGGCCTCTGGATATCTTGATCATTAGAGATACCTTTTACTTTAAAATTTGCCAAAGAGTGCATGCACTCACCAGAGAGAGAGAAGTAAGAAAACATTCACTGTGGGGGCAGATCACAGTGCAGTCCCTTCCCTTCCATCTCCTTCTCCTTTTGCCATTTTGGGCACACATATGCACCCCACATGTATTTTCAAGCTGCTACATCTTGGACTAGAACTGTGTAGTTGGCCACATGGAATCCAGCTGCCTTACCCACCAGGACATGGACAGCCCCCTTGTCACATTCAATTAATAGTTCTCTATCACCTAGCAGTCCAGTTGAAATGCAGGTTCTCATCCCATAGGCCTGGGGTGGGGCCCGTGATTCTGCATTCTAAAAAGCACCCTGGAGTAAGGGGCTTCTGGTCAAAGGACCGCACATTGATAGTGAGGACTGAAAGTATTTGACCCAGAGCCAGCAGGCGGATGGTGGGAAGGGCACTGGATTCCCACATGGCCGACCGTGGTTTAAGTCCTGGACCCTAGCGGCTTGCTTTCACTTTCTCTCTCTCTTTGTCTGTCGCTCTGTTCCTCTCTCGTCAAATGAAAATTAATTAATTAAGTTGATTGAAATAATTCTTTTAAAAAAAGAAAGTATTCAATCCTTGTGTATGCTGTCGGATTTTCCTCAGATCCATAGCTCTCTTCTCCCTTTTTCTAGGTGTGTGTTGGGAAACACTACCATCCTAGCTGAGTTTGCCACCGATGACGAAGTTAGCCGCTTTCTGGCGCAAGCTCAGCCCCCTACACCTGCAGCAACCCCAAGTGCACCGGCTGCGGGTTGGCAGTCACTGGAGACTGGCCAGAACCAGTCAGATCCGGTTGGACCTGCTCTGAATCTTTTCGGTGGGTCCACTGGGCTCGGGCAGTGGAGCAGCAGTGCTGGTGGCAGCAGTGGGGCCGATCTTGCTGGCGCTTCGTTGTGGGGTCCCCCAAACTATTCTTCTAGCTTGTGGGGAGTTCCTACTGTAGAAGATCCCCACAGGATGGGCAGCCCTGCTCCTTTACTACCTGGTGACCTTCTTGGAGGAGGGTCGGATTCAATCTGAACTTAGAACTTTCAACTCTGACCTCGTGACCTTTTTTGGAACAGCAGCAGCACTAACTTGACCTTTTCGTTTTTTTTTTCAACTTGCAATAAATACATTTTTAAAAGGAAAAAAGAAAACGGAGAGAGAAAAAAAGGTGGGGCATTGACAGACTGTCTGAGCACATAGTTGCCTCCCTTATAACTTCAGTTTTTTCGTTTGGAATATGAATCCAAAAAGAGAACATATCACTCTTGAAATACTTGAATCATGAACGCCAACCTAGAAAGACAATGTGAAGCAAGTACACATACCATTTAAATTTAAACACAAAAAAATTAAAAAAATTAGTTTCTAGTTTTTCACTTTTTTCATGTTATATGGAAGTTGTTGCTAAGAAACATATATACTGAAAAAAAATAGCTTTTTAACTTTGTTTGCACTGGGTGTGTTTCCGTCCTTAGGTCTACCATGTTTGGGAGGGAGGGAAATTCAAAAGAATTGTTGGGGGAGGGGGGAGGGAAGACTTGACGGAGCCTCACTTTAAAAACAAAAACACAAAAAACCTAAAAAAAAAAAAAAAAGGAAAAAATTTGAGATTGGCTGGTTGATAAATACCAGTGTGTTCTGGCACATGTAACTGCCCAGGCATGCTCGTTCTGGTATGTGTGTGCACGTGTGTTCATGTGCATTCGCGTGCATCCTTCTCTCTGTCTCTGTATGTGTGTGCCTGTGTCCTGCCCTCCTCCCTCTACCCTTCTGACTTCTCGAAAAGCTGCATTGCTGACAGTCTGCAGGCTGGCTGGCCGGCCATCTGCTTTTTATTTTTATTTTTGTTTTAGATTGAGACACACAAGCACAGGGAGCCACTGCTACTGGCGGCTCCACTGGGCTGTGTGGAGGTGAGCAGAGTACTTTTTAATGATGAGAGCAGGGTGCTCCTTTCCATTTTCACATTAGCCCAAAGGTGAGATTTCCCTAGCTTTTCTATTGACCTAGCAGTAGAGTGGAGCACTGCCAAGTCCAAAAACTCAAAGCTCAGGAGGTACCTCTCTCTTAGAGCAACTCTGTGTTTATTTCTGTTTTTTAAAGTGAATGGCCACTAGGCACATTGGAGTATCTGACATTTCAGGCCTTTTGGTTAGCTTGGGAACAGAAGTTAAGATAGTTTTTAATTATGTGATGTCTCAAAAGCAGAAAAACTGTGTTCCCTCTTTCCTGTGTGATCAGGTATGAGAAAGGTGTCAAAAAAAAAATCAGGTAATGCCGAATTCAAGGTTTCTATTGGTTCTCTCTTTCATTTTGTGAAACCAGAAACAAGCGTGAGCAGCCTCCTGCAAGCCCCGCAGCTCCTCCCTCTACTCCCCTCGCGCTGAGCGTTACCTGTGCCAGGCCCTGGCGTGTTACAGCACCAGGCCATCACTGACAGAAACGTTTACTTAACGAATGTTCTTAAACCAGTGTGTACTTCAAGCGTTTCCTTTTGTTCCTCTGTGTTGTGTATTTCCTGTGTATGTGGTTTTGCTTAGGCAGGTATAACTTAGCAAAGACTTAAGTATTGCACCTTTTTTTGGTTTTGACCTCTTCCCTCCCCCTTTGTAATGTTGCTTTTTTATTTCGGTATTTAAAGACTTATTTTTTTTTTTATTATTATTAAGCATCAATGTAGTAGTACTCTGGGCCGAACAGGGGGCAACGTTTAATCCACAGTTATCACCAACATGTATGTACTTATGTTGGAATCAAAATGTATCAGACTGCTTATTGTGAAGAGAGTTATAACAGACCTGAAGGGGTACCCATTTATGCGAAGCAGATGGCTGGTGGGGTGGCGGGTGGGGGAGGGGTTGTGTGCCGGTGACGTGCTAGCACGTGTGTGGACCTCCCAGTCTGCATCATACTGTTTAACATAAAGTGCCGACATTCTGTACCAGCAGATACCTGCCCATTCCAACCCTTGGTGGGAGCAGACCTCTACTGTCCTCCATAACTTGCTGCTATTGAGGACAAGGGAGTTTTTCTTTCTTTAGCATCTTCAGTGAAGGATACAACAATGCCTAATGTTTTTGACTTGTAGCTTGTGTCTGTGTGTAGGGGGGTACGTATAGGAAAAGGCAAAAACGAAGTCTTTGAATTTAAGTGGTTCTGTGAGACACAGAGTGGGACATTCTGTAGTCCTCTTGCTTACCCTGTTGGCTATATACCTAGCCTCAGTAGAGACCGACAGACATAATTCAAGTGAGGGGGAGGGTGGTCTCACTCGAGTCCGAGGCTTGGCTTTGATCCCGCTGGATGCCTGGTTAGAACCTGAGCGTGCCCTCCTCCTGCCCTCTGGGTTTCATCACCACTGTGCCCTCCGCCACTGCCCTCGTACAGTGTCCAGCCCCCACTGACTGCTCTCTGTGTGTGGTGACCTCCAGGTGAAGAGCAGCTTGTGTTCAGACATCTACAGAAGGCAACATCTTAGTGTCCCTGGGCCCGCGCACGACCCAAGGCTCCCGCAAGCCCGAGGTGACTCTGTCCACTGCCGCTCTGGTTCACTGCTGTGTCCCGCCCTGCCCTCCTCTCCTCCTGCCTGTTGGTTCCTTGACCTGCACTATGGGTTAGTTGAGTTCCTTACGATACTACGGTGAAAGCCGGGTGCTAGAGCCCCTCTTGTTTACAAGACATAATGAGGGATTTGAAATATGTAAAATAAACATGAGAAGCTAAAATGTTCTTCCATCATAAGCTTAAAGGGAAAAAACTAAAAACTTAAAAAAAAAAAAGACCAAAAAAGTGCGTATATATATACATATAAATATATATTTTAGATGAAGACTAACTCTGGGAGCATTTAACAGTGTTTTTTTTGTTTTTGTTTTTAACATTTATTTTCCTGCTTTAAAATTTGCAAGCATTCTCAGGAATTCTAGGGTAGGAAGCCAGTTTTTGAGGATGGTTTATTTAACCATATCTTATCCTAGATAGACGGCTGTTTCTTTCCTGTTAATAACTTTTACAAGTTCCTGAAACTTCAGAAAGTTTAAACAATTTTTACTTAAAAAATGTAAAAAAGAGAAGTCTCCAAACATATTGTCATACTGGGGAAATCACACATTTTAAGACACATAGAAATATTTTTTAAAAATTATCAATTTAGCAGCAACAGGTAAATTCATTATATTAAAAAAATATGGGAGAAGGAGTAAGCTTTCTAAGAGCTCTGTCATAGATTCATTTGAAATTGTGTGTAATTTAATGGGAGAGTGTTTGGTGTATATAAATGGGAATGCCATCATTTTGTTCTTTTCCATTTAAGGCTGAATTGCAATCTCCCCTAGTAATTTTTTATTTTTTTAAAGGAACCCTTCTCCCTATCCCCCCAACCCCAGCAACAAAAGGAAGAAAGAAACAACAGATTAAAAAAATAAAAAAAAAAAAAAGAGTAACTAATCTGTAAAATAGTACGGTTGGATTGCTGAGAATCTATGTAAAGAGTTAGGAAATATAGGTTAATAATTTTTGGAACAAATTTTAAATATAGGCATTACTAGAGGAGAATTATCTATGGACTGTTCTATTAATGAAGAATGTCTGTCTTACCTCCGTTTGTTGTGGGAGGAGAAAATATAGAAGAATCTAATAAGGAACAAGTGATTTTTTACTTTCTTAGCTCCCAGCTACTGTTGCGCTCGTTTTAATTGCTGTGTTGAAGATCTGCTGCTTAATTATCCCCATCCCTCAGCCAGAGATGTGGAGTTTTTCCTTTCAGTTTTTGGTGATGTTGAATTCTCCTTTTGTATTCCCTCCTGGGCCAGGGGTCAGAGTTCCCAAGCATGACCACAGCTTCTTTTAAACAGTAAGCGTCCCAGTGGGAAAGAAACTCCAGCTCGACAGGTAAAGGGAGTGGGTGGGATTGCTGCCTGCAATTTCTCTAAAACCGCTTTAGTGCCTTCGTACATACACCCAGACATCCTAAGCAGGGGGACGCGTGTGTATGTGCATGTGGTTCAGTCACTCCACAGATACTAAGATGCTTGCCCATAAAGGAATTTTGGAGTGGTTCTGGACAGGCCCCAAAGGCAGTGGGCTCAATTTGAAATAAAACACAAAAATTAGGAAAGTTAAATACACTTTGATGTCTCAGTAATGTGGAATGCCAAGTTCCTCCCCTGTGTTTTAATGCCCATTCCTGTGCATTGACTTCTCCGGGTGTGTAATTGCGACAACTGCAGTGCTTTGGAAAGTCTCTCTGCGTTGGGCCAATGGCGAGGGGTTCCCGATTTTCTGCTTGTGTCCTCCTTTTTCTCCCCAAGCTCCCCCCCCACCCAAAACCCGTTTTGTCAGCTCGTGGAAGTTTTGCTTTGTTGGTTGGCAGTGACCTAAGTACAGGATATGGTGAGGATGTCATGGGAGAGAAAAAAGCTCTTCTCTTTCCATGGTGTTCTTGGGCAAGAGCCATGTCTACTGAGAGGTCAGGTGACTTCAGCACACAGGAAATTCAGTGGGAGGGTTTTCTCTTCCACCATATTCACGCATATGTACAAAGGCTTGCTGGTCACCCCTCACGACAGATTTATGAACATTTTGACCATGTAAGTTTGAACTTTCCATTTTTTACTAGTTTTTTTTTTTTTTTTTTAAACATTTGTGACTAGAGGGGCGTGCATCTCTTGAACATCACACACCTGGTTTCTGTTGGCCACGCTTTGTTGGTTGGCAGTGACCTAAGTACAGGATATGGTGAGGATGTCATGGGAGAGAAAAAAGCTCTTCTCTTTCCATGGTGTTCTTGGGCAAGAGCCATGTCTACTGAGAGGTCAGGTGACTTCAGCACACAGGAAATTCAGTGGGAGGGTTTTCTCTTCCACCATATTCACGCATATGTACAAAGGCTTGCTGGTCACCCCTCACGACAGATTTATGAACATTTTGACCATGTAAGTTTGAACTTTCCATTTTTTACTAGTTTTTTTTTTTTTTTTTTTAAACATTTGTGACTAGAGGTGCGTGCATCTCTTGAACATCACAAACCTGGTTTCTGTTGGCCACATAAGTAGCCAAAAGAAGAGAAGTACTAGGAGGGGAAAGGCTGTCTTCCGACAGACAGGAGGCTGTTGCTGTTATTCAGGCCCAGTGCCGTGACCTAACTTCAGGTGTGTAAAGAAGTTCAAATCTCAGAGACACTGTGCAGAAATGGATGGCCCGGTCACATCTCTGATCCCTCAGTCCTTAACCATTGAAGCTTTTCGTTTATCACATTCACAGGAGTTTCACTGATGAGCAGTGTTGCAAGTGAGGCTCCAGCCCAAATTCTTCCATAAGTGTACCTCAGTGAGCCAGACTCATCCATTCGTTGCCATTTGATCAGTTTTATCTTGAATTCCAATTACTTCAGCTCCTGTTCTGAAAATTTTCCCACACTTCTGACACGAATGTAGCGTAAGTTAGCAATTGGTTCGTCTAAGCACCTGCGAGTTGAATGTGGTTTATAAGGGTACAGAAGGGGGGAAAACAGAAAAGAAACTCCTGCCTAAGAATGTGGAAGCACCTTTACTCAAATATCTAGCAGAAACTAAAAGTTCATGGGCGATTAACTTGTTGCAAATATTCACTATCATTTTCACCACTTTATTTGAGTGGAGGGCAGTTTTTGTAGGGTTAACAGACAAATTCCATTTTGACCTCAGACATTTTAAAATTTTATATTCTGCCATCCTGACTCTCCTCTTCAATAGAAAGAAAATACGTTTGTGCTGAGCAAACTACGCAAGCCAAGCCTGTTCTCCTGGTGGGGTAAACAGGATGTTTTCAGCAGACCTTGCGATAGTAGCCATCCCTAAGGTTAGGGAACAACTGAATCTGTGTAGAAGAGGTCCACTTCCCATCCTCAGAGTTAAAATTCAACACGTAAAACTTCGTAGGCTTGAATTTTTTATTTTAAGTATTCTATAAGGTTTCTAAGGAGTAGCAGTACATTTTTTAGCTGGTTTTAACAAAATCAAACTTCTCCAGTGTTTTTGCCAAGTTTTTCATACTTCATGTCTATGCATTAACTGCTCTTCCTAGTGTTACTGCAAAAAAATTCTTGTTCTTTTTCCTCCTGTTACTGTACAACTAGGCCACGAACAATAGTGCAAATGAAAATATTCTAGCCTGTGTGTACACAATGGAATGTCAATCTTTAGACCTCAGTAATCATTCAGAAAATAGGGTGCCCTCCACCCCGCTGGACACCAGGCTGTATGCCCTCTGCTTCCTTATCTGAAAACACAAGGTGCCCATCCAGTTCAGAAACAGACAACTGTACATAATGCTGTTGGGGACATTGTCCATATAGAGAAATATAGAATATTGTCTGTATTCCCAGAGTCTGTGCACACCCTGTAATAGGGTCTGTAAGTTTATGGTCAGTGCCAAAGGTGTGTAATACATTCAGAGGTGGTCCCCATTTGTCAACGTTAGTGTTTTTTTCTTGGCCTTAAATTTGACCGAAGGGGTGGCGTATCACATTCTTCAGATTTGAAATAATGATCATCTCCGGAAATCTATGAACGTAGTAAAAATTGGACACCAACCCACACACAGCCTCCCCAGCCCTACCCCATGCTGCCAAAGAAAGTGGCCATGAATATATATAGGATGGTTTGGCAGGCCTGGCCATGGGGTGGAGGGCTACTCCCCATGCTCAGCATCCTTGCCATCCACATGCATGTGGTTACTCGGGACTAGATCTCAAGCAGTCATGAACTATTCCCAACATCCAAGTCATTTTAAACTGTCAATCTGTTGTCACACCCTCTTGTCACCACCCAAGAAAGTAACAGAATTGATGGGAACTGCCAGTGTTTGCTGCACATCATTTAAATAGTTTCCTTTTCACTTTAGCTCTTCACCTACATTTGTTTTTAACAAGAAACTGCACACCAGGAAAAATGGTCCTGCCCTGACCACAGCACAGGTCTACACCAGGCTCCATCCATTAGGAGAGTGTTTTTCTAAAGCACTTGGTGCCTCAGCCTAGCTTTCAGGTTGTACTTCCCAATGATGATCAACTTGCTTCTAGCCAATATCGAGTCAGGTTTGTTTTTTTTCCAGAAGAGAAATTCCCGAAAGTTGCCAAGGCAGCTTCCATGTTGCCCTGGCGAGCTGTGCGTCCATGTGCTCCTGAAGCTACAGGAAGGTGTGCACAGGTTCACAGGGCTGGCAGAAGGAGCAGCCTGGCGGGCGGGCCAGCCTTACAGCGGGGCTGGAGGGAGAGGAAGACAGGACACCCTCTGTGTGTATGCCAGACCTGGAAAAGGAGAATATTTATGCAAAACAGAACAAAAACCTTTTGAACCCTTTAAGGATATACATACCTTTTAAAGGTAGTATAGTTTCTCACCAAGTGATGCATTTTAGCATGACACTTCTTGCCAGCAATATCAGGATTAGTGTGTTTAAAACACCCGTTCGTCTTTTTAATTTTGTCCAAGGAATTAAAGTGTAGTATTTCTGAATGTGCCTTTGTGAGGATAGAGACCATCTGTTTTAAGCAGCGGCTGTCGATTGGGATAAAATTTAAAAGACGGTCAGCCTAGCCTTTAGGGAAGTCAGCTTTTCTCCTGGAAGTCCCAAGGGCAGCTTTTGAGTTTTCATTAGCATCAACATTGCACAGTGTAGAGTTGTTGGAAAGAGGTTCTAGGGCTTGGGAGTGGGGATGATTAGGTGATGGTGCACAAATGACAGACCCCGGCTAGTCCAAGAGCTTGTTGAATTCACTGTTCATATTTTGTAGTTTCCTTCGTGTATCTGTGTGTGCGTGTGCGGCTGTGGCTATGTTTCGTTTTTCTGTAAGCACTGGAGAATTGGGAAGTGGCGATACATGCGACACGTTTATGTGCGTAAAGGCGTTTTCTAGCTCCTGGCGTAGCAGAGCGGACAGCGCGTTTGTGCCCTTTGAGTCTGTGTCCTCCGAAGGCCATTATTTCCCCCAAATGGAAGTTACATCGTGTTACTGTGTTTGCAAACAGGGTATTATTGGAGAGAAAAAGGTTTTGAAGGAATTAAGAGGGAAGTGTTTGAGAAAGAAGAGAAAAACCTGAAATCATGTTTTATTTCTTCAAATCTGTTATAGTTCTAGCAATCTGCAGTGTCTCGTTTGTTTTCATGTTTGTTTGAAACAATTCCACCTCTTCTCTGCCTCTCTATCTTCTAAAGAAATATCAAGTGAATGCTAAGGGCCATTTCCATAATTCCTCAGAACTGCCCCAAAGAGGAGAGCAATCCCTCCACCAGATCCTTGGGCTTCTTTCAGGAAGACAAAGAGAGGAGAGTTGCTGGGGCCTTCTGTGCTTCCCTCTCATTCCTCTCTAATGGCCTTGAAATGTATTATTATGCAAATGTGAATTTTGATACTGAATTTAAGAAGAGGTTGTTGGATTTTTTTTTTCCTTTTTCAAAAAAAAAAAGTGGTCCCATAATGTGGTCATCATTGCTTCTTTATTTTGTAACATGAATTGTAACTATGCATTTTGCAAACGTGGGGGAGAAAAGGGGAAGAAATGGCTTTGCATCCTTGTTCTGCAGTTTCTGTGTCCATGGTATCCCTGCCCCCTGGAGGGAAGGGGAGTGGGGAGATCAGTGAGGTTGGCACCTTGAGTTGGAGGGAGACCTCGAAGTACTCTTGTAGATGGCAGGTCTGGTGGCCAGGCAGACTCCAGGGACCTGCAGTCCTGTCACCCAGGATGATACAGGATTCTTGATCCTAGCCATGCAGTGTTAATCCAGTGCGACAGTGGGACCCCAGAGGCTCCAGTGTTCTCCTTCCTGAATTCAGAACCTTTTCAAGCTCAGGAAACCATACTTTGCTCGTGCTAACCTTAAGGTTAATCTTTATGTCAATTTCAAAAACTCCTCTTCCTCTATCTCTTTCTTTCTTCTTCTTAGATCATTTTGAAGTGAACTTACTCTTAATATAAGGAAACTGTCGTGCTCTGTGGGGAAGAGGGCTGTTGCTTCCCCATCTGCTGTCCCTCAGCCAAGTGTGGTCTGCCTCCCTTGTGCTGTATGTGGCTAGCGAGCAGTGAGGTGTTTGACACGGGAGGCCTACGTATATTCTCTTTGAACTGTGCTAACAGAATTCCTTCGTTCCGCTTGCCTTTGATAAGTCGTGGCACCTGCGTTGCTCTGGTCTAGGCATTATTTGCAACACACACAGTATCGTGAGAGACTGTCCTGCCTGTATTCAGTGTTCTCCATGCAGCCATCCTTGTTGTTCACAGTACTGTAACGAGTAACAGACTTGATCACAGTCTTCTCGTGCCCGTGCAAGGCTGCACAGGCGTGATCTTATCAGGGTTCCAATCTGTTAGATTGCCTTTAAACAAAAAAAACAAAACAGACAAAAAAATAAAATCCTGACGTTTCAACTGTCTAACACAAAACAATACCTCGAGGTACATTTTCCCCTGAGTGTAAACCCTTAACTCCTCTCCCTTCTCTGACATCAGTGGGCTATATCCTTTTTAAAATATGAACATGTAAATAGCAGGATGACTTTAAAAATTTTTCTTTGCTGTGAAGGTAACCCTAAAATATGATTTTTTTTTTCTTTTTAAGCCATCAGAAGTTTCATATCTTATTCTTTCATGTTTAAGAAGAAAAAGCAGGGGAGCAGATTTCCATCTGTGGCGGGGTCGGGTGTACTCTCCATCGCTTCCCATGCAGTGACAGCAGACCAGTGTCTAAGCTCTGTCTTACATAGATGCCATCTATTCCGGCATTCTAGTTCCAGGGAGGAGCCTGTCTGAATTTCTCTCTTCTGGAAGATCCAAGCCCTCCGGGAACTGCAGAATGTTTTCTGAACAGCACCTTGAGCTCTCAACCTTCCTTGGTTCACACACAGCCATGAACACCCCCACACACACCCAGACAACTGAGTATCATTCTGTAGGTCACAAAGGGATGTAGTCCCGGGCATTTCAATTTGCGCTGTAGAATTCATAGCCGCATCACTTGGTGGTGCTCTGGAAATGTGTTGATTCCTTACTTACATGAGACTTGTCTAAGGAGATGTGCAAACAGTCCTGAAAGCCGTGTACATCTTCAGATCTGCCTCCCTCCGTGAGGCTTAAAGCTGACTTTAAGCAGAGGAAACAATGCTCAGCAAATGCTGCATGTCAGGAGGGATCTGTCAGCTACTGCTCTCCTCGGTCTGGGCACCCATGAGGCAGGTTTGGAACGGATCGTTTTGAGCAGCTGCTTCTTGACACACATCCTGTTTCCCCTCTTTAGGACAAACACTCTCTCTGTCAAGAAGCACTTAGTGTGATCTCACTGATCTTGTATAGTGACGACTTCCTTTGAGGGAAGAAGCTTGATTGTAAGTGCATGCATGTTATCTACCCACCTTCTGGTTTGGGGCCTTGCCATCCTTGGGATTTTATTTCCGATGTTTATCTAGAGGCCCTTTTTCTATCACTTTCTTTGATCTCTCAGTGGGTTCTGCCTGCCCTTAACATCCTCCTTTGATGCTCCCAAAGGGCTTTGCTGATCTCTGCACTTCTTTCCTGAGACACTCCCCTCCAGCACCCTTTGCACACACCAGTGACCAAAGTGTATGCAGTGATCTCACAGAAGACATCAAAAATGGTGCGTTCACCGTGAATGTGCTCACAGACACATGCACAAGATTCTGCACCCTTGGCCTTAATCTCAGTATGACTTCAGGTGCAGGAACATTTTTAACAGGTTTTAAAAAAGCAACCTTCCTGGGAGGGGGAAAAAAGCAGATAAAACAGCTCAACTGTGCCCACTCCTAACTCCACTACTTGCTTATAACTTCGCATTCTGTGCCCACCCCACCCGCCCCATCCTCCTTTCGCATAACCAAAAACACAAGAGCAACCCGAGGAGAGGTTTCTGGACTATTTTATCTTTTCTCCAGTTAGATGGAGATAAAAATGCTGCTTTGGGTTCCATAATCCTAGGGGGCTATGTTTACATAGTAGAAATACATCCTACCAAATCAGGAAACAGTGAATAATGGGAGTCACTTCAGTGAGAGGTCACTGAGGGTGGAGCCCAGATGGGAGAGGACCTGGGGTGTGGCAGAGGAGGAGGGGGAAGTACCTTTTCAGTTCTGTGTGACTCCTGGCTGCCTTCCTCCTTTTCTCCTTCCCCCATGCCTCTCCTTGCCCCCTTTGAACAGAAAGTGCAGAGAAGGGCATCAAAAAGCCTGGATTTTTCAAAGGCAGCTTTCCAACTTTGCACACAAACAGGTAACACGAAGGTACAGCAAAAATCCTCTCATCTGAAACACTGTCAGTCAGCAGAAACAAAACCTGTAAAAATAACTAAATAGCTGCACACGTTGATGCTCTCTGCAAGTTACCTATAAGTGTTTGGGTTTTTGTTTGTTTTTCTTATACTTGAAATAGCTTTTACAATGTTATTTTGGTGGCTTTTCTCTCTTCTCATGGGCAATAGAGAAAGTGCATGATGAGATTTAAGGATGCTTGGGAGGGAGAAAAGGGAGGATATGGCATTGTCTTTTTTTTAAAACATAGAGGTTTAATCAAACTCCCGTATGTTGAAATTGCTCCTCATATTATGGTTTTACATGGACACAGAAACTAGGCACTTTAGAGGTGCACTTGCATGGCAGGCTGGGCCCCCCTTTTCTATATTTTATTTTACCTTTTTTAGTATAGTGGTACTTAAAATCACTGGTTCACTTAAAAAAAAAACAAACAATAAAATGTTAAACTCTACTAATGTACAAATAAGCTGAAAAGTTGCATTTTATGTGTATTTTTTGCCATAGCAGGTACTGTATTTCTCATGCTGGATTTAAAAAAAAAAGTATCAAAAACAACAAAAAAAAAACTAAAGGGTGGTGTTTTATTGGATTGTGACAGGTTGAGTAATAAGGAATTAAGTCGTCGTCATTTCATTAAAACTGAGAGATGATGTAATGCATATATAAGAATTTTCTGAAGGGTTTTTTTGGGCTTTTAAACAGCTTATTTTTGTTTTTGTTTAGTTTTTTATTTTATTTTATTTTGGAAAGATATGATTGTATTATGTGCAACTCAGTTGCTTACATTATAACTACAAAATATTTTTGGGTTCCTGGAAAAAAAAAAGAAAAAAGACTAATAAATGTGTTTGGCTGCTAAGCATTTACTATCGTGGTTTCCTGTTTTATTCTGCTAATTTAATTTGCTCATTTGTTGGATATTTGTCATTTTTTCCTACTCCTCTTTCTCTCCCCCTGCTCCACACATCATATCTGTTAGAATTTCAGTGTTTGAATCCAAGCCTCAGCTTTGTCTGGTGCTGTGTTTGAATCCAAGCCTCAGCTTTGTCTGGTCTGTTACAGCCCTGCGATTGGGGTGTCCTGCGATTGGGGTGTCCTGCAATTGGGGTGCCCGGTTGGTAGGCCCCTGTGTGCTGCTTGCTGCCTGCTCCTCGCTGAACGTGGCCTGCTGCAGTGCAGGGTTCAAATTCACTTAAAGACATTTTCCTTTTTCCCTTGGCCACTGTCTTGTTTAATCCCAATCTGCATTTGGAATGGGAACACTAGAGAAGAGAGAAGGCACCCACCTAGAGTTCTGCTGTTGCCCCCAGCAAGCTAGCTTGATCTGCAGAGTACCACTTCTTGCATCCCTCCTTCCTGCTTTGGGTTTGCCAAACAGCTGAGGAGTGCGATAACCTTAACCTTTAAACTAGGTTCTTCCCATCTCCACAGTTTATCATTGTTAGTTGCTGACATAGAGACGTGGGCCAGCCATTGGTGTGGAGGTTAAGGCAACTGGATCCCACACAGCCAGCTGCATGATTGAACCCAGGACCCAGCAGCTTGGGAAACTGGCCAGGTGCATGTGCCTGCATGCCCCTAATACCAAAAAAGGAAATGGAGAAGGGATGGCAACATGGCCTTCCCCCTTAAGGGGAGCTTCCACTTTCCCCTCTCTCTCCCTCTTCCTCCTCCCCTCCAGCCAGTGCATGAGCTCTCTAGCAAAATTTAAAAATAAAATAGAGGCTTATTAGATATGTGAGCCTCACACTTCTATCTAGAGTGGCAAAGGAGAACAATGGACAGGAACTAATATTTTCTGATTCCAAGGTACTTTTTAAAAATTTATTTATCTAAATAGAGTGGGTCTTGCTGTGTTGCTCAGACTGGCTTTGAACCCTCTATGTGAGATAGACAGTAGCAAATGTATTTCATCAGGAAGCTGAGGCTTAGAATAACTGAATTAGCAGACAAGAGGCACCAGGAGGCACTTTCAATTGAGTGCTTACTCCAAGCCTGGCACTGATCTAAGCACACCACATTAAACACTCATTTAATTGAAACTTGTCTCAGTCCTTAGTGAAATCATAATAGAAACTCGAGATTCAAAAGTTATAATGCCAAAATACCTCTGCTGGGGCCAGCCAGTGGCATGCATGGTGGTTAAGGTGGCTGGATCCCACAAAGCTGTGTTCATAGCAAATGCCTATTGTGAAATAATTATGCATGGATTTCAGGGTTTTTTTTTTTTTTTTTGGAGAGATTTTCACTGTAGGGCGCGTGCGCTCGCCAGACAGAGAGCGACATAGAGACAGAAAGCGAGAAATCACCCCCCAGGGGGGATGGTCATGCCGCAATCCCTTCTCCATTCTCCTCTCAGGATCTTGGGCACGCACGCACACGCGCCCGGCGTGAGTTTTAAGCCACCGGGTCCGGGACACGAACCGCGGTCGACTACGTGGGAATCCAGCGACATAGCCATTATGCTAACTGCTGGTTCCCTGGATTTCAGTTTTTTAATACCAAAATGCCAGAGACCTGCTGCCTGTGTTAGCTGCATGGGCTCCACCACCAAAATAAACTTGTACTTTAATTCCATTTATCCACAAACTTTCTGAAGTCTGCTCATCCTTATTATTCTGGAATAAGTTATGTTAATTGGGCCAAATGTTACATCAAGCATTTGTTTAACAAACTAGGTTTTTTGAAGCCTGAAATAAAATGGATAGATATCAAAGAGAAAACACAGAAGACCTGGTCACTGAATGAGGGCACATGAGAGAGTGAAATGTGAAACTCGATTGAGACATGTTGCTAAGCTAACTGGTGCCAGCCAGATGGAGGTGTCTAGCTGGCTGTCGAAGAGCAAGAAGCAAAACTTAGAGGAACTTGTGGACTCAGAGGTCATCCTTGCAGATGTGCAAGCATTTTCCAAGGGGGCAATCTTAAGGAAACTCTCACTGCTCCCTTTTCCAGGAGGGAGCAGAGAGTCACTGAAAAAAGCTGGAAAGTGAGAAAAATCGATATTAGGTTATTTTTCAAAGTAGAAGGGAGGGAGATTGTAAAAACGCTAACTAGTTCCATCAGCCAGGAAGAATGAATGAGTACATAAAAAGGGGAAATAAGTATTTGGTTCCAAAAATGATACAGAGATGTCCATTGGGAAGTTTCGCTTGCTCCCACTTCTTTGCTAAGGAGTCTTCCTGTTCCCCGCATGTCCCCCCACACTTTATTAATGCTTCTTCATGCATGCATAGGCAAACAGCACACATTAGTAACAGAGCCTTTTGATTTGTCTGTCAGAGATTAGTTGGTCAGAGTGTGATTTGAAGAAAGGAAGAAGGCCAGAGTAGCATCACAGTGTTAAGGAATTAAGTGGGAAAAGGAACTAATTTGTTGAATGCAGGTGTCCCAGACAGCAACAAGGGAGTCAGGTCGATTTTGCTTTTGTACCTCACTGCACAGCTGGGATCATCAGCCACATTTTACAGGTGAGAAGATTCAAGGGCTGAAAGATTAAGTGACTTGCCCAAATAACACAGCTAATAAGCAGCAATTCCAGGAATGGTCGGTGAAGAGGAAGCCCCAAAAAGAGGATTCCATGTTAAGGACATAGCAGGGAAAATGAAGATGGTTCCATAGTAGTAGACACTTAGGCATTTATTTTAAAAATTACTTTATTTTTTCAATTATTGTTTTAAATTTTATTTATTCATTTACTTATTTTATTTTGACCAGAGAGAGAGAGAACGTGAGAAAGCAAGCCACCAGGTCCAGGAATTGAACCATGGTTGGCCATGTGGGAATGTTCAGCACCTTAACCACCACGCCACCTGCTGGTCCCAAGAATTACTTTATTTAAGAAAATGTTTTGGGGGACCAGCAGATGGCAGAGTGGTTACATCACTGGGCTCCCACATGGCTAACCACAGTTTGAATCCCAGCCCCGGCAGCTTGAAACGCTACATTGTACATGTGTGCCCCAAATCCCAAGAGGAAAATGGACAAGGGATTGTGGTATGGCCATACCCTCTGGAGAGAGTGATTTTTCGCTATATTGTTTTTCTGTCTCTGGCAAGTGTACACACACTAAGCAAAAAGGTTTCTAAAAATTTTTTTGTGTGTTTAAGATTGAATTTTATTTAATTTTTAAATTTGACCAGTGAAAGAGCGAGAGGGAAAGCAAGAAAGCAAGCTGACAGGTCTGGGACTTGAGTACCTCAATTACCATGCCACCTGCTGGCCCCATTTTATTTAATTTTTATTTGTTGTTATCTTTTTCAGTTTGACTAGAGAGAGAGAAAGAGAATGAGAAAGAAAACCACTAGGCCCAGGACTTGAACTGTCGTCCACCATATGAGAGTCCAGTGCCCTAACACTGTACCACCTGCCGGCTCCTACTTAGGCATTTTTTTAAAAGTCAGATGGGGGAGGGACTAGCAGTTGGCATAACGTTACATCATTGGACTTACATGTAGTCAACCACAGATCAAGTCCCGGACTGGGCGGTTTAAAACATTGCTGGGAATTTGTACATGTGTGTCCAAAATCCCGAGAGGAGAATGGAGGAGAAGGGATTGCAGCGTGGCCATCCCCCCTGGGGGATGACTTCTCACTTTGTCTCTCTGGCAAGCACACAAGCCCTATACCAAAAATCTCTCTAAAATGAAAACAGTCAGACGGGGCCGGCTGGTGGTGTGGTAGTAGGGTGCTGCACTCCCACACGGCTGACCTGGTTCGAGGTCTGGATCCGGCAGCTTGCTTGCTCTTGCTCTCCTCCCTACTCCTCCTCCCTCTCTCTGTCAAGTCACCATCTCTCTGGTGAGCACATGTGCCCTATAGCAAACTTTAAAATAATAATAATATTAGGGACCAGCAGATGGCGTAATGATTAGTCACTGTACTCCCACATAGTTGATGCAGTTTGAGTCCTGGACCAGGCAGCTTAAAACTCCTGCCAGGAGGGACCAGTAGTCAGAGTAATGGCTATGTTGCTGAACTCCCATGTAGTCAACCACAGTTCGAGTCCTGGACCTGGAGGCTTGAACTCATGCTGGGTGTGTGTGTGTGCATGCCCAAGATACCAGGAGGAGAAGGGATTGTGGGCATGGCCATCCCCCCTGGGGAGGGGTGATTTCTTGCTTTCTGTCTCTCGCTCTTTCTGGGGAGCGCACGCACCCTATAGCAAAATCTCTCCAAAAAAAAAAAAAAAGAAAGAAAAGAAAACTCAGGCCAGGAGTGTGTGCATGTAACCCCAAAATCCTGAAAGAAGATGAGAAGGGATTGCAGCATTGCCATCACCCCTGGGGGGTGATTTTTGTTTTCTGTCTCTCTAGTGAGCTCATAACTATAGCAAAAACCTCTCTTCAAAAAATAAGTAAAATTAAATAATAATAAAATTATTTGAAAAGAAAAAAATTAGCCAGGCAGAACTGGAGAGCTTAAAGATGCAAGATGAAATAACTGGAGGAGTAAGAACCTTTCCTGAATGAAAAAATAGACTGGAGGTCAAAATTCCTATTTTGGAGGGAAAGCAACAATAAAGTGAAGCAGACAGTGAAAGCCCGAGGTTGAGGGTGGGAAGTGAAAGCAGGAAGCTTTAACAGGTCACCTCGAGGCGATGAGCCCGCATCCCACAGAGTGGGCAGTCACAAGGAGCTATTCCTGGTCTCCAGAATGTGTCTGCTCTCACCGCCAGAACCAGTCTTCTGCAGTTTAAGAGAAACTGGGAGAAGACCTTGGTGATGAACTCAGGTAAATGACAGGCTTCTCTGATGTCCAAGGTGTTCTGGAATTGGTCCTGCAATTGTTTCCGACTGCCAAGTTTGGTGGTGACCTAAAGCAGCCCTGGAAGGAGAATGCTGAGGAGGTGAGAGACTGGGGGACAAGAAAGTGCGTTGTCAGGATCTAACTTGTATTCACTGTGCTGTGATGGGCCTTCTTTCTTTTGCTGGGCTCATTTATCTGGTCCTCTGGGGCAGCTTTTATTCATCCAGCAAACATTTATTGAGCACCTCTGTTACATCAGATCTGATGCTGGGTGCCAAGGACACAGGAGTGACCAAGACAGACATTATCTGTGTCCCCACCAAGTTTGTCATCAATGGGAAACTGAACTCTGGTGACAATTCCAAGAAGCTGATTAAAAGTCAGGTCATGGGGCCAAGCAGATGGCATAGCAGTTGGACATAGCCAACTACGGTTTGAGTCCCGGACCAGGGAGCTTGAAAACTACACCAGGTGCGTGTGCCTGCATGCCCAAGATCCCAGGAGTAGAATGGAGAAGAAAGGATTGTGGCATGGTCATCTTTCCTGGGGGTGGAGGCTTGGTTTTCTCACTTTTCCTGTCTGTCTGTCTGTCTGTCTGTCTCTCTCCAGGGAGTGCGCACACCCAAAGGCAAAAACCTCTTCAAAAAAAGGTCACTAAGCAGTTAAGAAAGCCCAGAAGTGGAGAAGGGAAACACTGCAAGGGATGGTCCATAGGTTTTTGAGTTAACCTATGAATGAATGAAAGCAGTAATGGAAAGAGGTTATTATTAAAGAGATGCATCATAAAGCCTTGAGATCTAGTCAATAACTTTTTTATGAATGGTTTTTTATCATTTCTTTAAAAAATTGTTATAGAGCATGCATGCCCACCAGAGAGAGAGAAAGTGAGATAGCAAGGTCTTCAGCCTTCTACACCAACAATCTAGAGACCCTCAGCCTGCCTCTGCCTTTGTTGGGTCATCCACAAAACGGGAACCATACTACCGTTAGCATTTATTGAATACTTAATCTGTGCATCCTACCAAGAGAAGACCTCAGAAGTATTGGAGGATTAAACCAGATCATCTGTGTAAACCACTTAAGAAGTCCTTGATACTTATTGGACCTCTATTCACGTTAGCGGAACATTTCCCAGATTGGGTCTTTTTTTTTTTTTTTTCCTTTAATTCTTATTTTTTTAACTTTATTTAAATTTGACCAGAGAGGGACAGAAAGAGAGAAAGAAAGTAAGCAGCCAGATTCAGGACCAGAACCACAGTTAACCACGAGGGAGTCCAGCGCCCTTACCACTCCACCTGCCTGCCCCCAGACTGGGTCTTACTGTGGGAGGTAACAGAAAAATAAAAAGGCGATCCAGGCAGAGTGTGGAAACGCCTTCATCAAAGCGTGGCGTGGCGTGGCATGGTGTGTGAGCTCAGATTCTGAAGTAGTGTAGATCTGGATGCCTCGCTGGTCCCGTCACCAGCTGGATGACCCTCAGCCCTCATTTGTAAGCGCTTCTTCAAATCCATTTTTGCCGCAGTTTGGTACAAGGGGCTCATTGGGTGCGCAATAAATGCCGATTTCCCTTGGACATCTCTCTGATCACCGCCGGCCGACAGCAGGCGACGGGAGCCGGGGGAGCGGCAGTGGACCAGACAGCGCTCTGAGTTCGGGTGTTAATGGACCTTTTCTTCCGGATGGAAAAACTGAGGCGCACAGCGGCTAAGTAACTCACAGGCGCTCGCCAAGCTTATGTAAACTAGGAGAAGCACATTAAACTCTAGCGAGGAGCTGGAGTTTAACCTTCAGAGCCCCAAACGCCCGCTACCAGGGGCGGGATCAAATGAGGGAAGTCCCGCCTCCGAGTGCGAGAAGTCCCGCCCCGTCCTGCAGGTTTCCGCTTCCGCTCTTGCCAGCGCTGTCTCCTTGGTGGGGTGGTGAGATCAGGATGGCGGCGGGAGGTGACAGTGGCGGTCCCGACAGCTACCGCTCACCTCTCGCCTCCCGCTATGCCAGCCCGGAGATGTGCTTCGTGTTTAGCGACAGGTACAAGTTCCGGACGTGGCGGCAGC
>NW_006159782.1:2570323-2571144 GCF_000334495.1 Tupaia belangeri chinensis | reverse complement strand
GTGGCGGTGGCGGGGGTGGGGGGTGGGGGAGGCGGAGCAGGTAACGGGACACGAAGGGCCGGGCCGGGAGGCGGGCCCGCCGCTGCACGTGCCTGGCTCGGCGCTGAGCGTGGGGTTAGCCGCCCTGGAGCTCCGACTATTTTTGGCCGGGTGTTCCCTCTCCCGAAGAGCTTTGGCTCCGAGAAGGCAAGTGGGGGGAGCCCGGAAGCCGCACATGTTTTTACACCCGGAGGGTTCGAGGCGCGGAGGAAGCGGCTCGAAATGCAGTCTGTCCTGTCCGGGAATTCGTTCTGGCCATTTCTGCAGGAGTGCACTGCTGAGCAGGCACTAACGCCTGGTAGTGCCATTGTGTTCATCTCTTTACTCGCTTAATTCGGAATTGAACTTGTACTTTTCTCGTTTAATTCGGAACGACGCTGCAAGCGTGGTGGTGTCTTTCCCACATTGCAGAGGAGAAACCAAGCCTGGAGGTTGGAGAGCGCTCTTTTGCCTTCAGCCGTCCAGCTACGAAGAACAGACCTGGGATTTGAATCTGGATTCTGAGCACTTTGCCACCTCAGCTCCCACAGTGTCCTTGTCAGTGACGACGCGAGTCCGTCTTCCAGGCCACTGACTCAACTTTACCTGGCTGCCGGTTGCCTCTGAGAAGGAAGAATCCAGCTAGGGGTTTGTTAGCTAGGATTGACGAGGTTTTTTTTGTTTTGTTTTTGGTTTTTTTTTTTGGAGAGGTTTTCGCTATAGGGCGCGTGCGCTCGCCAGACAGACAGAGAGAGACATAGAGACAGAAAGCGAGAAATCACCCCCCAGGGGGGATGGTCACG
>NW_006159782.1:2548103-2570189 GCF_000334495.1 Tupaia belangeri chinensis | reverse complement strand
GTGTTTCCCTGGGTTTTTTTTTTTTTTTTTTTTTTTTGGTTTATTCTTTATTAAGGCTGTACTTGACCCGGTGGTTTCAGAAATAGCTGGGAGAAGGCTTCCCAGAAGAGCTGAAGAAACCTGAAGATGATCCAGACTGTTACAATGTTTCCTCTCAAATTTCAGAGCAAAGTTGACAGGCTGGATGGTCTTGCTCTCTTAAAAGACTAGTGAAAATAGAAACAGTAGTGCTTAGGATGGTAGGGGAACTGCACCCAGGAAGCTTTCCTTCTAGATCCCCTTGCCCACCCCCTCTGTCACTATGTTACCAAAAAATTAAGGGGAGGGGGGAGAATCAAGGCTATAATAATACACATATATATAGGGCTTTCTGTGTCCCGCTATTGTTTCAGACTATATTTAGGGCCAGCCGGGTGGCATGATGATTAAGTGGCTGACTCTTCCATGACCGACACTGTGGTTTACGACCCAGTGGCTCGTCAGACACGCCAGGTGCACGTGCATGTTTACCCAAAATCCTGAGAGAAGAACAGAGGAGAAGGGATTGCTGTGTGGGGAGTGATTTCTCACTTTCCCTTTATCTCTGTTTCTCTCTGTCTCTTTTTCTTTCACTTCTGCAAGGACACACATCCTAGAGCAAATTAAAATGATCAGTCCTCAAAACAACCGTGTGAGGTAGATACTGTCACCGTGTCTGTTTTATAGATGGGGGAATGGAGACATAGACTTAATAAACTCGGCTCAGGTAACTATCACCAGATGTATGACTTTAATCATGTGTTGTGGTTTGTGATGTACTAGTGTTTATTCTTTTTCATTTGATGTTGTCTTTCTTTTTTCTTTAATTGCCAGAAAAAAAGGTTGGCCATGTGGAATCAGTCGCCTTTCTTTAAGCACCCTCCAATGGGACATGGTAATGCCAAAGTCCTTTTCCTGTTTCTCTATTCTGTCAGGATTTGGGGCATGCAGGTATATGTGCCTGATGTGTTTTTTAAGCCACCAGGCCAGGCTTCAGCCACATGGGTTCTAGCTCCCAGTGCTCTGCGCTTAACCACTGTGTTACAGGCCAGCCCTGGATACTCCATCCTGTACAGTAGTGGCACTCAGTCTGCCAGGGTCACCATAGCTAGTAAATGGCTTCAAACGAGTTGGAAAGCAGTTCAAATGTGCCGTTTGTTTGTCTGTTTGTTTGTTTTCTTGTCTAAACATTACCTGAAATGCGTACCATTTTTGATTTAGTTTATCTTTTAGTTAGTCTGTTAAAGTTAGCCCCATGAAATGGCCAGCAGTTGGCCATTAGATCTCACTTGATCAATGGTGCAGTTTGAGTCCTGGACCTGGTGGCTGAAAAAACACCCTGGGTGTATATATGTGCATGCCCAAAACCCCAAAAGGAGAGTAAAGGAGGAGCCATTGCATCGTGGCTGTCCCCCCAGAGGGTGTTTTCTCACTCTCCTTCTCTGTGTGTGCGCGTGTGTGTGTGTGTGTGTGGCAAGTCCACATGCCTTACAGCAAATGAGAAAAAAAATTCTCAATAATCTGCATTGAGGCCAGCAGGTGGTGTGGTGGTTTAGGCACTAGATTCCCACATGGCTGACTTGGAAGCATGCCAAAATCCCAAGAGACTGGAAGAGAAGGGATTGTGGCATGGCCATCGTCCCTGGGAGGTGATTTCTCACTTTCCCTCTCACTCTGGTGCACACAAACACCCTATAGTAAAAACTTAAAAAAAAAAAGGCGAGAGAGATTAGGAGGAATGCAGAAAATTAGCAGAAGTTACATTGCTTAGCTTAACAAGCAGTATGGCTGTGCTGCCTCTGCTGCTCTGTTCTCGGAGCCCTGAGGTGTCACATCTGCTGACTTCAGGTCCCTGCCACGTGTGTCTACTAAACACTTGAGATTGGCCAGTTTGCCTGAGGAACTGTTCTGTGTTTTTGTTTTGTTTTTAAGTTTTATGCTGTAGGGCATGTGTGCTCATCAGAGAGAGAGAGAAAGTGAGAAATCCCCTCTCAGAGGGATGGCCACTCCGCCGTCCCATCTCCTCCATTCTCCTCTGGGGATTTAGGGCATGCACACACCGGCACTCAGCTTGTTTTCAAGCCACCAGGTCTAGGACTTGAACTGCAAAGTTGGCCATGTGGAATCCAGTCACCTTAACCACCACACCACCTGCTGGCCTAAGGAGCTGAATTTTTTATTTTAGTTAACCAGTTTAAATTTAAATAGCCACATCTGGCTGATAGCCACCATTTTGGACAATACACATCTGAGCTGCAGGATCCTTCCTAGAGTCAGGGCTTTTGAGTTTCAGATGAGGTTTGAATCAGTTTCACATTGTACATGTCCAGCACTAAGGTCCAGTTCTGAGCTGCCTGTGGAATGCTAGTTACTTTTTTGTTAGTCTTTTTCTAATGATAGATGAGTGTTAGATGTCGATATTGCTATCACCCAAAATAAGTCAAGCTGCTTCTTGGGGGCAGGGAAACTAGAGGCAGAGCCTGGAGAAGAGGGAAGGTCTTTCTGTAACCAGTTACAAGCAGATAGCAAGTACCATCAAGTTGTCTTAAAAAGCTCAACGTGTGGGAACCAGCAGTTAGCATAATGGCTATGTTGCTGGACTCCCACGTAGTCGACTGCAGTTCGCGTCCTGGACCCAGTGACTTAAAACTCATGGCGGGCGCATGTGCGTGCGTGCCCAAGATCCCGAGAGGAAAACGGAGGAGAAGGGATTGCGGCGTGACCATTCCCCCTGGGGGGTGATTTCTCGCTTTCTGGCTCTCTCTCTCTCTGGTGAGCGCACGCGCCCTATAGCGAAAACCTCTCAAAAAAAAAAAAAAAAAAAAATCAACGGGTTTTTGGTGTTTAGTGGCATGATGATTAAGTGGCTGACTCTTCCATGACCGACACTGTGGTTTACGACCCAGTGGCTCGTCAGACACGCCAGGTGCACGTGCATGTTTACCCAAAATCCTGAGAGAAGAACAGAGGAGAAGGGATTGCTGTGTGGGGAGTGATTTCTCACTTTCCCTTTATCTCTGTTTCTCTCTGTCTCTTTTTCTTTCACTTCTGCAAGGACACACATCCTAGAGCAAATTAAAATGATCAGTCCTCAAAACAACCGTGTGAGGTAGATACTGTCACCGTGTCTGTTTTATAGATGGGGGAATGGAGACATAGACTTAATAAACTCGGCTCAGGTAACTATCACCAGATGTATGACTTTAATCATGTGTTGTGGTTTGTGATGTACTAGTGTTTATTCTTTTTCATTTGATGTTGTCTTTCTTTTTTCTTTAATTGCCAGAAAAAAAGGTTGGCCATGTGGAATCAGTCGCCTTTCTTTAAGCACCCTCCAATGGGACATGGTAATGCCAAAGTCCTTTTCCTGTTTCTCTATTCTGTCAGGATTTGGGGCATGCAGGTATATGTGCCTGATGTGTTTTTTAAGCCACCAGGCCAGGCTTCAGCCACATGGGTTCTAGCTCCCAGTGCTCTGCGCTTAACCACTGTGTTACAGGCCAGCCCTGGATACTCCATCCTGTACAGTAGTGGCACTCAGTCTGCCAGGGTCACCATAGCTAGTAAATGGCTTCAAACGAGTTGGAAAGCAGTTCAAATGTGCCGTTTGTTTGTCTGTTTGTTTGTTTTCTTGTCTAAACATTACCTGAAATGCGTACCATTTTTGATTTAGTTTATCTTTTAGTTAGTATGTTAAAGTTAGCCCCATGAAATGGCCAGCAGTTGGCCATTAGATCTCACTTGATCAATGGTGCAGTTTGAGTCCTGGACCTGGTGGCTGAAAAAACACCCTGGGTGTATATATGTGCATGCCCAAAACCCCAAAAGGAGAGTAAAGGAGGAGCCATTGCATCGTGGCTGTCCCCCCAGAGGGTGTTTTCTCACTCTCCTTCTCTGTGTGTGCGCGTGTGTGTGTGTGTGTGTGGCAAGTCCACATGTCTTACAGCAAATGAGAAAAAAAATTCTCAATAATCTGCATTGAGGCCAGCAGGTGGTGTGGTGGTTTAGGCACTAGATTCCCACATGGCTGACTTGGAAGCATGCCAAAATCCCAAGAGACTGGAAGAGAAGGGATTGTGGCATGGCCATCGTCCCTGGGAGGTGATTTCTCACTTTCCCTCTCACTCTGGTGCACACAAACACCCTATAGTAAAAACTTAAAAAAAAAAAAAAAAAAGGCGAGAGAGATTAGGAGGAATGCAGAAAATTAGCAGAAGTTACATTGCTTAGAGGGACAAGCAGTATGGCTGTGCTGCCTCTGCTGCTCTGTTCTCGGAGCCCTGAGGTGTCACATCTGCTGACTTCAGGTCCCTGCCACGTGTGTCTACTAAACACTTGAGATTGGCCAGTTTGCCTGAGGAACTGTTCTGTGTTTTTGTTTTGTTTTTAAGTTTTATGCTGTAGGGCATGTGTGCTCATCAGAGAGAGAGAGAAAGTGAGAAATCCCCTCTCAGAGGGATGGCCACTCCGCCGTCCCATCTCCTCCATTCTCCTCTGGGGATTTAGGGCATGCACACACCGGCACTCAGCTTGTTTTCAAGCCACCAGGTCTAGGACTTGAACTGCAAAGTTGGCCATGTGGAATCCAGTCACCTTAACCACCACACCACCTGCTGGCCTAAGGAGCTGAATTTTTTATTTTAGTTAACCAGTTTAAATTTAAATAGCCACATCTGGCTGATAGCCACCATTTTGGACAATACACATCTGAGCTGCAGGATCCTTCCTAGAGTCAGGGCTTTTGAGTTTCAGATGAGGTTTGACTCAGTTTCACATTGTACATGTCCAGCACTAAGGTCCAGTTCTGAGCTGCCTGTGGAATGCTAGTTACTTTTTTGTTAGTCTTTTTCTAATGATAGATGAGTGTTAGATGTCGATATTGCTATCACCCAAAATAAGTCAAGCTGCTTCTTGGGGGCAGGGAAACTAGAGGCAGAGCCTGGAGAAGAGGGAAGGTCTTTCTGTAACCAGTTACAAGCAGATAGCAAGTACCATCAAGTTGTCTTAAAAAGCTCAACGTGTGGGAACCAGCAGTTAGCATAATGGCTATGTCGCTGGACTCCCACGTAGTCGACTGCAGTTCGCGTCCTGGACCCAGTGACTTAAAACTCATGGCGGGCGCATGTGCGTGCGTGCCCAAGATCCCGAGAGGAAAACGGAGGAGAAGGGATTGCGGCGTGACCATTCCCCCTGGGGGGTGATTTCTCGCTTTCTGGCTCTCTCTCTCTCTGGTCCCACCCCCCATATAGGAAAACCCCCAAAAAAAAAAAAAAAAAAAACTCAACGTGTTCTTGGTGTTTATAGGTACAAGATACAAGCACGTGCAAATCATTCCTAAGTAAAATCAGTCTATTGCTTTCTCCTAAATAATTATCCTGATACTTTCAAATACCTATTCCTGGTTTCTCATCTGACCATTTTGCAAACCGATCTCCCTATGACTTAGCATTTGGTCAGATTGTTCTCTTTTTTTGAATTTTAACCATAGGGCACGTGTGCTCACTGGAGAGAGACAGACACAGTGAGAGGGAAAGTGAGAAATCACCGCCCACAGGGGGTGAAAGAAAGAGAAAGTGAAAAAGTAAGCCACCTGGTCCAGGACTCAAACCATGGTCATCCATGTGGGAGTCCAGCACCTCGACCACCATGTCACCTGTTTGCCTCAATTCATATGCTTTTCTACTTTCTTTTTAAATTGTGGTAGTGTATTGATGACTGGTTAGACCCATTTCTAGATTGTTCTTTATAGGGGCCTTTTTAAAAAAACAATATTTATTGTTATTATTTTAAATTTTGCTATAGAGCATATGTACTCACCAGAAAGAGAAAGAAAATGTGAGGGACCAGCAGTCAGTGTAATGGCTATGTCGCTGGACTCCCATGTAGTTGACCACGGTTCGAGTCTAGGACCCGGTGGCTTAAACTCACGCCAGACGCGTGCACATGCATACTTAAGATCCTGAGAGGAGAATGGAGGAGAAGGGATTGCGGCGTGGCCATCCCCCTCTGGGGGGTGATTTCTTGCTTTCTGTCTATCTCTGTCTTTCTGGCGAGTGCATGTGCCCTATAGCAAAAACCTCTCTAAAAAAGAAAGAAAGGAAGGAAGGAAGGAAGGAAGGAAGGAAAGCTCCCAGTCCAGGACTCTGACCACTCTTGGCCATGTGAGAGTCCAGCACCTTAACCACCACACCACCTGCTGGTCCCTAGAGGCCTTTCTTCATTTGAAAATGGCTGCAGTTCTTAAGCTGGCCTGCTACGCTGTTTATTTTCTCATTAGCGTCTCCTAGAATTGCTTTCAGTTGAATTTGCCGTACATAATTTGTTGGCAAAACCTCTTACAGATGTCTTAATTTTGATTCTTCTAAGTGGATTCATCTGGGTCCAATGTAAAGCCGCCACACTTTGGTCACTTACAGCCCAGACACTTAGGAGTAAGTAATAAAACAAAGTTCTCCTCTCTTGGAGTATGCACTCTAGAGGGGAAGAGGCTATTTAGTATGCAGATGTCTGTGGTGATAAGTGCTTGAAATAAAACTAGGCTCAGGAAATAGCCACACAGGGGGTGTTTGAGGTCGAAGTCAGAGAAGAACTCTCTGAGATGGCATCTCAGCCCAGGACCAGATCATGGGAGGCAGTGAGCCAAGCAAAGGTATGGGGCAGAAGGAACAGACCACTTCAGGATTACATTGTTTTAGATATTGGACTTTATTTAGAGTATAACTTACAAAGTCTCACTTGAAAGTCTCTTCCTGTCCCTCCCTGCCATCTGTGTACTTTTAGCTTGGTTGCCTCCAATTTTAAGAACTGGGAGGTAGGCCAGCCCTGTAGCACATAGGGGTTAGGAGAACCAGATCCCACATGGCTGTCTGCAGTTTGAATCCCTGCCCTAGTGTCTTGAAAAACATGCTGGGAGCTTGCGTGTGTGTGCGCATAATGGTGACTGGGGTTGGGGGGAATGGAAGGAATGGGATTACAGTGTGACCATACCTCGTTGGGTGGTGGGAGGGCATGTGCTGTCTCTGACTACATGTGCTCTCTAGCAGTAGGCAATGAAAGAACTGGGTGCCAGCCCCTGCTGTGGTTAAACCACCTGAATCACACATGGCCAACCTCATGGTTCAAGCCTTGTACCTGGCAGTATGAAAAACACACCAGGTGTGTGTCCTTGCTCAGAGTCCTGAAAGAAGGGAGAGATGGAGAAAAAGGGATTGCAGCATGACCATCTCCGTAAGGGAAGCTTTCTCACTTTCTCTCTCTCGTGTGTGCACGCATCTGGAAAAATTAAAATTAAAAACAAACAAAAAAATGAATTGGGAGTTAACATGAATCTACATAAATGTTAACCTAATCAAAATTTTTTCTCAGGTCCTTTTAACTCAAATCATTGTGAAACTGAGATGATTTGGTTTGATTTTGCCTATTCTACAGACATTGGGTTTGCCCATCACAGATGAACAAATCCAGGAGATGAGATCCAACCTGGACAACATCGACTTCAAGATGGCAGCTGAGGAGGAGAAACGATTACGACATGACGTGATGGCGCACGTGCACACATTCGGCCACTGCTGTCCAAAGGCTGCAGGCATCATTCATCTTGGTGCCACCTCCTGCTACGTTGGAGACAACACAGTAGGCGCCGTGTTGGGTACAGTTGTAACGCGTGGGTCCAGTTTTAGGAAGTGACTCCATAGATCTTTATTTTTAGGGAGGTGGTGGCTGACAGTGCAAAGGAACTTTCTACTTACGGTACTGTTCCATCTAAACCAGGCGTATCTAGTGACCTCCATAAAATAAGACCTGCAGGTACTGCTTGTGCAGACTTAAACCAGGGCCTATGGCTGAGATAATTTTCCAAAGGGCTTCTCTTACCAAAATCCTTTATAACTCTTTGTTATGGCCTCTAAAAAAATTTTTAAAGTATTGCATTAAAATTGTTAAGTAAAACCTGTTAGCAAAAGTATCATGTAGTCAAATGTGGAAAAGTAACAGCAGATATTTTCCTGTGAGCTTGCTAGGTGGCAGGCACTGTTCTGAGTGCTTTATTGGTATTTAAAGTAGTAAGTAGGGGCCAGCAGGTGGCATGGTGACTGGGGTGCTGGACTCCCACAGGGGCAGCCACAGTTTGAGTCCCAGATCTGGCTGCTTGCTGGTCAAATTAAAAAAGTAATAATATCTCTCGCTGGTCAAATTTAAAAAGTAATAATAATCATCTCTCACTGGTCAAATTTAAAAAGTAATAATAGTAACAATTGGAATTAAATAACTTTTTTTAAAGTAAGGAGTATTTTTCACAGCAGCTTAAGAGACAGGTACTATTATCTGCATTTTAAACAGCTTCATTGAATTTAAAAAAAGCTCAAGTGTTAATAAACTTACCTATTTTAAGTCCAGTTGGGTAAGTTCCACCTTCTCCAGACATCAGTTTTAGAGTCTACCTCTCATCCCAGCTTTTTTCATGCCTGTGTGCAGTTAGTCTCCACTCCTGCCTCCAGACTCAAGACATCCATCAGCTTCCTTTTCTGTCTCTAATTTTATTTTTTCTAGAGATTCCATATAAATGGAATCATAGAATATATGGTCTTTTGTGGGCTGGCTTGCTTTTCTACAGATGATGAAAGTTAAAGAGATGGACAGCCCAAGACTTCTCAGCTAGAAAAGAGTCAAATCTAGATAGAGTGACTCTAAAGCTTTTGCTATTGGGGCTGGCAGGTGGCATGGTGGTTAAGGGTGCTAGACTCCCACATGGCAAACTGTGGTTCGAATTCTGGGCTTGGCAGCTTGATTGCCTTTTTTTTTTTTTGGAGAGGTTTTTGTTATGGGGTACATGCCCTCGCCAGAAAGACAGAGAGACAGAAAGGGAGAAATCCCCAAGGGGGATGGCCACAACACAGTTCCTTCTCCATTCTCCTCTCGGGGCCACACCCACACACACACACACACACACACACACACACACACACAGCCTGGCGTGAGTTTAAGCCACCAGGTCCGGGACTCAAACCACAGTGGACTACATGGGAGTTCAATGACGTTGCCATTGTGCCATCCGCTGGTCCTGCAGCTTGCTTTTTCACTTTTCCTGTTTCTCACTCTCTCTCTCTGTCCCTTTTTGGTCAAAAATAAGTAAATAAATAAAGTTAAATAATTATTAAAAACAAAAGAAGTTTCTCTTAATTGTAATGTTCCGGTGAGATCAGAAATTAGATTCCAGATAATCTTCCAATTCAGGAAGAAGCCAGTAATGTTTCAGTTGCCCAAAATACTTTTTTAGGTCTTTAAGTACTACATAGTTAAAGGCATCTGTGTGTAATTGGTGAGTCAGATAATGGAAGAGAAACAACTTAGGAAATTCTGCTTAAAAATATGCCCAATATGGTGCTTACTTCAGCAGCACATATACTAAAATCGGAACGATACAGAGATCAGCATGGCCCCTGCACAAGGACGACACGCAAATTTGTGAAGCGTCCCTTATTTTTATGTGTGTACACACACACATATACATACGTACATACATACATATACCCAGTGTGTTGGGGTTGCCTGAAATACATGTCTTGCCTCCCTCGAGAGCAGCTTTGAGTTTCCTAAACCTTGACATTTTGGATCATGCCTTTCCCTGTTAATAGCTGTAGTCCAGAAAAAGGGGGAGGAAAGTGGAGTGTGTCATACAGAAACTTCTCAGGACTCAGACACTCCTTTGAGAAGATGATGAACATTGAGTTGTGTGGTTTTCAGTCATTTTAGGTTTTGTTTCCGTGGATCCTAATTTGATCAGAGAGAGTCAGAAAGAGAGGGAAAGTGAGAAAGCAAGTCACCAGGTCCAGGACTCGAACCACAGTTGGCCATGTGGGAGTCTTGCACCTCTAACCACCACTCCACCTGCTGGCCCCTTGTTTTGCTTTTTAACTTTTTTGTTCATCAGAAGCCCTGTAACAAGAATCACTGTTAGGGGGAGACCAGCAGTTAGCGTAATGGCTATGTTGATGGACTCACCGTGGTTCAAGTCCCGGACCCAGTGGCTTAAACTCACGCCGGGCGCGTGCGCGTGCGTGCCCAAGATCCCGAGAGGAGAATGGAGGAGGGATTGCAGCGTGGCCACCCCCCCTGGGGGGTGATTTCTTGCTTTCTGTCTCTCTGTCTCTGTCTGTCTGTCTGGCAAGCGCACGCGCCCTATAGCAGAAACCTCTCCCAAAATAAAAAGAATCACTGTTGGGGGGCTGGCAGATGGCATGGTAAAGGCACTGGACTCTCACATGATCAACCACAGTTTGGGTCTCAAACCTGGTGCTTTGCTTTCTCATTTTCCCTTTCTCTTTCTCTCTGGTCAAATTAAAAAGCAATAATAATAATAATAGGGGCTAGCCCGCAGATGGCATAGCAGTTATGTCCCTGGACTCCCACATGGCTGACCATGGGTTCAAGTCCCAGACTCCCCGTGGCTTCAAAATCATGCCGGGCACATGCACATGTGTGCCCAAGATCCCCAGAGGAGAATGGAGGAGAAGGGATTGCAGTGTGGCCTTCCCCCCTGTGGGTGGTCTCAATTTTCACCCTCACTGTCTCTGTTTCTTTCTCTTAGGTGAGCACGTGCTCCTTAAGGCAAAAACCTATAAAAATAATAACAACCAATGGAATAAATCTTTTTTTTTCTTTAAGAATTATTTTGTTTGTTTGTTTATTTTAATTTGACCAGAAAGGGACAGAGGGAGTGGGAAAGTGAGAAGGCAAGCTGCCGGGTCTGGGTCTCAAACTGCAGTTGGCCACATGGTAGGTAGTCCAGCTCCTTTAACCACCACAACTCCTGCGGGCCCCTGAAATTAAATAAATCTTAAAAAAATAAAATCCAGTGTCAGAAACCCAGCATCTAAACCTCCTCCAAAGTTTTGCTCTCATTGAAGTAATGATGATGATGAATTGTTCTCTCCTGTTTTTTCTCACCCCGGAATAGTAGCTATAACTCTTTCTAAGAACTTAGGAGCTCGGAAAGGGATGTTAGTGGAAACTTCTACACTTTGACTATCAATACACTCTTGGTACGTTGGTGTGGTTTTTAAATAGTAGTCAGAAAAGGTACCATCTTCTGCCTTTCCCAGTGCTGTTGATGGAGAGATAGGCTGCTAGCTGAGAACCCAGCTGCCATGGCCGGAAAGTGTTCAGTAATGATATTGTTTGGGCAAAGCTGTTTTAAGGCCTTTGCATTTTTCTTCGCAGGATCTGATTATTCTTAGAAATGCATTTGACCTGCTTTTGCCAAAGGTAAGGAGTTCACAGAAGTTTCCTGCCATCCCTAGACTTCTGTGATAGGAGATAGGTGCCAGTCAAATCAACCCGTTGTATATCTGCATGGATTATCGTTTTCTCAGGTGAATGATCATGTACCTAGTCCATAGAATTTATTCTCTTTTTTAGATTAAAATGTTATAAGTGAACGTTTTTAGAGCCTTTTACTTTAAAGTACAGCCAGAAGCAAGTTGTTAGACTACGTAGTCTGGGGTTATGATTTTCTCTTTTACTGCAGTGGTTTAGAATAGTCCATGACTTTTTAGGTAGTCAGCTCAGTTTTCAACTCTTGATTGCTATGATCTCAACAGGGCACTGTAGGATTCAGAGATGGAAAGATATGACTGCTGCCTTCCATGAGTTAGAGGTCTAGTTTTATATAAAATTGCCTAAAAGTTTAGTTCCCGATTATGTAATACACTCAGCCTGAATTCATCCTCATTTTAACACATGGTGTTTTTCTTGTAGCTTGCTAGAGTGATCTCTCGGCTTGCCGACTTTGCTAAGGAGCGAGCTGACCTGCCCACCTTGGGTTTCACACATTTTCAGTAAGTGATGAGGTTGCTTCCTGGGAGTTGGACTTTTACATGCATACGGCTGTCAGCGACTCCTTCAGTTCTCCCTTTTCCACAGTGACCTTGAGGTGAAAACTCTCAACCAGATAATTAGGGATGATTATGAGAATTGAGCACAGTAAACACCTTAAAATTTTCACTGGTGTGGGCCCGCAGGTGGTGTGGTGGTTAAGGTGGCTGGATTCCCACATTGCCAACCATGGTTCACCATGCGTGCCCCAAATCCCAAGAGGAAAATAGAGAGAGAAGGGATTGCGACATAGTCGTCTACCCGGGGGAGGGGGCAGTTTCTCACTTTCCCTCTCTGTCTCTCTCCAGCAAGCACTCACACCTTGTGGCAAAAACCTTTTTTAAAAAAATGCTAATAAGACAAATGAACAGTTATTGGCCACAATGCAAGTATTGATTATTCTGGTGTATAAGATGATAGAGTAATTAAATTTTTTCTACTTTTTGTATTTTTGACTATTAAAATGTGCAAGTTTCAGGGCTGGTAGGTGGCATGGTGGTTAACATAGCTGGACTCCCACGTGGCTGACCACAGTTCAAGTCCTGGACCTGGTGGCTTGCTTTCTCACTCTCTTTCCGTCTCTCTGTCTCTCTCTGGTAAACTTCAAAAAAAAAAAATGACAATAAATAAATTTTTGTAATTGTGGACATTTTTAAAATTATTATTCAATAAGGGAACCAGCAGTTAGTGTAATGGCTATGTCACTGGACTCCCACGTAGTCGACCGCGGTTCGCGTCCCGGACCCGGTGGCTTAAATCTCACACCGGGCACGTGTGCGTGCGTGCCCAAGATCCCGAGAGGAGAATGGAGGAGAAGGGATTGCGGCGTGACCATTCCCCCTGGGGGGTGATTTCTCGCTTTCTGTCTCTATGTCTCTGTCTGTCTGGCGAGCGCACGTGCCCTATAGCGAAAACCTCTCAAAAAAAAAAAATTATTATTGAATAAAGCCTTTTATTTTTAAGAGAGATCTTTTTTTGCTGTAGGGTGTGTGTGCTTGTCAGAGAGACAGAAAGCAAGAAATCATCCCCAGGTGGCAGGTGTATGGTCACACTGTGATCCCTTCTCCTCCATTCTTTTCTTGAGATCTTGGGCATGCATGCACATGTGCCCGGCATGTGTTTAAGCAACTGAGTCCAGGACTCAGACTGGTCAACTATGTGGGAGTCCAGCATCATAGCCAGTATGTCATAGTAGGATAATGGGACTTAGCAAGAAGGGAAACTACACAAGATTAATTTGGGGATATACTGTAGCTTGTGATGAACCTACTGTAGGCATTCCTAGAGGTATACCTTGGTGTTGCTAGCTGGGACGTGATGGCTAGATTATCTACTAGAACATGGATAGTTGTTTTTTTGGGTTTTTTTTAAGGTTTTTGGTGTAGGGCATGTATATTTGTTAGAAAGAGATAGCGAGACGAAAAGTGAAAAATCACCCCGCCCTCCGAGGGGGGTGGCCACGCTGCATTTCCCTCTCCATTCTCCTCTTGGGATTTGGGGCACTGGTGTGATTTTCAAACTTCTGGATTTGGGACTCAAACTGTGGTTGGCCAAGTGAGAATCCAGTACCTTAACTATCATGCCACCTGCTGGCCCCAAATTTGGAAAATTTTGCAGTTTATTCGTAATCATGTTTTATGTTCAGAAGTAGATCTTCAGTGGGTTAACTCAGACCTCAGACTGAAAGCCAGGCCGTTAGCTGCATGTTCTTTGTTTTCTGCAGCAGGACTAGCTCCTATTCAGTTCTTGGCTCCTTCTAACGGCCTTCCTTTTCTGCCAGTGTAGGGTGGCATTTTCTAGTGTCCTCGTTGCTGTTTTAGTTTTCTAGCACTTAAAATAGCAACAATTGAGGCCAACAGGTAGCACTGTGGTTAAGGTGCTGGACTCCCATGTGGTTGACTGTGGTTCAAGTCACAGATCTGGCGGCTTGAAACTTATGCCAGGCACATGTGCGTGCATGCCCAAAATTGCAAGAAGAGAATAAAGGAGAAGGGATTGAGATATGGCCATCCCTCCCAGGGTGGTCAGTTCTCACTTTTTGTCTTTCTGGTGAGCGCATGCACCCTATAACAAAGATCTTAAAAATAAATAAATAAATAAGTTAATTAGCAGGCCAGAAGGTGGCATCATGGTTAGGTGCTGGATTCTACACGGTGGACTTCACACTTCAAGTCACACACCTGCTGACTTGAGAAACACTCTAGGTGCATGTGCGTGCATGCCCAAAATCTCAAGAAAAGAAGCGATTGCGTCATGGCCATCCCACCTGAGGAGTATTTTCTCACTTTCCATTTCTCTGTCTGTCTGTCTCTCTGGCAAGCACATACATCCTACTGCAAAACTTTAAAAAAGAAAAAAACAAAGCTTGTTTGTTTTGCTTACTTGTTTACATTGAGAAGTAAGCTCCATTGGACAGGGACCTTTTTTGTTTGCTGTTGTATTTCCAAACACATCAGATATTTGGTTAATGTTTGTTACGTGAGTGTCTAATGTATTTCTTGTCAGAATTTAGAGGTATAGCCCTAAACATGGCAGACATTTTTCCTGCCTTTTTGTTAAATTGCCTCTTGATAAAGAAAGAACTGTGCTAGTAGCCCTTTAATTTTGTAATTTTTGAATATTTATAAATGACATTGAATCTTTTAACTATTTATTCATTTTTCTTTTTCTTTTTTTTAAGGTTTTTACCATAGGGTGTATGTGCTTGCCAGAGAGAATCAGGGAAAGGGAAGCTGGGAAATCACCCCACTCGGGAAGATGGCCGTACTGCAGTCCCTTCTCTTCCAGTCCCTTCTCGGGATTCTGGGCTTACATGCGCATGCACCTGGCGTGAGTTCAAGTTGCAGAATCTAGGACTAACCATAGTCAGCCAGTGCCTAAACTACCTCACCACCTTCTGGCCCCAGCTTTTGTTTTTAGTAATTTCTCCAGTGTTGTTTTTTGTTGTAGTTTGTTTTGTTTTGTTTCGTTTTTGCCAGTGGATGCATGAACTTCCTGAAGAGAAATGGGGACAGGAAGGGGGTAAGAAAGGTGGATGGTCACACCTCAATTCCCTTTCCATTTCTCCCTCCTTTTGGGACTTTGGGCACATACATATATGCACCTGGTGTGTTTTTCAGGCTGCCAGGTCCAGGACTCAAATCTTACAGTCAGCCATGTGGTATACAGCCACCTTAACCACCATGCAACCAGCTGCCTCCCAACTCAATCGCTTTCTCCTAAGGGTTGGTCATTAGGAAAAGCAGTGAAGTTTTTATGAAATGAGGCCTTGGTATGAGACTTCTCTGTATTCTCTTTGGGTTGTTTTCAGGCCTGCTCAGCTTACTACAGTTGGGAAACGCTGCTGTCTCTGGATTCAGGATCTTTGCATGGATCTCCAGAACCTGAAGCGCGTTCGAGATGACCTGCGCTTCCGGGGAGTGAAGGGCACCACTGGCACTCAGGCCAGCTTCCTGCAGCTCTTCGAGGGAGATGACCAAAAGGTACTATGAAAGTTTCACTCATTGGTGGGAGCCCAAGAGATAAGTAAGCTGACCTCCAGGATGGTAGGAGAGATTAGTCCCAGGATAGGCAGGCAGAGTCTTTGGATTGGAAGGAGTTTGGAGGACAGTGACCTGGGCAGGATGACAGGTTGAGATGCTCTTATGCTGGACACCTGGATTTCTATGGGGATGTGTCTTTCCTGTTCCAGGTAGAGCAGCTTGACAAGATGGTGACAGAGAAGGCTGGATTTAAGAGGTAGGTAAGTGGGGGAAGACGCTGACCTTCTTATTAAGTGGATGAAAGGCCCGTGTTCAGTATACTACTGCATTTGACCTTAAATTTTTTTTCATTTTTAAAAAAGTCTGCCAGAGGATTCATTTGCTTACCAGAAAGAGATAGACAGAGAGAGAGAAAGCATTCCCCCTACCTCCCTGCATTGGGCATGATCATGCTGCAATCCCTCCTCATCCGTTTCTCTGTCCCATTGGGATTTCGAGCACATAAATACCCAGTGTTCTTTAAGCCACCACGTCTGGGATTCAGATTGCACAGGTGACCATATGGGATCTGGCTCCTTTAAACTAGGCCACAGGAGTGGCCCAGCCTTCTCTTTATTGGCTCTTTCTTCCTTTCTTCTTAACACCCATTTCCTTCCGTCTTTAGCCTGGATTTTATTTTTCTCAGAGTCCAAAGTCTATTTTCTTATTACCCACAAGGAAAAAGGAAACTATTTCTGATTTGTTTAGAAAAACCTTGCCCATGTTGTTGCTGTTCCCATTTGTTTACTGAGGGCCTCCAAAGTGTTCTTCTCAATCTGACCGTCTCCATTGAGGGCCACGAGGCTCTGCCTTGATCCCTCTTCCCAGGCACTGGGACATGGGCACACTAGACCATGTTTGCTCCTCAAGTCAGGACTGCTTCCTGAGTGTTAGTAAAAAGGATGGAAGAAGGGTGTTCCAGGGGCCAAAAGGCGAAGCAGAGATTAAGGTGGTTGGGTCCCACATGGCTGACTGAGCAATTCGATTACTGGACCCAGCAGTTGAAAAACCTGCCAGGTGTGTATGTGTGTGCCCCAAATCCCAAGAGGAGAATGAAGAAGAACGGATTGTAGCATAGCCATTTCCCCTGGGTGGTGATTCTCACTTTGCCCCTCTCTCTCTCTCAGCACAGGGACCTATAGCAAAACAAAGAGAAAAGAGTGCTTTCCAGGAGCAGGCTCCAGCCAGGTCCTCTGGGCTCAGTGTGACTTAGTAAGATCCAGCTTTTGCACTGGACCTGATGTGTATTTGTTTGACATAGTCTCATTTGGAAATGTTGGGATTTGGAGTGGGGAGGGGGTGTTAGGTTTTTGCCATCGGGCCTGTGTCCTCTCTGGAGAGAAATAAGGAAAGGGAAAGCGAGAAATCGCCCCCCGGGGGGATGGCCACTCCCTTATCCCTTCTCCTCCATTCTCCTCCTGGGATTTTGGGCATGGACTCACATGCACCCAGTATGATTTTCACACCCCCAGTCTGGGACTTGAACCATGGTTGGCCATGAGGGAGTCCACCACCTTAACAACTATGCCACCTGCTGGGCTCCTGAAATGTTTTAACGGAAGTGTTTTTTCTGTCTTTTCTAGGGCTTTCATCATCACAGGACAGACCTACACACGAAAAGTAGATATCGAGGTGCTATCTGTGCTGGCGAGCTTGGGGGCATCCGTGCATAAGGTGAGGGTGGTAGCACTACAGGCTTAATCGGCCTCAGACTTTAAGTTAATCATGTCTCAAGAGATATCACACACCAGGTTTAACAATTGGAACTTACATATAGAGACCTTACATTCAGGTGTGTTAAAAGGGAAAGACTGGATTCACTCCAAGGACTGCAGGATGTCCATCTTCTTCAGGAGTATATAAAAATTAATTTTGGGGGCTGGCAGGTGGCATGATGGTTAAGGGTGCTAGACTCCCACATGACTGACCATGGTTTGAGTCCCGGACCTGATGGCTTGCTTTCTCACTTTCTCTCTGTCTCTCTGTCTCTTTTCTGTGTCTCTCTGTCTCTGTCCCCGTACGGTCAAATTGAAATAAATAAAGTAATCCTTTTAAAAATAATAATAATTTTGCCAGGGCCAACAGGTGGTATAGTAGTTAAGACTGGACTCCCACATGACCAGTCTTGGTTCAAGTCCCAGATCTGGCAGCTTGGAACTCATGCTGGGCACATGGGTGTCTATGCTCAAAAATCCCCAGAGGACAGTGGAGGAGAAGGAATTGGAGTGTGGCTATGCCCCCAGGAGGTGACTTCTCACTTTCTCTCTCTCTCTGTCTCTCTGGCAAGTGCACGATCCCTATAGCAAAAATCTCTCAAAAAATTAATTTTGTGGAGTCAGCAGGTAGCATGGTGGTTAAGGACGCTGGATTCCCACATGGCCGACGGCAGATCGAGTCCTGGGTCTGGCGACTTACTTTCTCACTCTCTCTCGTTCACTCACTCTGTCCCTGTCTGGTCAAGTTAAAAATAAGTAATTAATTAAAGTATTTCTTTTTTAAAAATTAATTTTGTCTTCAGTTTCCCTTGATGTCTTAATCAGGGTTTCACAAAGCATGCCCATGTCCTTGAGTTTGCATCCCAGCTCTTCAGGAGCAAAGGAGTCCAAGTAAAGGGAGCTCTGAGGGAGGACGTGCCGGTCTTCAGCCCAGCAGCACCCACCTAAAGAGCTCATCTTCATCAGTCTAGTCCTGCTTCCAGACTCTCCTGCACACTGACGGTGTGGCATGATCCCTGTTCTTCCTCAGATTTGCACTGACATTCGCCTCCTGGCAAACCTCAAGGAGATGGAGGAACCCTTTGAGAAACAGCAGATTGGTGAGTGTTTGTAGAGACCTGGGAGCACCATGGAGCTGCTGGAGGCTTGCAGGCATGTGTTGTCGGCTCACCTATTAGCATGCTTGCACAGCCCTGCACTCTAAAGTCATCTTTGCCTTTGCATTTTGTCTTTTTCCACGGGCAGGCTCAAGCGCAATGCCATACAAGCGGAACCCCATGCGCTCAGAACGTTGCTGCAGCCTTGCCCGGCACCTGATGGCCCTCATCATGGACCCGCTGCAGACAGCATCTGTGCAGTGGTTTGAGCGCACCCTGGATGATAGTGCCAACCGGTCAGTGGGACAGGGACTCCTTCCGCAAGCTAAGAGGGAGACTCCAGGAAAGGCCTAGAAGCCAAGGATATAGTTCCTTGTCCCCAAGGAACCTGAAGTCTGACAGGCAAAATGCGAAAAGAACAGGGTTATCAGTGTGAGCATCAAAGTACATACAAGGTATTGTGAGAGTGGAGAGGAAGGGTCACAGTAGAAGCGATGCTGTAAGACTTAAGAAATACAGGCATGTTCTATACAGAAGATCGCAAACATAGGAAAGGCTGAGAAATACTTAGGGAGTTACTAATACTTGGGTAGCCCTGGGGAATGAAGTGAGTGCCAGATGAGGCAGAACATGACCACAGGTAGCCAGATTATAAAGGGGACTGACAGGCCCTGGCAGGAGTTTCCATACTTCGAAGACAGGTAGATGTCACCTGTGGTGTCTTGGCCCTGACACCTTGGTTAGTTATGAAGTGGGTAAGAAGTAATCTGTGGCTTCTTGTAAGGTCTCTGCTTGACATGGTTTTCTATATTATGTATACAGATAGTCTTTGAATGGGAGACAGAGTTTCTAGGTGCCAATCCCTAACTTTTGATTCCCCTAAAACTTAGTTACTGGGCCAGCTAGCTAGCATGGAAGTTAAGGCAGCTGTTCCCACTTGGCCAACTACATGGTATACCTGGTGGCTTGAAAAACATTCCAGGTATGTGTGCATGCATGCCCGAGATCCCAAAGGGAGAATGAAGGAGAAGGGAATGTGGAGTAGCTATCGCCCCGAAGGGGTGATTTCTCACTTTTCATCTCTTTCTCTCTGTCTGCGGTGAGCACATGCACCCTATAGCAAAAAGTAAACAAAACAAAATGTGCACGAGTGTGTGTGTGTCTGCGTGTGTGTGTGTGTGTAGTAATCTCATACTCTTTTTAGATTTTTACTACAGGCTGAGCGCACTCATCAGAGAGAGAAGGAGGGAGGAAAAGTGAGAAATCACTCTCCGGGTGAATGGCCATACTGCAATCCCTTCTCCATTCACCTCTCTCCTCTTGGGAGTTTGGGCACAGATGCATAGGCACCCAGCATGATTTTTAAGCCTCCGGGTCTGGGACTTTAACTGCAGAGTCAGCTATGTGGGATCTAGCCACCCAACCTTCATTCCCCTTGCTAGCCCTGTATACTGTATTCTTAGCAGCTAGAGAAAAGAAAATGTTACTAAGAAAGTCACAAGAAAGAAGTGTCAGTGTTGCATCAATACTTGAAATTTGCATCATCTAGTTGTAAGGTGAATCATCTGTTAATATCTACATCAGTATTACCTGATACAAAACACTGTAGCGGTTATGTATTACTAACACTAGACATCAGAAGTGAGAAGATAACATGAAAAGGAAATTCGTATTCATATATAGGTGTAGGGATTTATGCATTGGTCATGAAGAAGCAGCAGTGCAGTTGCTGTGTGGTAGCCCAGTGCAGTCCACATAATTGTATCACAGCAGTGCATCCTGTACACTAATGACCGAATCATTGTAACATGTTAGGGTGTATGTCAATAGTGTTACAGCCGTATGCATAATATAGTACTGGAAACATTGCTGCATTTTTGAAAAAACATCTGATTCTAGGCTGATAGTTTTTCCACTTACAAGAGGCATCTGTGGTAAAGTAATTCCATGAAAGCCAAGTTATAAAACAGTAGGAAAACTAACACAGTATTACAATCTGCTGCTCAAATGGCACATTAAGCGCATGTTCCCAACACTTGAGCTCACCGCACTAGCAGCAGGAGGTGGCTGCAAAGCAGGATGTGCTGCAGTTCATTGTAGCAGTTACAGCCTAAGACTGCATCTTTATATCTGTTTACATTTCTCTCCACTAAGAAATTCTTTCAAATTGTCACAAATCCCCCCAAAATTTCCAATATATTTATTGAGAAAAAAAATCTACATAAAAGAGCATCTGGACCTAGGGCTGGCAAGTGGCATGGTGGTAAAGGGTGCTGGACTCCCACATGGTCCACCCTGGTTCAGGTCCTGGATCCTGAAGCTTTCTCTCTCTCACGCTGTCCCTTTCTGATCAAATTAAAATAAGAAAATAAATAAAGTTAAGTAACATAATTCTTAAAAAAAAAAAAAAAAAGATCTGGACCAGCAGGTGGTATAATGATTACATAGCTGGACTCCCACATGGTTGACTGCAGTTCAAATCCCAGACCTCAGGAGCCTCAAACTCATGCGCAGGTGCCTGTGTGTGCTCAAAATCCCACTGGAGGAGAAGGGATTGTGGTGTAGCCATCCCCCAGGGGGTGATTTCTCACATTCTGTCTCTCTGGTGAGTGCATGTGCCCTCCTACAGCAACAATCTCTTTTAAAAATAAAAAAAGTGGATCTGTGTAAGAGCCACAGGTGGCATAGTGGTGAAGGCACTGAACTTTCACATGGGCAACCATGGTTCAAGTCTTGGACCTGGTGGCTTATTTTCACACTTTCCTTCTCTCTCTCCCCCTTTCTCATGAACACACATGCCCTATAGCAAATTTAAAAGCAGTAATAATAGAGACCAGCAGATGGCATAATGGTTACGTCACTAGACTCCCACGTAATCAGCTGTGGTTTATGCTCCACATGCAGTGGCTTATAACTCACACTGAGCACATGTGCATGCATGTGTGCCTAAGATCCTGAGAGGAATGGAGGAGAAGGGATTGTGGTGTGGCCATACCCCTGGGGGCTGATTTCTTGCTTTCTGTCTATCTCTCTGGTGAGTGCACGTGCCCTATAGCAAAAATCTCTCTTAAAAAATAATTATAATAAATAAAGTTTAAAAAATAATTCTTGGGTCCCCCAGGGCAACCCAAATAAACTTGGACCAGCCAGTAAAAATAAAATTTTTTTTTAAAAAGAGTGTCTTTGCAATTCAGGTCATAGTTTCTCCAGGATCAAGTGTATATGCATTTTAAATAGGTTCTCATTCTGGTGTCCTTGCATTTTACTAAGATGTCTATTTTTTCCCACTTTTTAGTGTTTGTTATAGGGCATGTGCACTTGCCAGAGAGGAACGTAGAGAGAGGGAAAGCAAGCCATTCCCATGAGGGATGTGTACTGCAGTCCCTACCTCTCCAGTCTCCTTGGGATTTTGAGCATATATGCACACACTCACTCAGTGTGTCTCTCAAGCCACCCAGCCTGGGACAATCCATTCAGATGGCTATGTGTGATCCAGTCCCTTAACTTCCATGCCACCTGCTGGCCCTGGGCTAGGATTTGTCAAGTGGAAAAAGAATGTATAATTAAAACTGGGATCTGTACATAACCCAAGATTCATGGAAAAGTTATGCGAACCCCCTTAGAAGTCAGCCACATTAAGCAGTGTCTGAACCAGTCATACCTGCCTCCCCAAATACTGTGGCACCAATATGGATAATCAGATGTAAGGGAGCATGGGTCTGGTTCGAACAAGCTAGAAGGCTGCTTTACAAGTCCAAGTCCACATGGGCACAGTGGCTGGGTAGATGGAGAGGAAAGAGAGCAGACAGCAGGCTGGCCAACCTCAGTGATCTGCTGGGTGCCAGTGCCACTTAGTACAGCAGG
>NW_006159782.1:2533740-2548072 GCF_000334495.1 Tupaia belangeri chinensis | reverse complement strand
AGAGGAAGGGCAGGTTTGCAGTAGTGAGTGGGAAGCAGTGAGAAAGGCTGGGTTCAGTTTGGATCGAGGTGGAGCTCTCAGAAGGTCTGACACTTGCACAAGTTGTCTGAACTGTAGATGATCGATTTAGGGTGGTGAGCACGTTGGGGTAGTTGAAGTCATGAGACAAGGAAATTGTCCAGAGTACATAAGATACGGGAAGTCAGTGTGGCAGGTTCTCAGGACGCACCCTGCATTGCATTGAAATCTGTATTTGCTCAAAGAGATAAATGAATGGCTGTTTGTTTTCTAGACGTATCTGTTTGGCCGAGGCATTTCTCACTGCGGATACTGTATTGAATACACTGCAGAACATTTCTGAAGGATTGGTGGTATACCCCAAAGTAAGAGGCCTCAGTTAGAAACAAAGTACCAGGGAGGGGCTGGAATATGGAAAAGGGGGTATCCTGGAGTACACTGAGAGAGTGGTGATCTGTTCCAGTAGGAATTTTTTCCAGCTAGGACTCATTTTAATTCCTGACATTAAGCTCTAGGGAACTAGCTCTGGAGTTCATAGGCACATTGGTAAAAAGAAAGACATACTTTAAGTGATCTTACACTAGCAGCATGAGTCACCAGCTCTGCTATGACCAGGTAGAATAGAGCTACCATTAGTCTGTTTTCAAGTACCTGAGGCAGATGGATTTATTTTCAGCTTTTAAAGCTGGGCACTGATTTAAAAATATATATATATATTATTATTAGAGAGATTTTTGCTATAGGGCACATGGGCTATCTGGAGAGACAGAGGGAGACATACAGAAAGGGAGAAATCACTCCGCAGGGGGGATAGCCGTGTCATAGTCCATTCTCCATTCTCCTTCTGGGATCTTGGGGGCATGCATGCAAACATGCCCTACGTGAGTTCGGGAGTCACACCACAGTCAGCCATGTGGGAATCCAGCAACTTAAGTGCTATGCCATCTGCTGGTCCCTATTTTTATTTTGACCAGGGGCAATGGGAGTGAGAAAGCAAGCTGCCAGTTCTGGGACTTGAACTGTAGTTGGCCATGTGGGAGTCCAGTGCCTTAACCACCATGCCACCTTCTGGCCCCTGGCCACTAAATTTTAACGAATTTGAAATTTCCTAGCTTTCTCTTTTTTCTTTTCAGTTTTGCCATTAAGCACATGTACCTGCAGGTAGGAGATGAGAAAACATCTCCCTAATAGGGAATAGTCACATCACAATCCCTTCTTCATTTCTCCCTCTTTTTAGAAGTTTGGGAACACACACACGCTCGTGCCCAGCATGCTTTTCAAGCCGCTGGGCCTTAACCACTGATGGGCCCCCAAATTTGAAGTTTTCTATGAGCCAATTTTTTTTAAAGACAAAGTGTCGCCGTATCACAGTCCACCTTCCTAGCCTCCCAAGTAGCTGAGGCTGCAGGCATACACACTGCTCAGCTTTCACTCAGCCTGCCAAACAGCTGTCTGCCAGCACATGCCACCATGGCCTAGGCTAGCTTTTTTTTTTCCTTTTTTCTCTTTTCTTCACTTTGCTATGGGGTACTTACATGTAGGTGAGGAGAATGAGAAAACATATCCTAAAGGGGGTGGCTACACCACAATCTCTTTTCCTCCATTCTCTCAGGATTTGGGACATGTACACACACACATCTGGATTATTTTTCAAGCTGCAAGGTCCGGGACCTGAACCATGGCGTCAGCCATCCCAGATCCAGCCACTTTAACCTCTATGCTACCTAGCTGGTCCCTGAAGCAACTTAGAAATTTACTTTAATCAGTGCATATATTTTTAAAAATCTGTACATCTTTGAGCTAGTAAGAAAACAAAAACATACCATGTAAAATAAAACACCCTGTCACTTTGTCCATGGATATGGTAGTTCTTGGCTTGACAAAATTGGTTTCCTGCTGTGTGTATGACTAACCGCGAGGTATCTTTCTTGGCCTTTGACTCATTCTTTTCCTCTAGGTAATTGAACGGCGCATTCGTCAAGAGCTGCCTTTCATGGCCACAGAGAATATCATCATGGCCATGGTCAAAGCTGGGGGTAGCCGCCAGGTTGGTAACTTTCCCTGTGCTCCTGAGTAAATTAAGAACAAGCCTTTAGTCCTGTTCTCTCCTTACTGAAGAAGAATGAAGGAAGACATTTTTGTCATTACCTTTAGTCAGAGTATTGGTAGAGGGCAGTGACTGTACTCTGCCCTTTTAAGAGAGTGGTGTTTTGTTTTTGAGAATAATTTTATTCTTTGTCATTATTATTATTTTGTTTAAGTTGACCAGAGAGAGAAAAAGAGAGAGAAGGAAAGTGAGAAAGGAAGCTGCCAGGTCTAGGACTCAAACTGCAGACAACCATGTGGGAGTCCAGCTGCCTTAACCACCATGCCACCTGCTGGCCCCAAACTTTATTTATTAAAAGTGAATCCCTGGGACCAGCAGATGACGTGATGGTTATGTCACTAGACTCCCACATAGTCGACTGCGGTTTGAGTCCCAGACTGGACAGCTTAAAACTCACACTGGGCGCATGTGTGCGTGTGAGTGCCCAAAATCTGGAGAGGATAATAGAGGAGATGGGATTGTGGCATGGCCATCTCCCTGGGGGGTGATTTCTTGCTTTCTGCCTCTGTGTCTGGTGAGTGCACACGTCCTGTAGCAAAAAGCTCTCTTAACAACAAAAAAGCAAATCACTGGTGGAAAAAGTACACTCTTAGTGAAGGAATCTAATTTGAATTCTGTAGGAAGCGATGGGAGGTAAGCAGGAACCAAGAACAAATGGTTCACGAGACTTTAAACAAAAGGAGCCAGAGCAAGGTGGGCATCTGCTCCAGGTCATCCTACGGTGTGTCAGAGGGTTATCATCTCAGTGGACTTGGACAGAGGGGTTTCATGAGCTGGCTGTGTAGACCACCTGGTTGTGAAGTTTTAAGTGTCCAGTGTTTCCTCGGTAGTGTTCAGATGCTCAGTTCATAGTGAACTGACACTCCTTCACTGTCCTCCCAGGATTGCCATGAGAAAATCAGAGTGCTTTCCCAGCAAGCAGCTGCTGTGGTTAAACAGGAAGGGGGGGACAACGACCTCATAGAGCGGATCCAGGCCGATGCTTACTTTAGTCCCATTCACTCCCAGTTGGACCATTTACTGGATCCTTCTTCTTTCACTGGCCGTGCACCCCAGCAGGTAAGCATCTAAAAGAACACTTCTGGGGAGTCTTTCTGGGTGCCCTCTTTACACTGCTGGACTGCAAGACTAGAGTGTTGTCTTTGTACTCCGGGGCAGGTATGGTGGGAATAGGGTTAGTTACAAAGGTTAGAACAAGTTGCTGAAAGATTCGGCTTAAATATTTCCCCCTGCGGATTTCTTGGAATTGTCTTTTAGTCTCCATAATGTGGTATAATGAACCAAGAATTAGGCTTTGCAGTCAGGTGGATCCGGATTTAATCTTGACTTCTGACTTTGGTATTTACCAGTTGACAAGATAAAAATAGATCTCATCATGGGTTCGATGTGGTGCAGCTATGCTCCGTGAGGCTGACCCCCATACAGACACACACAGGAGCGTTACAGATTTGTGTCCAGAGTCCTCTGGACAAGCCACGCCCACACATGCCCATGGCCCAGGGCTGGCTGGGCCTGGGTGGAATGGACTGTGGCCTAGGGGCCTTGGGGGTGCCTGTGCACACGAGTACTCATGGGAAACAGAAGAAAATGGGCAAGAGAGGGAGAAGAGGTTAATCACTTTGCTGCTTGCAGGGGACATGCAAGGAGGGTGTGATGGTTTTGGCTTGTATAATTGGGCGTGGGTGGTGAGAGAACACAGCTGGGCCACTTTGTGGGGCAGGGCGGGTTTGTGGGCAGGGTGGCATTGCAGGCATGGTGGGTTGAGTCGCTTATGTGTCTAAAGATGTTTCTCAAAGGCAGTGGAGGAAAATAGACACTCAGTGATGGAGTAAAGCTTTATCAAATAGGTCGTAGCAAGACCAGCTGATGTCACAAAAGGTATTCTCTACTTAAAACATCTTTTGTCTTCTGTTTGCTTTCTTCTTTGGCAGGTACAGAGATTCTTAGAAGAGGAGGTATACCCCTTGTTAAAACCATATGAAAGTGTGATGAAGGTGAAAGCAGAATTATGCCTATAGAGTTGGAAGAGAATTAAATGAAAATCATGGTTGGTGTTGTTCACTTTATTGCTGATACATGAAAATAGTTACCAGTGCCCTTTTTTTTGAGAGAGAGAGAGAGAGAGATTTTTGCTAAAGGGTATGTGCACTTGCCAGAGAGACAGAAAGTGAAAAATCACCCCCTAGGGGGATGGCCATACCACAGTCCCTTCTCCATTCTTCTCATTCTTCTCTCAGGATTTTAGACATGCACATATGTGCTGGGTGTGAGTTTTAAGCCACCAGGTCCAGGACTCAAACCACAGTCATCTATGTGGGAGTCCAGTGACGTAACCATTACCCCATCTACTGGTCCCACAAGTGCCTTATTTTACCTCAAAAGTTGTTACCGTGAATCAACGCAGCACTTTCTTCAGGTCCTTTTAAAACCACTGGGACTACTTGTATTGTAGTAGACTCTGTTCTTTACAAAAACACAAAGTTGTAGAATAAGTGTAGCTCATCCTTTCCCTTGCTTCACATCTAGTCCTTTCCATGTGTTCACTTGATTGTGATGTAGCAAGAAACTCCTGTTCCTTCCTTCTGAAGGTTCATTTGACCTAGGTCTGGCAGATTAACCTGGACTCAGTGATTTGGTGTGGTTGGTTATCTTCATTTCAATTATACTTGGCTAAAATTAGTAATGAAATGACTACAGTAAATACTCAAAAAACCCAATGTGACCATTAGACTAGACTTGCTCAAGTTGTACCTGACCTCATTTTATCTTTTGATAAGGCTTGTTGTCCATCAGGGAAATGAAAGCAGAATTATGCCTATAGAGTTGGAAGAGAATTAAATGAAAATCATGGTTGGTGTTGTTCACTTTATTGCTGATACATGAAAATAGTTACCAGTGCCCTTTTTTTTGAGAGAGAGAGAGAGAGAGATTTTTGCTAAAGGGTATGTGCACTTGCCAGAGAGACAGAAAGTGAAAAATCACCCCCTAGGGGGATGGCCATACCACAGTCCCTTCTCCATTCTTCTCATTCTTCTCTCAGGATTTTAGACATGCACATATGTGCTGGGTGTGAGTTTTAAGCCACCAGGTCCAGGACTCAAACCACAGTCATCTATGTGGGAGTCCAGTGACGTAACCATTACCCCATCTACTGGTCCCACAAGTGCCTTATTTTACCTCAAAAGTTGTTACCGTGAATCAACGCAGCACTTTCTTCAGGTCCTTTTAAAACCACTGGGACTACTTGTATTGTAGTAGACTCTGTTCTTTACAAAAACACAAAGTTGTAGAATAAGTGTAGCTCATCCTTTCCCTTGCTTCACATCTAGTCCTTTCCATGTGTTCACTTGATTGTGATGTAGCAAGAAACTCCTGTTCCTTCCTTCTGAAGGTTCATTTGACCTAGGTCTGGCAGATTAACCTGGACTCAGTGATTTGGTGTGGTTGGTTATCTTCATTTCAATTATACTTGGCTAAAATTAGTAATGAAATTTGGAGACTACAGTAAATACTCAAAAAACCCAATGTGACCATTAGACTTGCTCAGCTAAAGTTGTACCTGACCTCATTTTATCTTTTGATAAGGCTTGTTGTCCATCAGGGAAACGCTAATTGGACATACTGGCTTCATCAAAGGAGCTGACAGTCTTTAATCCTTGTGACATTGAGTTATAATGGATGGAGCCAATCGTAACCAAAAAAGACCAAGTGACAGATGAATTGCCTGCCTAAAAGGAGAGCACTAACACTGGGCCCCAGGCTTGTCTTTAGCCCCAGCTCATTCTACATTTTTTTCACCATACATGAGAGCTTTTGATTTTGCAGATGACTCAAAACCAGGACAATTTACCAGTATATTTATTTGATAAAATAACAGACTTTATACATCCTAAGCAGACTAAAATAATGTGGCTAAAATGAAGAAGAAAAATCTAATAAGGATAAATTTAAATTAGTTAACCTGGAGCACAGTATGAACAGACCCGAGGGAAGATAGTTTTAGGATAAGTTAATCACAGTGTCCAGCACCCAGATTGAGGAACAAGGATAAATTGGAGAGCCAATCTCCCATGGCTTCCAGGTTGTGATATGAGAACTAGTGAAGGAATTATGGCTCTTTATACTAAAAACTTGTCAGTATGTCAAATGTGTGGAGGAAGAGTTAATTGATTATCTATTGCTCTTATGAAAAACATCAGGGGGCCAGCAGGTGATGTGGTTAAGAACCCTGGACTCGCACATGGCCAACCGTGATTTGAGTCCCAGACCTGGAGACTTGCTTTCTTGCTTTCCCTTTCCCTTTCTCTCTCTCTCTCTCTGTGTCTCTCTCTAGAAATATTAAAATAATAATAAATAAATAAAGTTAATTAAAATAATTCTTAAAAAATATATATCTGAGATCAGTACCTATTAAGAGTCTAAGATTGGTTTGGACCCAGGTATTAGAACCACCAAGAGTTGTGACCCACCGTAACACCCCAGGTCAGGCAGAAGCTGGAAGACTATTTAGTTGCCAAGCATGTTACAAAGGTGGAGCCACTAAATCACCTCCAGTTTTATCTAATTATAAGCAGCCAGATGAAGTGGCCAGCAGATGGCGTGGTGGTTAAGGGTGCTGGACTACCACATGGCCAACCACGATCCGAATTCTGGACCTGTCAGCTTGCTTTCTTGCTTTCTTTCTCTCTTCCTCCCTCCCTCTCTCTCTCCCTCTATCCCTCTCTGCTCAACTTTAAATAAATAAAGTTAAATAATGATAAAAATGATAAGTAGCCAGAGGGGCCAACCAATGGTACAGTGGTAAAATACGATACTGCAAGGCAATGGAAAGTTTCCCAGTTCAAGTCCATTGACCTCCCTGAGTACATCAGAGCACACACATGCCCATGATCTGGGGCTGGCCGAAGGCTGGGCTTGGGTTGCAGCTTCAAGATTCTCATAGGGAGGACCAGTCCTATGGTGCAGCAGAAATGTATTGCTCAGGAGAGGCCAGCTCCTACACGTGACTGATTCAGATTCTCGCTTGCTTGGCCTGAAACAATCCATGTGTGCCCAAGATCCAGTGAGCTGGAGGAAGAGCACTGTGTGATCAGACCCCATGGAGGGTGCTCATGTCTCACTCGTGTGTGTATACACTGTCATTAAAAAAAAATAATTACTAAAATAAAGACTCTTGGTCTGTTGGGAAATTGTTCTTTCACACACAAGAAATACATTTTTTTTCTTTTTTTTTTGGAGAGGTTTTCGCTATAGGGTGCGTGCGCTCGCCAGAAAGAGAGACAGAGAGACAGAAAGCGAGAAATCACCCCCCAGGGGGGATGGCCACACCACAATCCCTTCTCCTCCATTCTCCTCTTGGGATCTTGGGCACGCACGCACACGTGCCCGGCGTGAGTTTAAACCACCGGGTCCGGGACTCGAACCGCATCAACTATGTGGGAGTCCAGCGACATAGCCATTACACTAACTGCTGGTCCCAAGAAATACATTTTTTAAAAGGGGAGGGAGGTAGCCCATATGTTAGGGTTTTGTTTGTTTGTTTTTATTTGTTTGTTTGTTTTAAAGGTTTTTGCTCTAGAACCCATTTGCTCGCTGGAGAGAAACAGACAGTGAGAGGAAAGTTAGAAATCACCCCCAAGGGGGGACGACCACACCATAGTCCTTTCTCCTCCATTCTCCTGGGATTTGGGGCATACATTCATACATGTACCCATCATAAGTTTCAAGCCAGGACTCAAACTGTGGTGTGCCATATGGAAGTCCTGCACCTTAACCACTTTGCCACCTGCTGGCACCCATACTACCCAAGTAGTTAATGGAGCTGGATTCCACATTGCCAGCCATATTTCAAATCCCTAGCAGCTTGGAAAAACATGCAAGGCATCATGCATGAGTGCCCAAAATCCTGACAAGATGTAGAAATAGAGAAAGGATTTTGGCATCACACCCCATGGAGGGGCGCTTTATCTCTGACAAGTATGTGTGCCTTCTGGTGCATGTAAATGGAGTAAAAGCTTATTTAAAAATTATTTTTTTAATAAAAGGTAGCCAGAAGTAAACAGCTCAATTTATGGGAGTAAGGGTGGGGGGGGAGGCAGTCCTTAAATCCACATTGTAAGGCCAGCAGGTGATTGGTGATTAAGGTATTGGAGTCCCATGTGGTCAACAGTAGCTTGAGTTCTGGACCTAGTGCCTTTAAAATCATTGTGTGTGTGTACGTGTGCCCAAAATCCCAGGAGGAGAAAGAAGGGGTGGGGATTATGACATGGCCATCTCCCTGGGGATGATTTCTCACTTTCCCTCTCACCATTTCTGTCTCTGACAAGCACATGCACTGTATGGCAAAAGCCTTTAAAACAGGCACACATTGTAAATATAGCTCAGTAGCAAGCAGGCACGTAGAGCCATGAGCTTAACTCTTAGGGAAGAGTTACTCCCTCTGTTATTCTGCTTTAAAAATCATGAAGCCATCTTTGAAATTGCTCGGTCTAGTACAAGGAAATTGTCACTGGGCTCTGATCAAGTGTTGTATTCTATTTCCTCCTCGGGCCTCTCAGGAGGAAGCAGCTGCTAATCAATGTGTCTAATCTGAGACTTTGTTACATACCAGACATGCTGGGCATTTAGTGGATTTTAGTTCATAAGTTTCCTCATAAAAAATAGAGAAACAAGGTAACAGTCCTGTTCTGACAGTTCTGTTAGTCTTTTGATCGCTAATGATTGGTTTGGCTGGCTTTTTTTTTTTTTTGGGTGCTTTTTTTTTTTTTTTTTTTTTTAAAAGAGACACTTGCTTTAGGGCACGGGTGCTTGCTGGAGAGACAGTCAGCGAGAAATCACTAACACCCCCCCATCCCACCCCACCCCTGCCAGGGGCTACCACACTGCAATCCCTTCTCCATTCTCCTCTTGGGATCTTAGGCACATTTGTACAGGCCCCCTGTGTGAGTTTTTTTTAAGCTGCTGGATCCAAGACAAACCAATCAACTATGTTTGAGCCCAGCAACGTAACCATTATGCCATTTTCTGGTCCCTTCTTTTTGAATGGGTGGTTTTATGCATGTATCTTTCTTCCCTCTGCCTTTTTTTAGAGATAGTTTTTTTGTACATGATTATACTTTTTTTTTTTTTCCGTTCATTTTAATTTGACCAGACAGAGACACGGAGAGGGAAAGTGAGAAAGCAAGCCACCAGGTCCAAGACTCAAACTGTGGTCAGCCATGTGGGAATGTCCAGCCCCTGAACCATGTCACCTGCTGGCCCCCACACAATTATACTCTTCAGTGCATTTAATTTTTTTTTTTTTAATTTTAAAGTTTGTTGTTTTTTTGTTTGTTTTGTTTTGTTTTAATTTTGTTTTCATCATAGGGTACATATGTTCGCCAGAGAGAAACAGACTGAGAGAGAAAATGAGAAATCACTTCCCAAGGGGATGGCCATGCTGCATTCCCTTCTCCAGACCTGGGGCCTGAAGATTAAGGGAACTGAATCCCACATAACCAACTGCCTGGTTCAAGTCCTAGCTCTAGATGCTTGAAAAATATGCTGGGTACCTGTGTGTGCACCTGCACACCCAAAATCCTGACAGAACCAAATGGAGAAGAAATTACATCGTGGCCACACCCCATTGGGGAGTACTTTCTCTTTCCTGTTCTCTTTCTGTTGAGTGTATGTACCCTGTGTCAAAAAATTTTAAGTTGTTTTAATTGACGTATTTGTACAAATGAGTTAACATAAAATAGGGGGCCAGCCAGTGGCATAGTGGTTAGGGGAGCTGGGGTCCACATGGCTGAATATGCAGTTTGAGTCCCAGACCTGGCAACTTCGAAAACAGGCTGGACATGTGTGCGTGTATGCCCAGAATTCTGAGAGGGAGACACAGAAAGGATTGCAGCATAACCATTCCCCATTTGGGCTTCTTTCTCACTTTCCTCCCACTCACTGTCTCTGGTGGATGAGTGCTCGTGCCCTCTATCAAAATTTAAAAAGGAAAAGTATAAGTTTTTTAGAAAGCTATATTATGAAATATTAAGCGAATTTGTTAAATGGTGAGTTTAAGGTGATATTTTTGCTTTTGCCGTTTTTTTTTTCCCCCATAGGGTGCATGCTCTATGGGGGGAGGGGGAGTAAGAAGTCACTCCCCAGAAGGGATGGGCATACTACAATTCCTTCTCTAGTCTCCTCGGGATTTTGGGTACGCACACACACACACACCCCGAGTGATTTTTCAAGCCGGTGGGTCTGGGACATGCACCTTAGACAGCTATGTGAGAATCCAGTGCCTTTACCACCATACCACCTGGTGGCCCTGCTTCTGCATATTTTTACTTTTTTTTTTTTTAATTTATTCATTCATATGTTTCAATTTGACCAAAGTGAGACACACAGAAAGAGAGGGAAAGTGAGAAGGCAAGCCACCAGGTCCAGGACTCAAACCCTGGTAGGCCATGTGGGAATATCCAGCACCTTAACCACTGCACCACCTGCTGGCCCCTGCATATTTTTACATTTTAACAAATTTTATTTAAATAAAGTTATTCAAAAATAGTTTAAGATTCATTGAAAAATTGCAAAGTTGGTACAGAGAGTTCCCAGAACACCCCATACTTGTTTTCTCTTATTATCATATTAATATACTACAGTTGTTACCAGTAATGAACCAATATTGACAAGTTTTTCTTAAAGAATTATTTTATTCAAGTTTATTATTATTATTTAATTTGACCAGAGAAGGATTGACAGGGAAAGTGAGAAAGCAAGCTGCCAGGTCCAAGACTCAAACTGCAGACAGCCATGTATGAGTCCAGTGCCTTAAACCACCATGCCACCTGCCAGCCCCTTAACAAGTTATTAAAGTTCTTGATTTTACCTAATGTACTTTTCTGATCCCGATGCAGAAATTAAATGTAATCATAATACAGTTTTTTAGATACCAGAATTCATATAGATTACTTAAATGATATGTTCTTTATCAGAGATATAGTCTAGCATACACAATATTTAGCTCATGAATTTAGCTAGTACTGAGTGTTACTACAAATCGAAGTGGAATTCTGTTTTTGCACTCTGAATCCGGTATGATAATCCTTAACCTCAAGTGCTATGAAGAGAAATTCTTGGAGGCCAAATTTCTAGGAAAATGGTGTATGTGGTAAATGTGGATGGCAATTTGCTTTTATTTGAGAGAGATATTTGCTATAGGGTGCATGCACTAGACAGAGACAGAAATTGAGAAATCATCTCCCCAGGGGAATGGCCACGCTACAATCCCCATCTCCATTCTATACTCTTGGGATTTGGGGCATGCACACATATGTGCGTGGCATGAGTTTCAAGCCGTGGGTCTGGGACTCAAACTGTGGTCAACCATGTGGGAGTCCAGCGCTTTAACCACTACTCTACTTGCTGGCTTCATGGATGACAATTTGCTTTTGTGCCAAGTCCAAATTCAAGAAACAGCTGTGGGTTTCTGTACAAAATTTCGAGGCCATTACTTTTGAGATGATCTGTAGGTGACTCCTTGGACAAAAAATCATGTAAGAACATTTTCTTGTGGATGAGAACAAATACCAGGCCTACTGTATCACTTTTCATGTAGTAGAGCCATGCTGAATCGGGTCTTTGATTCTGACTTGCCTTATGAGTTGATTCTGCAAATTTTCTGTGTGTATTGGGTCTTCCTCATACATAATCGAGTAGAACTTGTGGTTCAGTAACATCCCAGTCCAGTTGAGCGGAAGGAGAAGCCTGAGGGATCCTTAGGAACTTCTGCAAACCCACCTATCCTTTGTCCCCACAAAGGGAAGCATTATTCCTAGGGAATAACTGGTTCACGGAGAATAGTGGTATCTGTGGCCACGTGGGATGAGGCTGGAGCGTTAGGGCTTCTAGTCAGTTTCTATCCACAGGTGATTTGTCCTTTCATTGCTATGGCTCTAGGGCACTGGAAAATACTCTTAAATTTAAAATGATCAACAAGTGTTATACCTCTTCCATGCTTTGAATCTTTAATAGAGACAGCTGTTTTTTAAAAGTTGTGATTAGGGGGGCTGGCAGGTGGCATGGTGGTTAAGGGTGCTGGACTTCCACCCATTGTGGTTCAAGTCCCAGACGTGGTGGCTTGCTTTCTCGGTCTCTCTCTCTCTCTCTCTCACTCTGTACCTCTCTGGTCAAATTAAAAAATAAAAATAAAATAATTCTTTTAAAAAAGGTTGTAATTAGGATAGTGCTGGTTTTAGAAACATAGAAAAATGTATTTGAGGTGTCTACTGCATATATCCAAACAAAAAACCAAAATGTATCCCACATTTCATTAAGTTGCTCCTTTTTTTTCAAGTTAAAAAAAGCGGGCCAGGGACCAGCAGTTGGCATAATGGCTATATTGCTGGACTCCCACGTAGTCAACTGCAGTTCGAGTCCCAGAACCAGTGGCTTAAACTCAACTCCAGGCACGTGTGCGTGCGTGCCCAAGATCCCGAGAGGAGAATGGAGAAGGGATTGCGTCGTGGCCATCCCCCCCCGGGGGGGGGAGGTGTCTTGCTTTCTGTCTCTGTCTGTCTCTCTGGTGAGCACATGTGCCCTATAGCAAAAACCTCTCCAAAAAAAAAAACGGGCCAGCAGGTGTCATGTGGTTAAGGTACTGGATCACACATGGCAAAGTGCAAGGTTCGAGTACTGTACCCAGCAACTTGAAAAACACATTTGGACATGTGTGGATTCATGCCTAAAATCTCGAGAGGAGAATGGAAGAGAAGGGAATGTAACTTGGCCATCCCCCAAGGAGTGATTTCTCTCTCTCTCTCTCTGGTGAGTCTCCTATAGTGCATACACACACACACACACACACACACACAGAAAGAATTAGAATTAGTGCTGTGTTTGGGAAGAAAAATGAACGAAAAAAGAATGGGCCCACTGGTGGCATGGTGGTTAAAGTGGCTGGATCCCTTGGCCACCCATACAGTTTGATAGACACATGGCATCTGTGTGCATCTGTGCCCAAAATCCCTCCAGGAGGAAGAAATGGAGAAGAGACTGTGATGTGACTATTCCCCATGGGGGTACCTTCTCACTCTCCTCCCCCTCTGTCTCTCTAGAAGCAAGCACCCTCTGGCAAATTGAAAAAGAACTTGACCTCAGAAAGTGGGTTCAAATCTCTGCCACCTGTTAGCTGCCCTTATTTTGGCCAGGTTCTCCTCTGTAATGTGCAAATGATAAAAATTCACCCTGCTTTCAGCACATGAATGCTGTGAGAAAACATACCAAAATACTCTGTAATTTGCCTTGGGGAGAGGGAACGATTGAGACTGCCTCGGTGTGTTTCATTGTCTTTGCCTGAGAGCTTCGCTTTATTCACTCCTTGGCACTGCCTACGCCCCACACCATTGGGAACCCATGTTTAGGTTTAAGCAGCTTTTAAAACTCTCCTCAGAACTGGGTGCCATTTCAAGGAAAACATTCCTGTGACCCTGTTGTATCTATTGGTGACCTTTCTAGAAGGAGGCAAGTTTTTTTTGGGGGGGAGTGCTGGTGGTGGTGGTGGTCTTAAGCCAGAGCCTAGGTGCAGCACTAGGAGGACCTGGATATCAGATGGAAACTTTTAAAACTCTCCTCAGAACTGGGTGCCATTTCAAGGAAAACATTCCTGTGACCCTGTTGTATCTATTGGTGACCTTTCTAGAAGGAGGCAAGTTTTTTTTGGGGGGGGAGTGCTGGTGGTGGTGGTGGTGGTCTTAAGCCAGAGCCTAGGTGCACTAGGAGGACCTGGATATCAGATGGAAACAGGATGCTGTGTTCCTGGACTGTTCACTTGCCCTGCGGTTAATTTCCCAAGCAGTGTAGAATTCTCGCAACCACCTTACGTCCCCATGTTCATTTAACGGATGAACAGAGTATGGTCCCACTAGTGACTCAAATGCAGGCCCGCTGACTACACCTACTGCAGCATGTGTGCTCCGGAGGGTGCATTTTGCGGGCATGACCTTAACCAATATGCAGCTTCCTCCGAGGCTCGTGAATGGTGCAAGATCTAACTGGTCTAGGATTGGTCTGTGCACCCGTAAGAGGGGACTTAATATTAGGAAATGAGCCGCGTCTGTCCCCAATCCTGACGGCTGGCCCACCCCCATTGCCCAGTGCGGTGCAGACCGGGACACCAGGAAGAACCCTCAGCTAAGAACCAGCTTCGAGGGCCGCTCGCCGCCGACGCTG
>NW_006159782.1:2508035-2533438 GCF_000334495.1 Tupaia belangeri chinensis | reverse complement strand
GGGCGGGGGGGAGGGCCCGGGCGGCTCGAGCCGGAGTCTCCTGTGGCTGCAGGGGGCAGTTTTCCAGAACTGCACCCGCTGCGGGGGCAGGCGGCTTTCTCCCTTCTCAGAGGACGCGGCCTCGGGCCGTTTAGAGCTGCGGAGTCTCGGTCACCCTGGGCTCGGCGTCGGGGTTCAGGGCCAGGCTCACCCCGGGTCCGGCCGGCACTCGGAACGCAGAGATGCGCGTTTGTCTTTCACGGGGAAATTGAGGCAGGTTAGCCAGGGTGCCCCAGCGTGGCCGGGTCGGAATTTTGGAAGTTTTTCTCGCACAGAGGGTACCGGTCCAGCCCACTTTATATGCGGGGAAAAGCAAAGATGTTTTCAAGTTTCTTTCAGGTGCGAGACCCATCGGGTCGTCGTGAAGTTTGTGGTGGCGTGCTGGCCGTTGGGTCGTGTAGTTTGTGGTGGCGTGCTGGCCGTTGGGGCGGGGGGTGAGTATTTAGAGGGTTCGGAATACATTTTTTATCCTTCCTTCTTATTCTTTCTTGGTAAATTAAAGTTCCTGGTCAGACTGTGATTCACGACTTTGCCTTGTTTACTTGTCTTTGTGACTACGTGGTTAAATTCGTAGGTACATACCTGGCCTGCTTTTCCTTTCCTTTCTTGTCTCCCCATCTTCAGCTCTCTCTGAACAATAGTTATATCTTCTCATACCCATTCTCCGTGATTAATTGTAGTTGATTGCATTAATAAAGGTGATTATCTTCCCTGTCTTTGATAATCCTAATTGAAGGTCGCCTTTTCATCACTAATTACCCCATTAGCCTGAGCTGTAGTCCCTGTCCCTGTCCCTTATTAAGCCTGGAGGGACAGGAGAGAGAAGGTGAGGGGTTTCTGTTGGTCAGATGCCTGTAATTAGTCCCGCTGTGGCAGCAGTAACCTTAAATGCTGTGAATAAACGATTGTTTCAGTGTGAAAAACGGTACCAACCTTGTGAATTTGGGAACTTGTCAGGTGGCTAGAAGGGTGAACTGGAGTAGTTCCTCACAGAAATGAATCTGATATTAGAGGGACATATTGACAAAGGGACTCAGGAAGTAATCTTTTATTACACGCCATCTGTGCCTGGAGTGGGTGCAAGAATACCTTGCTGGCTTAGAAACTTAAAAAATACTCTATTTGTGTTTTCAGTTTTTCTCTCTGTAGTTCTCAGAGTTTTGATAGAGGCCTAAAATCTTACATGTTCAGTGGTTAGTTTTGTGTGTTCTGCAGATGTCTCTATTACTCAGTTGGTGACAGTAATTTTCCACAGTGGCCATTCATGAGCTCATGCAGAGCAGACCATCATAAGGAAATGGGAATAGCACACAGTGGTGCACACAGAAGAAACAAAGATCCCGCTTCTTTGCCGTCACATATTACACACTGACTTAGACTGGAAATCCGGACAGGAGTACGAGATAAGTGGGAGAGACTAGAACTCCACATTCCAGGCATCTACCTGCAGTAATAATCATTGATACCATTTATTAAGTGCTTTCTGTTTACCAAGCACTGCAGTTGTTGCAGTGAGCTGTAGGAATTCTCATTCTCATTTTACACACATGTAAATTGAGGCATAGAGATTAAGTTATTTAACTGCAGACACAGTAAATGACAGGTCTGGAATCGAACTTCTAGCTTTTCTAACTTAAATCACCAGCTGTGGTGACATGCACTGCAGGCGTGCACACAGGAGACCCAGGATCAATTCTCAGTGCACCTGAAAAGTCAGGTGTGGCAGAATGCACCTGTAATCATGGTGATGCAGGGAGGCTTGAAGCAGGAGAGTCATGAGTTCGAGGTTGACGCAGGCAGCATAGTGAAACCATGTCTGAAAAGAATAAAAGCTGGGTGTGGCAGCTTAAAAACTAAACAATAAAACAATACCAAACCCTGCTCTTTTCCGCTGTACTATGTTACCTTATCAAGTATGTTTAATTCCTTCTCACTCTTTTTTTTTTTTTGTAGAGGTTTTTGCTATAGGGTGCATGCGCTTGCCAGAAAGACAGAGACAAACAGAGAGACAGAAGGCGAGAAATCACCCCCCAGGGAAGATGGCCACGCCTCAATCCCTTCTCCATTTTCTCGGGATCTTGGGCATGCACGCACACGCACCCTGCGTGAATTTTAGCCCCCACGTCTGGGACCCAAACTGTGGGTGACTACTTGGGAGTCTAGCAACATAGCCATTATGCCATCTGCTGGTCCCAATTCCTTCTTTTTTTTTTTTTTTTTGGAGAGGTTTTTGCTCTCGGGTGTTTGCGGAGAGGTTTTTGCTATAGGGTGTGTGCGCTCTCCAGATAGACAGACAGAGAGACAGCGAGAAATCACCCCGCAGGGGTGATGGTCACACCGCAATCCCTTCTCCATTCTTCTCGGGATCCTGGGCACATACACACATCCACCCGGTGTGAGTTTTAAGCCACCGAGTCTAGGACTCGAACTGCAGTCAACTACATGGGAGTCCGGCAACATAACCATTACGCTAACTGCTGGTCCCTCCTTACTCTTAAAAATGTTAGACTTAATTGTGATCTTATTTCCCCTCAAATTACTGCAATTTCTCCTACTTTCTGGGCTGGTCCTGAAAAAGCAGACTTTATGCCCTGCTCTATTTACTCCTTAGTTTGTTGGAGCCTGGCTACAACCCTCTACTCTTTTGAAACTACTTCTATGAATTCCATTCAGTCAGTTACCAAATATCTACTATGTGTACCATCTTCTAGACATACAAAGATGGCTAAGATGGGGTGCTTGTTCTTGTCCTGAGGGAGTTTAGGGCTTAATGAAGAAAAGAAGGAAGTTTGTACATGTCAGTATGATATATTAACTGCTGACAAGGCAGTCTTTAGTCTTGAAAGTTAAAGAAACACTTCATTGAGAAGGTGATCCTGGACTGCCCACAGAGAGAAACCTTAAATTGTTCTAGACAATAGTGTCAGAGGACTTCTAGGGAGCTGTGTCTCTCCAGTGAGATGACATGACATGGTAAAAGATACAGTATAGGTTTTAGAATTGGACAGATCTGGGAATTGAGCCTCCATTTCTTTTTGCTTAAGTTTATTTCCATAAGAGAGTAGCAGACAAGCACCCCCAACAACATCCCTATGGCATTGGTCCATGCCCCCAGTTTCATTCCAGATCATGAGCAGGTGTGTGTGTTCAGAGAGGTCCTAGACCACAAACCCAGTGCCTTTCTCATGTGGGTGCAGTTGTACTACTGCTGTGCCACCTCCTGCCCACATCAGCTTTTTTGTAACACCTGTGTGCTGTATAAGCTCAATGAAAATGGGGCCTTTGGCTTGTTCACCACCTCACCCTTATCTCCTAGCAATAAGTGATCAATACATGTTCATTGAATATTTATTGAATGAAAGCTTCATAGGATTGTGCTGCTTAATGTGTGGTAGGTATTGGTACTATTAATAGTAGCATACAGGGACCAGCAGATGATGTTTTAAATGATTATGTTGCTGGATTCCCACATGGCCGACCATGGTTCAAGTCCTGAACCTAGTGGCTTGCAACTCAGGCCAGGTGAATGTGCATGTGTGCCCAAAATTCCAAGAGGAGAATGGAGAAGGGCTTATAGCATGGCCATCCAACCTGCAGGGTGATTTCTCGCTTTCTTTCTCTCTAGCGAGCACATGTGCCGTATAGCAAAAAAAAACCACCTCTCTTTTTAAAAAAAAAGTAGCATACAACTTGAGATAATAAAGCTTTTTTCAGTGTAGCTTGTGAACTAATTTTGATAGCACCATTTTGTTAATAGTATAGGTATAATCTCTTTTTTTTGAAAATTTAGACTCATTCGTTTATGATCACCATTCACAAATGAGGAAGTTGACATTCACCTCTTTTCAGTAGTCATAGTTAACTGTGTCATCACTTCTAACATTGTGCCTCTCTTCCAGTTATATACACATTCTTCTTTTTTTCACTTTTTTTCACTGTGTTATATGTTTTATTTATTTTTAGCTTTGTGTCATAGGGCACATGCACTTGTCAGAGACAGTGAGAGAGAAAGTGATAAATCACTCCTTAGGTACGGCCATGCCACAATCCCTTCTCCTCCTGGGATTTTTGGCGCGCACACACACACACACACACACACACACACAGTTATATCCAAATTGCTGAGTCCAGGACTCAAACCAGGGTCTGCCACATGGGAGTCTAGCACCTTAACCATCATGCTACTTGCTGCCCTGTGTTTATGGTATATATTTTATATTTGTGCTTTTTTTTCTCTGGTAATGACTTGAATTGCTTTGGGAGGTTTATTTCATTGGAGTTGTTAAATAACTTTATCAATAAAATTAATGTCACAGGGACCAGCAGTTATCATAATGGCTGTCACTGGACTCCCATGTAGTCGACCACGGTTCGTGTCCAGGACCCAGTGGCTTAAAACTCACGCCCGGCATGTGTGCGTGCGTGCCCAAGATTCCCAAGAGGAGAATGGAGGAGAAGGGATTGCGGCGTGGCCATCCTCCCTGGGGGTGATTTCTCACTTTCTGTCTGTCTGTCTCTGTCTGTCTGGCTAGTGAACGCACCGGATAGCAAAAACCTCTTCAAAAAAAAAGTAATGCCACAAATGAAATCGAAAGTACCAATTCAGTTATCAAAAGTCTTATTCCAGGGGCTAGCAGGTGGCATAGTGGTTAAGGCCCTGGACTCCCACATGGCCAACTGCAATCCAAGTCCCGGACCTGGCATCTTACTTTCTCACTTTCCTTTTCTCTCTCTGTCAACTTAAAATAATAATAATAAATACAATTAATTCTGAAAAAAGAAGTCTTATTCTTAGGACATGATTTCCATAAGAGAAACTTTTGTTTTTAAGAGAGATTTTTGCTATAGAGCTCATGCACTTGCCAGAGACAGAAAGTGAGAAATCATCCCCCAGAGATAACCACACTTCAGTCTCTTACATTCTTCTCTTAGGATTTTGGGTACGCATGCATGCGCACACACACACACACACACACACACACCTGGTGTAAATTTTAAGCTGCCATCTCCATGAACTAGTGTGAGTCCACCAATGTAACCAACACACCATTTACTGGTCCCAAAAAGAAGTTTTTTTCCTTAACAAAATAACATGACTAATCCCAGCCTTCTATAGATACTGAGTCTTTTAGCTAATGTTCTAAAGACATGAAACAAAGAAACAAAAACCGAAGATAAGTTTCCCCTTTGTTGTGTTTGAGTGTCCTTTGTAAATATCCTTAATTTGTGTAACTTCAGGATAGGATTAAAGTTCAAGTGTCACTTTTTTTTTTTTTTTAAACTTGAAGACAGTGTAGTAAAGAGCTCCAACAATGAAGTTCAGGTTCTGGCTTTACCACTTTAAACTTTGAGAACTAATACTGATATGGAGCAGCCCAGAACTCATAAATGACCTTAGGGCTGATAACTGCCTGGGCTTTCAATTTCCCCAGTAGTTAACTGCCCCTCCCCTGGGCTGTTGAGCAGCTGGAGGCCTTGAGGAGGTTAAATTCCCTGCTTCTCTGCTAGCTTTGTATTAGGGCAGACACTGAGCCTTTTTCCTGATAAGACACTCCAAACATGCTGAAACCTCCCCTCCCCAAATTCACCCATAAAAGACTGTGCTCAACTCTCAGTTGAGGCTGGAGATTCAGAGTGTGAACTCCTCTGTTCCCCTCTAACTGAATAATAATAAGGAAGTTCTCCTTTTTCCTTTCCAAAGTGCTGTGTTTTCCTTCCTCGGTGTCTGTTTTCCTGCAACAATACAATTCCTATAATTTTTTTTTCCTGTAACTTTCTTTTTTTTTTTTTTGGAGAGGTTTTTGCTATAGGGCGCATGTGCTCGCCAGACAGACGGAGACAGAGAGACAGAAAGCAAGAAGTCACTCCCCAGGGGGGATGGCCACGCTGCAATCTAGCATACAGGGACCAGCAGATGATGTTTTAAATGATTATGTTGCTGGATTCCCACATGGCCGACCATGGTTCAAGTCCTGAACCTAGTGGCTTGCAACTCAGGCCAGGTGAATGTGCATGTGTGCCCAAAATTCCAAGAGGAGAATGGAGAAGGGCTTATAGCATGGCCATCCAACCTGCAGGGTGATTTCTCGCTTTCTTTCTCTCTAGCGAGCACATGTGCCGTATAGCAAAAAAAAACCACCTCTCTTTTTAAAAAAAAAGTAGCATACAACTTGAGATAATAAAGCTTTTTTCAGTGTAGCTTGTGAACTAATTTTGATAGCACCATTTTGTGAATAGTATAGGTATAATCTCTTTTTTTTGAAAATTTAGACTCATTCGTTTATGATCACCATTCACAAATGAGGAAGTTGACATTCACCTCTTTTCAGTAGTCATAGTTAACTGTGTCATCACTTCTAACATTGTGCCTCTCTTCCAGTTATATACACATTCTTCTTTTTTTCACTTTTTTTCACTGTGTTATATGTTTTATTTATTTTTAGCTTTGTGTCATAGGGCACATGCACTTGTCAGAGACAGTGAGAGAGAAAGTGATAAATCACTCCTTAGGTACGGCCATGCCACAATCCCTTCTCCTCCTGGGATTTTTGGCGCGCACACACACACACACACACACACACACACAGTTATTTCCAAATTGCTGAGTCCAGGACTCAAACCAGGGTCTGCCACATGGGAGTCTAGCACCTTAACCATCATGCTACTTGCTGCCCTGTGTTTATGGTATATATTTTATATTTGTGCTTTTTTTTCTCTGGTAATGACTTGGATTGCTTTGGGAGGTTTATTTCATTGGAGTTGTTAAATAACTTTATCAATAAAATTAATGTCACAGGGACCAGCAGTTATCATAATGGCTGTCACTGGACTCCCATGTAGTCGACCACGGTTCGTGTCCAGGACCCAGTGGCTTAAAACTCACGCCCGGCATGTGTGCGTGCGTGCCCAAGATTCCCAAGAGGAGAATGGAGGAGAAGGGATTGCGGCGTGGCCATCCTCCCTGGGGGTGATTTCTCACTTTCTGTCTGTCTGTCTCTGTCTGTCTGGCTAGTGAACGCACCGGATAGCAAAAACCTCTTCAAAAAAAAAGTAATGCCACAAATGAAATCGAAAGTACCAATTCAGTTATCAAAAGTCTTATTCCAGGGGCTAGCAGGTGGCATAGTGGTTAAGGCCCTGGACTCCCACATGGCCAACTGCAATCCAAGTCCCGGACCTGGCATCTTACTTTCTCACTTTCCTTTTCTCTCTCTGTCAACTTAAAATAATAATAATAAATACAATTAATTCTGAAAAAAGAAGTCTTATTCTTAGGACATGATTTCCATAAGAGAAACTTTTGTTTTTAAGAGAGATTTTTGCTATAGAGCTCATGCACTTGCCAGAGACAGAAAGTGAGAAATCATCCCCCAGAGATAACCACACTTCAGTCTCTTACATTCTTCTCTTAGGATTTTGGGTACGCATGCATGCGCACACACACACACACACACACACACACCTGGTGTAAATTTTAAGCTGCAGTCTCCATGAACTAGTGTGAGTCCACCAATGTAACCAACACACCATTTACTGGTCCCAAAAAGAAGTTTTTTTCCTTAACAAAATAACATGACTAATCCCAGCCTTCTATAGATACTGAGTCTTTTAGCTAATGTTCTAAAGACATGAAACAAAGAAACAAAAACCGAAGATAAGTTTCCCCTTTGTTGTGTTTGAGTGTCCTTTGTAAATATCCTTAATTTGTGTAACTTCAGGATAGGATTAAAGTTCAAGTGTCACTTTTTTTTTTTTTTTAAACTTGAAGACAGTGTAGTAAAGAGCTCCAACAATGAAGTTCAGGTTCTGGCTTTACCACTTTAAACTTTGAGAACTAATACTGATATGGAGCAGCCCAGAACTCATAAATGACCTTAGGGCTGATAACTGCCTGGGCTTTCAATTTCCCCAGTAGTTAACTGCCCCTCCCCTGGGCTGTTGAGCAGCTGGAGGCCTTGAGGAGGTTAAATTCCCTGCTTCTCTGCTAGCTTTGTATTAGGGCAGACACTGAGCCTTTTTCCTGATAAGACACTCCAAACATGCTGAAACCTCCCCTCCCCAAATTCACCCATAAAAGACTGTGCTCAACTCTCAGTTGAGGCTGGAGATTCAGAGTGTGAACTCCTCTGTTCCCCTCTAACTGAATAATAATAAGGAAGTTCTCCTTTTTCCTTTCCAAAGTGCTGTGTTTTCCTTCCTCGGTGTCTGTTTTCCTGCAACAATACAATTCCTATAATTTTTTTTTCCTGTAACTTTCTTTTTTTTTTTTTTGGAGAGGTTTTTGCTATAGGGCGCATGTGCTCGCCAGACAGACGGAGACAGAGAGACAGAAAGCAAGAAGTCACTCCCCAGGGGGGATGGCCACGCTGCAATCACTTCTCCTCCATTCTCCTCTTGGGAATCTTGGGCATGCACGCACACGTGCCGGGCGTGAGTTTAAGCCACCGGATCCGGGATGCGAACCGCGGTCGACTACATGGGAGTCCAGCGACATAGCCATTACACTAACTGCTGGTCCCTCCTATAACTTCCTGATGCCTCATTTTCCTCATTTGTAAAAGTGGGATGGCTACTCCTAGCTATAATCTAACTATTATGAGTAATAGTAATTTATAACTAGGCACAGTTCTAAGAATTTTATTTCTATTAATTCAGTCCTCACTACAATCGTAAGTAGTAGTATTATTAAACCCATTTGCAGGTGAAGAAACAGTCACCAAAGCACCATAACTTAGTGCTCAAGATCACACAAGTGAGTGGTATAATTCATATTTGAACCGAAGCAGTCTGACTCTAGAGTTTGTGCTCATAATCTACTTTGTAGTTTTTTGTTTTGTTCTTTAAATTCATGACGAAGAGTGTGTACACAAGTGTATGATAGAGAAAGGAAAGCACCCTTGTCAGGGTCTCACCACACCACAATCCCTTTTTCTTATCCTCCAGTTTGTCAGTATCATAGGTACCTGCATGCACACCTGGTATACTTTAAGGCTGATCCTCAGGGTTCCAGTCCTACAGTTGGCCATGTGGCTTTCAGCACTGCAGTCCTAGATGCTGTAGACTGTACCACCACTTGTTTTGAAGATTAAATTAAATCTTTTTTTTTTTGAGAATTATGTTATTTAACTTCATTTATTTATTTAAATTTGCCCAGAGAAGGACAGAGAGAGAGAATGAGAGAGGGAAAGTGAGAAAGCAAGCTCCCAGGACCAGGACTTGAATCACTGTTGACCATGTGGGAGTCCAGTGTCCTTAACCACCATACTACCTGCCAGCCTCAAATCTTTATAAAATATGACAAGCATTGAATAAATGTTAGCTACTTGCTCTTGTTAGCTTTGAATTTATAAAACATTTCTTTCTCTCTCTTTTTTTTTTTTTTTTTTTTTGAGAGGTTTTTCACTATAGGGCGCGTGCGCTTGCCAGACAGACAGAGACAGAGACAGAAAGCGAGAAATCACCCCCCAGAGGGGATGGCCACGCCGCAATCCCTTCTCCTCCATTCTCCTCTTGGGATCCTGGGCATGCACGCACATGCGCCCGGCATGGGGTTCAAGCCACTGGGTCTGGGACGCAAACCGCGGTCGACTACGTGGGAGTCCAGCGACATAGCCATTACGCTAATTGCTGGTTCCCTCTCTCTCTCTCTTTTGACTGAAGGGTGTATGTGCTCATGAGAGAAAGAGGGGAAGAAGGCATCCCTCAATGGAGTGTAGGCACACTCAATCCTTTCTCCATGTTTCTATCCTATTGGGATTTTGGACATGCACACAAAAGTCTGGCATGTTTTTCAAGTTGCCAAGGATAGGACTCCAACTATGGTATCAACTGTGTGGGATATTTTGTAACTCCCTTAACTGCCAAGCCGTAGGGCTAGCCCAAGTTTTTAAGAATTTTTTAAAAGGGGTCCAGCAGGTGGCGCAATGGTTAAGGATGCTGGATTCCCACAGGGCTGACTGTGGTTTGAATCCTGGACCTGGCAGCTTGCTTTCTCACTTGCCCTCTCTCTCTCTCTCTCTATCTATCTAGTCAAATTGAAATAAAGTTGAACAAAATTAAAATAATTAAAAAAATTTTTTAAAGAATTATTTAATTGTATCTTTTTTTTTTTTTTTTAATTTGCTATAGGGCACACATGCTAACCAGAGAGAGAGAGAGAGAGTAATGAGAAGAAAGTAAGCTACTAGGTCCATGGCTCAAACTGCAGTTGGCTAGTAGTAGTCCAGTACCTCAGCCACCATGCCGTCTGCTGGCCTGGCCCAAGTTTTTAAAGTATTTTATGCATATTTTCTTATTTGATTGTCATGGGAACAACCAAATATTGTGACCATCGCAGTCATACAGATTGGAAACTGAAACACGAGTTTAGTCACTGGCCTAAGGTAATGCAGTAAGTGTGGAGTCAGTACCCTCGCTTTGCTCCTCTTTGGCACTTAGATTATTAGATTGAATTTGAGATATCACATTTGATAGAGTTTAGTGGACATAAATTGTTTCAGCCTGCCGAACATCTAGTCCAGTTTCTTCTGCAGATACTATTTTTTACTGTGTCATTCGTCCTAAGATTCATCTTAAATCTACTGGCTTAATCTGAGGCATGTGCCCATCACCAGTTGATCAGGGACACATAGTTCCTCAAAGCAAAACTAAGCCATTGGACCTGCCTTATGTTTAAGAACATAACCAACAGGACTAGCAGTTGGTGCATTGGTTAAGGCACTAGACTCCCACAGGGTCGATCACAGTTCAAATCCTGGACCTGGTGGCTTGAAACTCACTGGGTGCATTTGTGAACCTGCTCAAAATCCTGAGAAAAGAATGGAGGAGAAGGAATTTTGGTGTGGCCATCCCTCCCGGGGGGTGATTTCTTGGCTTGGTTTCTCCCTCGAGCACTTGAACCCTGTAGCAAAAATCTCTAAAAAAAAAAAAAAAAAAAAAAAAAAAAAAAAAAAAAATCTGCTCATGACGTCCACTTGTACATTTTCCCCATTGCAGCCCTTACTTTAGGTACCTCATTTTTTTCTTCTCTTTGGATCACAGCAGATTAGTACTAGAGGTCTGAAACCAGACCATACCACAATCCCTCCTCCAGTCTCCTGGGATTTTGAGTATGCACACACACACGCACCCAGTGTGATTTTTAAGCCACCAGGCCCAGGACTTGTACCATGGTCGGCCATGTGGGACACCTAAACCACCATGCTACCTACTAGACCCAGAACCATAGATCCTAATATGTTACAGCTAATAAGTGACAGCATTGGATTGGGATGGACAGTGACTGACTCTTGGTTTACCTCTTTGTTAAACTGGCCCCCCTGAATTGTGCTTAGCTCAGCCTTTGCAGTGCCTAGTGCTATGTATGCTTATCTCTCAGTGAGTTACTAAGTAAATACCATTTCCTTAATGAAGGCTTTCCATATCAGCCTATAGTTAATCTCTTCATTTTTAAAAAGAATTGTTTAATTTTATGTATTATTATTTTCTAATTTGCTACATGGCACACATGCTCACCAGAGAAAGAGAGAGAGAAGAAAAGAGAAAGCAAGCAATGAGGTCTGGGACTCCCACTGCAGTCTGCCATGTGGGAGTTCAGTGCCTTAGCTGCCACACCACCTGCTGGCCTCAATCTCTTCATTTTGAAATTTGTTAATATTTGTGAAATGTCGGGACTAGCAGTTGGCATAATGGCTATGTTGCTGGACTCCCATGTTGTCTACTGCAGTTCGAGTCCCGGACCCAGTGGCTTAAACTCACGCTGGGCGTGTATGCGTGCGTGCCCAAGATCCCGAGAGGAGAATGGAGGAGAAGGGATTGTGGCATGGCCATCCCCCTTGGGGGGTGATTTCTCGCTTTCTATCTCTCTTGTCTCTCTCTTCTTTCTGGTGAGTGCACGCGCCCTATAGCAAAAGCTTCTCAAAACAAAAAAAATTGTGAAATGTCATCCTACTGTTAACTGGCCTTGGATGGTTTACTATTTTTTTGTGTCTGTATTTGCGTAGTCAATGAAATTATAATGTCGTGGACAGAGACCAAACGAACCCATGTAGGGAGGTGCTGTCTGGTAGAATTCTGTGATGATGGAAATGTTTTTGCATACTTGTTAACATTTTTCTTTATGCTCTGAATGTATTTGTGTGTGTGTGTGTGTGTGTGTGTGTGATTAATTAATCACATATCCTCCTTACCCAGAAATAATCAGTAAATGTTGAGGCATTTATTTCTTTATTCATTTATTTAAAAGCACAGCTTTTCCACAGTGGACATCTACAACTTTTTAAATTATCAGAATTTTGTCAGTGGGGTTTTTTGCTTTCTTACTTGTTTTATTGTTTTGAGATTCAAGAATAGGTAGAAATGCAATAGGCAAGTAGAGAGGTAAAATAATAAACCTTGGAAGTGAGTTCATGTTCATATTTTAGATATAAGTTGCAGAATAAAAGTGTCTTTTTTTTAAAGAATGATTTTATTTAACTTTGTTTATTTACTTAGTTTTTAATTTGACCAGAGAGGGACAGAGCGAGAGAGTGAGAGAGAGAGGGAAAGTAGGGAAGCAAGCCGACAGGTCCGAGTCTCGAACTGCGGACAGCCGTGTGGGAGTCCAGTGCCCTTAACCACCACACCACCTGCTGGCCCTGAAATGTCTTTGTTTTTATAAAGTATGTATGTTCTCTAAAAGTTACTGCAACATTCATTTTTGTAAATTATGTATTTCTTATATTGATTTCATGTGATATAAGGAGTATCTTAACATTATATTTATCCATAGTGGGATGATTAAAGTGTTTGGGAAGTTACAGGAAGATTTTACTTATCTGTATAAGCCATTTGAAAAGAGGCATAAGGCATTTTATTTTATTTATTTATTTAAAAGAATTATTTATTTAATTTTTAAAAATATTTAATTTTATTTATTCATTCATTTTATTTTTTAAATTTGACCAGAGAGACACACAGAGAGAGAAGGAAAGAGGGAAAGTGAGAAAGCAAGTCACCAGGTTTAGTACTCGAACCGTTCTTGACCATGTGGGAGTGTCCAGCACCTTAATCACCACACCGTCTGCTGGTCCCTAATTTTATTTATTATGATGGTGATGATTTACTTCTTGCTATGGGGCATGTGAGCTCACCAGAGAGTGAGAAAGAGACAGGGGGAGAGAGAGAAAAAAAATGAGACCGTAAGGTTCCAGGTCTGGGACTCAAACTGAAGTCAACCATACAGGAGTCCAGTGCCTCAACCACCATGCCACCTGCTGGCCCCTGTTTTAGTTTTTTAATTGCCAAAGTGTGTGTACTTTTCAGAGAGAGAGAGAAGGAGAAAGCATCCCCTAATGGGTGTTTTCCCTTCACTTCCATTTTCCCATCCTGCTGGGATTCTGGGAAAACCCAGCCTGTTTCTCAGACATGTGGTCAGTTATGTGGGATCTGGCTTTCTTAGCCACTAGCCAGTAGACCACGAGATTGGCTTAAGGTATAAGCATTTTAACAGTACAAGATATTGTAGTTAGACAATGGAAGTGCAAACAGAAATTTTGCATTAACTTATTTTACTGAATTTGAAAGGTAAATCTGAAAGTTCACTGAACAACAACAAAAACATCTAAATTACCCTGATAAAATGAGAGATTATGACCTAATACAGAGACTTGGGAGTTTACAGATTGTTCCACTTGACTGCTGTGACCAAAAATATGTGCGGCATTGTTGAGAAATATATATTTTAGGTATTAATAGTTATTTTTAATACTTTTTTAATTTCAAAAATGTTTTAGTCTTAATAGATCAAAATCTATTAAGAATTTTGCTTAAAACTTAAAGCCAGGTGGACCAGCAGTAGGTGTAAGGACTATGGTGCTAGACTCCCATGTAGTCAACTGTGGTTCAAGTCCCAGACCCGGTGACTTAGACTCATGCCAGGTGTGTGTGCATGCGTGCCCAATATCCCAAGAGGAGAATGGAGGAGAGGAGATTGCAACGTGGCCATCTCCCTGGTGGGTGATTTCTCGCTTTCTGTCTGTCTCTGTCTGTCTTTCTGGCAAGCGCATGTGCCCTATGGCAAAAACCTCTCCAAAAAAAAAAAAAACCCTTAAGTCCAGGAAGAAGATTAGGATTCAGTTCAAATAGTAGGTAGATGAACCTATCAACAGTTCAGGAGAAGATAAAAATACTTAAATATGGAAATCAAATCATCAAAGAAAATTAATAATGTTTTAGTCTAAAGTAAAAAAAAATCTGTTTCACCGGACCAGCAGATGGTATAATGGCTACATCACTGGACTCCTATGTAGTCAACGGTGGTTTGAGTCCCAGACCAGTGGCTTAAACTCACGCTGGGCACGTGTGCATGTGTGCCCGAAATCCCAAGAGGAGTGGAGGAGAAGGGATTGCGGTGTGGCCATCACCCCCTGGAGGGTGATTTCTTGCCTTCTGTCTCTCTCTCTCTTTCTGGTGAGCGCACGCGCCCAATAGCAAAAACCCCTCCAATTCTATTTCACTAGTTCAGACTCACATAATTAATCTCTGTTCTGTTGAATTTGCAGTGTCACTGTGGTCTGAGTGTTCGATTTAAGCTCCGGAAGTTGACATTCAACTCTGGACTTGTCCCTACCATTAGGTTGGCCATTCTCTTGGTTGTTTCTTGTACTCTTATTTCTGTGTGTCCAACTTTAGTTTTCCTGGTAGAGCACTCCCTTTAGTAATTCTTGGAGAGCTAGTCTGATGTTGGTAAATTCAGATTTTGTTTATCTGAGAATGTTTTAGTCTTTTTTTCCCATATGAAAGATAATCTTGCTGGGGATAGTATTCTTGGTTGAAATTGTTTTTCACTCAAAGCTTTGAATATATTTTCCTATTCTTTCCTTGCTTGTATTGTTTCCGAAGAGAGGTCCAATGTTAGCCTTATGGGATATCCTTTGAAAGTAACTTGATGTTTTTCTCTTGCCAATTTTAGTATCTTATCTCTGCCTGTGATTTCAGTCAATCTGGCTATGATGTGCGTTGGGGAAGATCTTCTTGCGTTGATACTATGTAGGTTCCTTTTTACTTCTTGGTCTGGATTGAGAAATGTTTTGGAAACAAAACTAAATACCATCCCATCCTTTTACATCCTTTTATTTTGAATGGTTATGGCTCTGAGGTTAGAATTCTTTTATGTTCGTCTTTTTTTTTTTTTAAGTTTGCTATAGGGCGTGTGTGCTTACCATAGAGAGACAGAGAGAGAGAGGGAAAGTGAGAAATCACCCCCCACCACCACCACCACCCAGGGCAGAAAGCCATGCTGTAGTCCATTGTCCTCCATTCTCTTTTCAGGATTTTGGGTGAGTACGCACACCCACATGCACCCGGCATGTTTTTCAGGACTAGGTGTGCTCAGTTGTCTATGTGGGATCCACAGTGTGTGCTGACCCCATGTGTTGATCTTTTTTAATACAGATTCCTCTAGTTTGCAAAAAAGAATGAATTATATGCATGAGAGATAGCTCAGCATTATATATAAATTATTGTGTAATTTATATGAAAATAATAATTCATATATTTTATGTTTTGGATTTCATTATATTCACTGAATTCTTTTAGAATAAATTAGAATAAAGTCTGCACTAGAACAGGGTTTTGTTTTGTTCACTGTTGTATCTTGGGGTCTAGCATAGGATCTGACACAAAGCATTCATTTATGTTATATCAAAATGGTGGCAGGGCTAGCAGGTAGTGTGGTGAAGGCACAGGACTACCACATGATAAACCATGGTTCAAGTCCCGGACCTGGTGAGTGCACATGCCCTATAGCAAATTAAATGTAAAAGTGATAAATTAAATAACTCTTCAAAAAGAAGAGTGGTGCCTGCCATGTGAAGTCAGAGTAAAAAGATTAGGACTCAATCAGTCTGAAAAAGTAAGGGTTGAGAGTAGATCAAAATTTAAAATGAGGCTGGGCTTGTAGACTTCTGCTTAAGGGAACTGTATCCCAGATGGCTAACTATGTTATTCAAATCCCAGCCCCAGTGGCTTGAAAAATGTGCAGGGTACTTATAAATGCCCCAAATCCCAGTAGGTTGGAGAAAGGAGGAGAAGAGATTGTGGTATGGCCAGCTCCAACATGGGGGTGCTTTCTCTCTCTCTAGTGAGCACACACACCCTTTGGCAAATTAAGAAAAAAAAAAAATTTAAATGTCATTATATCAATAGCTGTAACATACTGAGCATCAAATCTTTTGTTTACCTAGTACCATGTAGTAATCACCCCAGCATTTAGTGGGTTAAAATTATTATCTCTTGCTTGGGAGTTGATTGTGTTCTGCTAGATAGTTTTTGTCCGAGTTTTCTCAAGCTGTTGAAGTTAGAAGGGTCTGAAGCTGGAGTCATCTCTAAAGTTTCCTCTTGGGGTTGGTAGTGGCTGTCATCTGGATCTCACCTGAGATCTATAAACTGCTACATGTGACCTCTCTGTATGTCCTTACCTACCTCACAGTATAGCAGGTGTGTTCTAAGACCTAACATCCCCAGAAAACAAGATGAAAGCACGTGGCATTTTTATGTAAGGACCTCAGAAGCCAGACTGTCACTTACACCGTATTCTCTTGGCTGAGGCAATCTTAGAGGTTTGCCCAGGGTAAAGGGTAATAAGCCCCACTATTTAATAAGTATCATGTCAGTGTCATATTTTAGGAAGAATATGTGTGATGGCTTATATTGTGTTGGCCCATCTTTGGAAAATAAGATCTCTACACAAATATGTACCAGGACCTTAAAGTACTTTCTCGCTTATCTGCAAGTAGTATCCTAATTTTGCTGATTAGGGAAAGTGAGGTTATGAGACATTAAGCGTTTTGCCCAAAGGCCACTCAGCGAAGTAGCAGAGCAAGGTGTCAGAAGCAGGCTTTCCTGTGACCAGCAGTTAGCGTAATGGCTATGTCGCTGGACTCCCATGTAGTCAACTGTGGTTTGAGTCCCGGACCCAGTGGCTTAAAACTCACGCTGGGCACGTGTGCGTGCATGCCCAAGATCCCGAGAGGAGAATGGAGGAGAAGGGATTGCGGCGTGGCTATCCCCCCTGGAGAGTGATTTCTCACTTTCTGTCTCTCTGTCTCTGTCTGTCTGGCGAGTGCATGTGCCCTATAGTGAAAAACCTCTAAAAAAAAGAAAAACAGGCTTTCTTGTTCCTACCACACTGTGTATAAATGAGGTTAACACGTAGGGGATGGCAAGTGGCATGGTGGTTAAAGGTGCTGGACTCCCACATGGCTGACCACGGTTCAAGTCTCGGACCTGGTGGTTTACTTTCTCACTTTCCCTCTCTCTCTCTCTGTCTCTCTCTGGTCAAATTAAAATAAATGAATGAATAGATTACAAAAAAAGATATATTTAGAACATTTCTATAATAGTGTAAAATGTAATATGTCATGATTTGATGACCTGTTTAATGTTTGTGCTTATAACCACAGTTGACCTCAGAGTAGCAGAATGAGTCACCTCTTTTTGAAGCTTAAGGAAAAAAAAAAAAAAAAAAAAGAAAGGCTAAGGTCAAGTACTCTTCCTGTCTGGGCAGGCCCAGTTTTAAAAGTGGGAACAGCGGGGCCAGCAGGTGGCGTGGTGGTTAAGAGCAGTGGACTCCCACATGACTGTGATTCAAGTCCTGGACCTGAAGGCTTGCCTTCTCACTTTCTACCTTGCTTGCTCCCTCTCTGGTCAAATTAAATAAATGAATGAATAAATACACTTAAAATAATTCATAAAAAAAAAGTGTGTAGGGCACTATCTTGATTATTAGGCTCAGTTAGCTTCACACATGTCCTAGAGCAAGACATTGTTTATTTTGCCTCAGTTTCTCCCAGTAGAAGAGGAGTTTGCAGATCTGTTTCACAGTTACAAAGAGAAGATTAATGGGTCGGCATGTGGCATGGTGGTTACGGGTGCTGGACTCCCACGTGGTCGACTGCAGTTCGAGTCCTGGACCTGGCGGCTTGCTTTCTCACTTTCTCTCTATCTGGTCAAATTAAAATAAATAAATAAAAGGGACCAGCAGTTGGTGTAATGACTGTGGTGCTGGATTCCCATGTAGTTGACCGCGATTCGAGTCCTGGACCTGGTGACTTAAATTCACACCGGGTGCGTGTGCGTGTGTGTGTGCACCCAAGATCCTGAGAAGAGAATGGAGGAGAAAGGATTGCGGCATGGCCATACCCCCTGGGGAGTGATTTCTCGCTTTCTGTCTCTCTGTCTTTCTGGCAAGTGCACGCACCCTATAGCAAAAACCTCACCAATAAATAAATAATAAAGTTAAATAAAATCATTATTAAAAAAAGAGAAGATTAATTAAATTAATATTGTCATGGTATACATACACATATATATAAATGCGATTTTGTTAATGTTTTTGTCATTGGGCTACACAAACATGTACTCATGAAATACAGCCTTTCGATTCGAAAAAAAAAAAAAGACTTCAATGTAATAGACAACTTTAACCCTATGTGAAATGACACACTTAGGGATTTTGTCCAGTTTAAAACACAAACAAAAAAATGGTGGCTTAGAAACCTGAATTTTGGGGACCAGCAGTTGGCATAATGGATATGTTGCTAGACTCCCATGTAGTTGACTGTAGTTCCAGTCTTTGACCTGGTGGCTTAAACTCATGCCAGGCGCATGTGCAGGTGCATGTGCGTGCGTGCCCAGGATCCCGAGAGGAGAATGGAAGAGAAGGGATTGTGGCATGGCCATCCCCCCTGGGGGGCGATTTCTTGCTTTCTGTCTCTGTCTCTGTCTTTCTTGGCAAGTACATGTGCCCTATAGCAAAAATCTCAAAAACAAAACAAAACAAAAAAAACAAGGAAACTGAAGTTTGAAGTGTTCTCAGTTATTTTTCCAGTGATTACTTACACTATTAAGAGGTAGATTTTCTTGCAGTAACTTGAAAAAATGACAGATTTTATTACCTTTTAGCAGCTTAGGAAGTTCCTGACTTCACAGGCTGCTAAGATGTCACATTCATGCTGAACTGTGTTAGTGAAGTGTTACTAACAAATGAGAGAGGTGGGGATCCTTTTCACAGTTACAGAGAAGCCATTTCTAATAGTTTGCACTTTTCTTAAGAAAAGCTTGTGCTTTCTTTGGTTTTGTATAAACATCAAATCCCTGGGGAGATAGATGTGCAAGGTGGTGAGTAGTATAGTAGTTCTTTGTCAGCACACAAGAAAGGTGAAATCTGGGGAGGCCACATCGCTGTAGCTTCAGCCAGTACTCAGGGCTTCTTTTGTGGACCTCAGAAAACTCAAGCGGATGCTTTCTTTCTTTTTTAAAAAAGTTTCCTAGAGGCTATGTGCACTTGTCAGAGAGAGAGGGAGAGAGCAAGAAATCACCCTCCATGTGGCATGGTCATGCCACAGTCCCTTCTCCTCCATGTCTCCTTTCTTTCAGGATTTTGAGCATGCAAATACACATGCTGGCCATGCAGTCAGCCATGTGGGATCCAGCTGCCTTCACCTCCACTGCATTGACTGGCCCCATCAAAAATTGTTTTGAGTTGTTCTGGTTCCTTTGCCATCTGTTTACATTTTAGAGTCACTTATCAGTTTCTCAAAAAAAAAAAAAAAAAAAAAAAAAAAACTACTGGAGTTTGATTGGAATTACATGGAGTTCTTGCCTTATTCTATCTTAGAGGGAAAGCAGTTTTTCATCAAGTGTGATATTAACTGTAGGGTTTTTTTAAAGAGAGGTTTTTGCTAGAGGGCACACACATTCACCAGAGACAGAAAGCAAAAAAAAATCATCCCTCCCACCCGGTGGATGTCATGCCACAATCCCTTTTCCTTCCATCTTCTCTTGGAATTTTCGGCATGTAGGCACTTGCACCTAGCGTGTTTCAAGCCTCTGAGTCCAGGACTCGAACCATGGTTAGCCATGTAGGGGTTCAGTGACGTAACCGCTATGCCATCTGCTAATCCCAGCTGTAGGGTTTTTATAGGTGTCTTTTATTATGTTAAGGACATTTCCTTCTATTTCTAGTTTGCTTATTGTGTGTGTGTGTGTGTGTGTGTGTGTGTGTTTTAATGAATGGATATTGAATTTGTCACATACCATTTTTTGCATCTTTTGAGATAATATAGTTTTGTTTTATTTTGCTAGAGGGCATGTGTGTTAGCAGGGAGAAGACAGAGAGAGAGAGAGAGAGAAATCACTCTCTCAGGGTAAAGCCATTCTATAATCCCTTCTCTTCCATTATCCTTTTGAGATTTAGGGCATGTACATGCGCCTGGCATGACTTAAACCACAATAGCCACGTGGGATCCAGCTGCCTTAACCACCATGCCACCAACTAGCCCATCATAGATTTTTTTTTGTTTTAGAATTATTTTTAAATTCTTATTTATTTATTTATTTATTTATTTATTTGAATTTGACCAGAGAGGGACAGAGTGAGAGAAAGAGAGGGAAAGTGAGAAAGCAAGCCACCAGGTTTGGGACTCAAACCGCAGTCAGCCATGTGGGAGGAGTCCAGCTCCCTTAACCACCACACCATGTGCCGGCCCCCAGCCCATCATATAGTTTTGTTTGTTTTTACTTTAGTCTGTTGATAAACTAAATTATTTTTTATTGATTTAATTTTTTTTATTTATTATTTTTAAAGCTTGTTGTAGGGCACATGCACTCATCAGAGAGAGATAGAGGGAAAGAAAGTGAGAAAGCAAGCAACCAAGTCCAGGACTCTAACCATGGCCAGCCATATAGGAGTCAAGTGCCTTTACCACCATGCCACTTGCTCGCCCCTATTTGATTGATTTTAAATATTAAACCAGTTTTGTATTCCCAATTTTGTTTCTCCTAGTTTGCTATATGGAGCATGTATTTGCTGGAGAGACAGAAAAAGAGCCGGGGTACAAAGTGAATAAGCACCCGTCAGGAGTTGTGACTATTCCACAATCCTTTTTCCTCTGTTCTTCTTTCAAGATTTTGGGCTCACATGCACATGCCCTCAGCATGTTTTTCAAGCCACCAGATCCAGGACTTGAACTATACAGTCAGCTCTGTGGGATCCAGCTGACTTAACTACCTTGCCACTGACTGGCCCCATTAAGTAAAAAAAAATTTTTTTTAACATATTTATCTTGTATCCTGTGACTTTGACCAATTCTTTTATTCGTTCTGGGAGTTTGTTTGCTGTAAGACATGTATGGTCCCCAGAGAGAGACAGAAAAGGAGGAAAGAGAAAGAGAAATCCTCCTTGAGGGGGGATGGCCATGTTGCAATCTCTTCTTTTTTTTTTGGAGAGGTTTTTGCTATAGGGCATGTGCGCTTGCCAGAAAGACAGAGAGAAACAGAAAGCGAGAAATCACCTCCTGGGGAAATGGCCACGCTGCAGTCCCTTCTCCTCTTGGGATCTTGGGCACGCACGCACACACCCCTGGCGTAAGTTTAAGCCACCAGGTCCGGCACTCGAACCATGGTCGACTACATGGGAATTCAGTGACATAGCCATTACGCTCATTGCTGGTCCCTTGCAATCTCTTCTTCATTCTCCTCTTGGGATTTTGGATACTCACATGTGCCCAGTGTCTTTTTCATGCTGCCAGCTCCAGGAACTGAACTGCACAGCCACCTTAACCTTATGCCATATGCTGCTCCTAGCCCCACTAATACGTTTTTGGGTTTTTTTTGGTTAGGTTTTTGCCATAGGGTGTGGGTGCTCGCTTGATAGAGACAGAGAGAGGGAAAGTAAGAAACTGTCTCCAAGGGAGAATGGCTATTCTGCAGTCCCTTCTCCTCCATTCTCATCTCGGGAATTTTAGCACATACACACACATGCCCAGCATGATTTTCAAGCCTCCAAATCCTGGAGTCAAACAGCGGTCAGCCATGTGGTAATCCAAAGCCCTTTCCCATTTTTAATGAGAAAAGTGCCATTCATTTTCTAAAATTCCTTCTAGAACAGGCAAGGTATCTGCTTTAGTCCTGTTTTTCAAGTTTCTGCCTCTTAATATCTTTGTGACAACAGCCGGGCTGCGGCAGGCAGCCACAGTGACGTGGCTAAATCCTTGGATTGCTCCAGCAGACTCCCAGATGGCTGCTTTCAGGAAGGTTTCCATAGCGACCAGTGGTAGGAAAAACTTGCTAGCCTAGTTTAGCAATTGTACATCCGGCTTCTCTTGGTTGGGAACTCCTGGGAGACTCAAAGGCAGCCTGTAGCAAAAGTGGTATATGCATATATACACATGTGTGTGCGCACGCACATATAATTGCAGAGCTGAATCTAGCAGACTCTAAAACATATCCACACTCTGACCATTCCTGACCACTGTAGCAAAGCCATCATCATCTTCACTTTTAATGCGAGATTCCCCCTTCCCAGGTCTCTTGCTTCCTGCCCTGTAGTCTTCTCTACAGCCAAAGCTTGTGGACCCAAGTTACCTTTATGTCCACAACTGGTCAGAACCCTCCCCTAATGTCCCAGCTCACTGAGAGTAAAGTCCCAAGTCACTGCACTGTGAAGCCCCTTGCCCCTCCTCCCACTGTTCTCACCCCTGCCCTGGCCCCTCCAACCACTGGCTATCTCACTGTTGCTTCAGCCTCCTACCAGGTGTGTTCCTGACTTAGAGGTTTGCACTGCCCCTTCTTCCTAGAGCCCCTTGCCCTCAGATGGCCACACAGTTTGATCACTTCCTTTGGCTTTTGTTCAGATGTTACATTATCCTCAAAGAGCTGCTCCTGGCACCTTGAAGTAAGTAATCTTCTGATACTCTCCATACCTTTACCTTGCTTTATTTTTCTCATAGGATTTTACTTATCATGACTTATTCTGTTTTATGCCAGAGTGTGTGTGAGGAATGAGAGAGAGAGAGAGAAAGCACCCCCCCCAACAGGGCGTGGTCACTCCATAATCCTTTTTCCTCCAATTCTTCATTCTGTCAGGACCCTAGGTGGACATGCACATGTCCAGTGTGTTTGTCAGGCTGTTGGGACTGACACTCGAACCCTGGTTGGCCTTATGAGATCCACCTTCCTCTGCACAGTCCTCACCTGCTGCCCCACATGGAGCTGGCCCCACGATCTATTTTTGTTTATTGTCTGATTCTCTGCTGTAATGTAACAGCTGGGACTGTTATTTTCCCACTGTTGCATTTCAGCCCTTAGAACCATGTCTGTCCCTAGTGGTGTCATGTCATTGTTTGCTGAATAAATGAATGAGTAGGAGGCAAGCTGAGGTAAGGAGAGGGGAGCTGTTTACTGAGAATTGTCTTCCCAACCCTCCGACTTCCATGGCCAGGTACACCTTACTTCCTCTGCTATGTGTCATCTGCTTTCCCTCATGCTTTTACTCTGCCTTCCAGAAGAAAGAAGCAAATCACTACCTCTGGGGTTGGCTGTGATGAGGAGTCTTTCCCATGATCTCAACTGGGATATATCTCTGTGAAATGATTTTCGAAGGCTATAACAGATGAATAGCAGTGATTTCTTTAGTTCAACATAATAGCTTTTAGCGTACCTCAATGTAGAGGGCCCAGATCAGGCAGTAACTTTCTAAAAAATATTAGGATTGCTAATTGCCTGATAGTTATTGAGAACTTGCTTTGTGTCAGATAGTATGCAAGAGCCTTATTTTTATTTTGCTTTATTAGTGTGTGTAAGTTGTTTTTTGTTTGTTTTTATGTTTAAGTTTTTGTTATAGGGCGCCTGTGCTCACCAGTGAGAGACAGTGAGAGGGAAAGTAAGATATCACCCTCCAGGGGAGATGACCACACCGGAATCCCCTTTTCTCCGGATCCTGGGCACACACACATGCCTGGCTTACAACAGGCAGGGAGCAGCGGAGTCCAAATCTGACTGATGATGTCACCTTCAGTTGTGGCACAGAAGCCACTCCTGCGGCTGATCCATGCTTATTATGCCACAGCCATATGCGTCCAGGGCTTCAAGCCAGTGGATAGCATGACTAGGCACTGGGTGGCAGTCCCAGTGCTGTGTAGCTGGTGTCTGTGTGTACATTTCACCAGCTTCATGGAGTGGCAGGGCCTAGTTTTTGGAGTTAATTCAGACACTGTCAGTCTCTTTAGGCTGGTTTCCTCTTTGTAAGGAACAGAGATGATACCTTCTTCATAATGTGCTGCAAGGATTGAATGGTGATAACATTTTTAACACTTTGAGCTCAGTCTCCTGAATCTGAAAATACAGAGTGCTCTCTCCAGCTCAGAATTATTTTTCATGAGAGGGAGGGAAGGAGAGAGAGATGTATTTTTGACAGGGTCTTGCCATGTCACAATCCCCTGCTCCAGCCTCCCGGTTAGCTAGGACCACAGACAAACGCCACCACACACAGTCTGTTTAGGTTGTCAGTCTGGCAGTTAAACCTGGGCCTTTCATGTGCCCTCACCTCACACAGCAGCGCTTCCCCCACCCCATTCTTGTGTCACCAGGGCTGAGTCAAACCAGGATATATATTGCACTCAAGGAAGACATTAAAATTGCATTATCTTCACACAGAACACACAACCTAGGATGGCTAACCTGCTAGGAAAACAGGTTCCACCATCTGATTCTTGGCAGGGCATGTCTGGAAGCAGGAGGGAGTGTCTCTCCCAGTTGGGCACCAAAATCACCATTATGATCAGTAGTTTTCTGCTTTGACTTTTGTCTCAAACTTGTCATGGTTATTGTGTGTCGGGGCACCAAAATCACCATTATGATCAGTAGTTTTCTGCTTTGACTTTTGTCTCAAACTTGTCATGGTTATTGTGTGTCGGGGCAGGAGTAGACCTTGGTAACACAGTTGAGCTACCCTTTGGAGCTACAAGATGACTCTCTTGCCCCTAAATTTGCAAGTGTCTCTTTAAAAAGAACTAGGACTTTTCATGCACCATTTTCCAACATGTGCTCCGGTTAAGTGTGATATTTCTTTTTTTTTTTCCCTTCTTTTTTTAAGTTGCTATAGGGTATGTGCGCTTGCTAAGGGGTAGGGGGAAAGAAAAATCATCCCCCAGGGGGATGGCATGTTGCAGCCTCTTCTCCATTCTCTTCTTGAAATTTTGAGCAGGCATACACACACACTGAACGTGTTTCTGAGTCTGAAACTTGACCAGTGCAGTCAGCGATGTGGAATCCAGCCACCTTAACCACCACGCCACCCAGCTGACCTGGGTTATAGTTTCTCCCTATAGCTTTTTTTTTTTTTTTTTTAACATGTACACTCACTGGGGAGACAGATGGAAAGCGAGAAATCACCCCCACCGGGGACATGGCCACGCCACAATGCCTTCTCCTCCATTCTCCTCTCAGGATTTTGGGCATGCATGCATATGCACCCAGTGTGAGTTTTTTTTTTTTTGGAGAGTTTTTTTTTTTTTTTTTTTTTTCTCCCAAGGGCATGTGTCTAC
>NW_006159782.1:2483924-2508017 GCF_000334495.1 Tupaia belangeri chinensis | reverse complement strand
GCTCGCCAGACAGACAGAGAGAGACATAGAGACAGAAAGTGAGAAATCACCCCCCAGGGGGGATGGTCATGCCACAATCCCTTCTCCTCCATTCTCCTCTTGGGATCTTGGGCACGCACGCACACGCGCCCTGCGTGAGTTTTAAGTCACCGGGTCCAGGACGCGAACTGCGGTCGACTACATGGGAGTCCAGCGACATAGTCATTACGCTAACTGCTGGCTCCCTACCCAGTGTGAGTTTTAAGCCACCAGGTCCAGGGCTTGAACTGTGATCAACTATGTGTGAGTCCAGTGATGTAACCATTATGCCAAATGCTGGTTTTTAAGTGAGTATTTGTTTGAATTTCCTCTCTAGCTTGTTTCTCACTAATGTATTCCTTCTCATTTATCCAGAAACACCCACACCAGAACTTTGTGGCATATAGTGCAGAGAAGAGGGGCCTGCTGTGGACTGGAATAACAACTGTCATTTCTAAATACCCATCATCTGGAAAAAGGCCAAAAGTGAGTATTTCTTAAGGACCGAGGCAGGATAATATGATTTCCAAAAGTAGAAGAAAAATGTGTCCTAAAATCTTTCTACCACATGTCCTTACTGTTTCTTCATATTCATTTCAGGGGGGCAAATCCTTTCATTCCATGGTTGGAAGTGAAAGTTGCTCAATATACAGAATAAGGCAGAGGAAAGTAACAAAAAGGCAGCACCTGTGTTGAAGCTCAAGTGGGTGACAACAGAGTTTTGTAGTCTTTAAAAAAATTTTTTTTATTTGCCAAAAAGCAACAAAGTGAGAACGTACCCCAGTGGGGCATTGTCATGCCTCAATCCCTAAGACAGGCATGTACACATGTGCCTGATGTCTTTTTCAAGTCTTTGGGTCCAGGACTTGTTCCCCATGGTTGGCCATGTGGGATCTAGCTTCTTTAATCACTATGCCACTAGCTGGCCCATTCCTAGTTTTAGTTTCTAAGTGCAGGAGATTAAAAATAGGGATTTAGACAATTAAAGGCAACCCTAAAGACTGACTCTACGCTTGGTGGCTTTTTCCTGTTTGTTTGTTTTTTTAATTGCCAGAGGCCATGTATGTGCACCAGAGAGAGAGAGAGAGAGAGGAGGGAAGATGGGGAGAGGGAGAAATCACCCCCCATTGGGTGTAGTAATGCTGCAATTCCTTTTCCTCCATTTTTCTAACCTGTTGGGATCTGGGCATGTGTACACATGCACCCAGTGTGTTTTTTTATGAAGCTCCTGGAACCAGGATCCAAACCATGCTCGACCATGTAGGATCTGGCTCCCTAAACCAGTAGGCTATGGGGCTGGCTCATCTTTTTCTTATTTTTTTAAATTGAGATATAACACACCATAAAATACAGAGTTTTGGAGGCCAGCAGGTAGCATCGTGGCTAAGGCACTGGACTCCCACATGGCCAACAACATTTAGAGCCCCAGACCCAGTGGCTTGAAAAATCACAGCCAGTATGTGTACATGTGTGCCGAAATTCCCAAGAGGAGACTGGAGGAGAAGGGATTGTGGTGTAACATGCCCCCCCTGGGGGGGAGGGAGTGATTTCTCATTTACATTCTTTGTTTCTCCTGGTGAGCACATGTACTTTATAGCAAAACCTTGGGGAAAAAACCACACATACAATTAAAAAAAATTTTTTTTTTCCCTTTATCCACGATAGGTAGTGTATATACACAAAAGAGAGGGAAAGAAGGATAGTCCACAGGGTTTGTCACACTGTAGTTTCCTTCTTGCAGTCCTCCAGCCCTTCAGATTTTGGGCCTTGTGTGAATGCTTAGCATGATTTAGGCCCAGGCTGGGCCTGGCTGGCCTCTTTGCTTTCTTCTAAATTTTTGTCATAGGGCACATGTGCTTGCCAGAGACAGACAGAGACACAGAGACAGGGAAAGTAAAAAATCACTCCCCTCCGGGAAGCACTACCACACAGCACTCCTTTCTCTATTCTCCTGGATTTGGGGCATGCACACACACATACCTGGTGTGATTTTCAAGCCACCACGGGGTCTGGGAGTCGGTTATGTGGGATCCAGTGCCTTAACCCCTGCACCACCTGCTGGTCCAATTTGGCTTCTCTTGAGCTGCACATTACCACTGGGCTACAAAACTGGCACCAAATTTACCATTACAATTTAATTTAATTATTTACTTGTGAGAGAGAAAAAGAGAGAGGAAAAGCACCCCCTAAAGGAGTGTGGTCGTGCTGCATTCCCTTCTCCCATTTCTCCATTCTGTCAGATTTGGGGCACACATGCACACACAACTGGTGTGTTTCTTAACTCGTTGGTGCTGTATTTCACACACAGTCAGCCATGTGGGATCTGGCTCTCTTCACCATAAGGTCATAGGACTGACCACCAAATTCACCACTTTTAAAATGTACAATTCAGTGGTTTGAGTATATTTAGTATGTTGTGTAATTTTTGCCATTATCCAATTCCAGAATATTTCACCACCCCAAATCAAAACGCTGTTAGCAATCACTCTCCACTCCCTCCAGCCCCTGGTGACCACTGTTACACTTTCCATGTGTGTAAGATTTGCCACTTCTGGCCATTTCACTTAAATAGACTCATACAGGTCTATTCTGTCTCTTATCATGATTTTTTTAGGTTATTCCATGTTGTGGCATGTATCAGTACTTCATTACTTTTTATGACTCAGTAGTATTTCATGGATATTCTAATGGCCATTCCATTCATTTCATAAATGCCCTCATCAGCCAACAGATATTTAAGTTCTTTCTACTTTCTGGCTATGATGAGTGGTGCAGCTGTTAACATTCACATATGTTTTTGTGTGGCTGTGAGTTTTGTTTTTTTTTGGTTTTGTTTTTGTTTTAGAGGTTTTCGCTATAGGGCACGTGCGCTCACCAGACAGACAGAGAGAGACCTAGAGACAGAAAGCGAGAAATCACCCCCCAGGGGGGATGGTCACGCTGCAATCCCTTCTCCTCCATTCTCCTCTCGGGATCTTGGGCACGCACACACACGCGCCCGGCGTGAGTTTTAAGCCACCGGGTCCAGGACGCGAACCGCGGTTGACTAACGTGGGAGTCCAGCGACATAGCCATTACGTTAACTGCTGGTTCCCCATGTGTGTTTTGTTTTTTTTAAAAAAACCTAGGAGTGGTATTGTCTTATGGAAATTAATATTATTATTTGCTACAGGGCACCTGTGGTAGCTAGAAAAAGACAGAAAGAGAGATAAGGAAAGTGAGAAATCAGTCCCCAGCGGGGATAGCCAGGCCACAGTCCCTTCTCTTCCAACTCTCCTTTTAGGATTTTGGTCACACATGCACACATGCCAGGTATGTTTCACAGGCCATTGATGTTGAACCTCAAATTGTATGTTCAGCCATGTGGGATCCTTAACCATGATGCCACCACCACTGGCTGGCCTTTTTTCTTTTTAAAATGATATTTCATGTTTAACCTCCTGAGATTTGTGCCAGTATTTTCCACAGCAGCAGCACCGTTTTACATTCTCAACAGCAGCGTGTGAGGATTCCAGTTTCTCCATCTCTTCAGGACACTTCCCATGGTCTCCCTTTTTGCTGATCAATTATCCCAGTGATATTAGTTGGGTCTCACATGGTGTTGATTTGCATTTCCCTAGTGACTGATGAGGTCTAGCACTTCTAACCTGCTTACTGGCCATTTGCATTTCTTCTTTGAAGAAATGTGTATGTAAGTGTTTCCCCCATTTTTAACTGGACTGTTTGTCTTTTTATTTCTGAGTTCTTCCTTATATTTTAAGAGGACAAAAAGGGAGAGGCAGAGATTTAAACAGTGAGAAATTTAAATTAGATCGCAATTTCTGACTTTGCAGATCTCCAAGTGCCAGGGCTGGTGAGAACAGATGGTGGGTGGTATGGCAGTGGGCATGTTACTCAGAAGAAACCTTAAGTCCTGTTCCAACCAAAGGAATCTTGAAAGACTCTGGCTCAGGGTCACCTATGCATAGAGGCTTTGGTGGTGACTAGGTTTTCTTTTTCGTTTTTAAGAAACACTGCCTGGGGATTATGTCAGGTTAAAAAGCTTCAGTGGGAAATTATTTATTGATGATAATGTGAATAATAATATCTTTAACTGGACCAACATGCAGTGTATTCATGCTGGGAGAATTCACTTGCATACTGTATTGATATGCAGTGATTGAATATATAAAAATAAATAAAAATCATTCAAATAGGAAAAATAAATGCTTCTGAAAGCAAAAGAAACAATAATTAGAATGAAAAGACAACTCTGGGAGTAAGAGAACATATTTGCAAGCCATGCCTCAGATAAAGGACTCATTACCAGAATATGCAGGGAACTCAAGCAACGTACCTGAAAGAAAAAAAAAATCAATCCAATTAAAGATGGGAAAACAAACTGAACAGACAACTTGAGGAAGACGTATGAACAGCCAAAAAGCATATGAAAAAATGCTCAACATCCCTTATCATAAGGGAGATGCAAATCAAAGTCACAATGAGATACCATCTAATCCCAGTCAGAATGGCTAAGATTCAAAAAATAAAGAATGATAAATGCTGGTGAAGCTGTGTGGGAAGGGAACTTTTCTTCACATTGGTGGCAGTGTAAATTAGTACAACCATTGTGGAGAATAATAGGAAAATTCCTCAAAAACCTACAAATAGAATTGCCATACAAACCAGTAAATTCCACTCCTGAGTATCTACCCAAAGAATAGGAATACACTCAGTAAAGTACTTGCACATCCATGTTTATTACAGCATTGTTCACAATTACTAAAACATGGAATCAACCCAAAAGTCCCAGAACAGTTGAATGAATTGAAAAAATGTGGCACATATGAACTATGGAATACTACTCAGCCATAAAAAACAATGAGACCCTGGCATTTGAACAAAACTGGATGAATATGGAAGATTTAATGTTGAGTGAAGCAAGACAAACTATGAAAGGAAAACATTGTACGCCCCCACTTAATATACACCAAATGTCTACACTCTGACAGAAACTGAAAAACTGAAAGGTATAAAGGCATGAAGAGGGACCAGCAGTTAGTGTAATGGTTATGTCACTGAACTCCCATGAAGCCAACCGCGGTTCGAGTCCCAGACCCAGTGGCTTAAACTCACGTTGGGCGTGTGTGCGTGTGTGCCCAAGATCCTGAGAGGAGAATGGAGGAGAAGGGATTGCAGCATGGCCATCCCCCCGGGGGGTGATTTCTTGCTTTCTATTTCTCTGTCTCTCTCTTGTCTGTCTGGCGAGCGCACGCACCCCATAGCAAAAACCTCTCAAATAAATAAATAAATAAAGGTATGAAGAGCAACTGTAAATAGCAGAGACAGTGTGGGAGGAAGATGGACAATGGAGGTGAGATGAAAGGAAGAGTATTGGGGGTAAAAAAAAGAAGTAAAATCACTTAATGAATACAAGAATGGAAAATTACCTGATGCTAAGGTATATGGTAATATCTTTGACGAGTAATAGACAGTGTGTTCATGCTGGGAAAACCCATTTTGTATGCTAAAAAGCTGTACAGTGATTTAATGTAAAAAAAAAAAAAAAAAAGGGACCAGCAGTTAGCTAAATGGCTATGTTGCTGGACTTCCATGTAGTCTACCGCAGTTCAAGTCCTGGACCCGGTGGCTTAGCCTCACGTCAGGCACGTATGCGTACGTGCCCAAGATCCTGAGAGGAGAATAGAGGAGAAGGGATTGTGGCGTGGCCATCCCCCCTGGGAGATGATTTCTCACTTTCTGTTTTTCTGGTGAGCACACGCGCCCTATAGCAAAAACCTCTCCAAAAAAAAAAAAAAAGCAGCTGGCACTTCAGATAGTAGCTAAGGGCACTGGACGCCCCCATAGCCAACTGTGGTTCGAGTCCCGGACCCGGTAGCTGCTTTCTCACTTTCCTTCTCTCTCTCTCTTGCGTATCCCTATGTGGTCAAATTTAAATAAATAAATAAAGTTAAATAAAATCGTTAAAAATATATTTTTAAAGAATTAGTTATTTGTTGTTATTTTTATTACTATTATTATTTATTTGACCAGCGAGAGACAGAGAAAGAAGGGGAAGTGAGAAAGCAAGCCCCCAGGTCCAGGACTTGAACCATGGCAGTCTAGCACCTCAACCACTGTGCCACCTGCCAGCCCTGGAAAAAAAAGATACTAAGCTCTTTTCTTTTTTTTACAAGAATTATTCCATTTAATATTTATTTATTTATTTATTTATTTATTTTAATTCAACCAGAGGAGGACAGAGCAAGAGAGAGAAAGAAAGTCAAAAGCCAAGCCGCCAGGTCCAGAACTTGAACTGCAGCTGGCCATGTGAGAGTCCAGCACCCTTAGCTACCACACCACCTGCCTGCTCAAAAAAAAAAAAAAAAAAAAAAAATAAAAGACAAAAGACAAAAAATTAAAAAACACTGCCTGAGCACAGAGCCTTGGGAAGTCTACCTGTGATTCTTCTTCCTTAATAAAATGGGACTAAATAGACACTCCTCTTTGGTTCACAAAGCTGTTGAAAACATTCGTTTTATAGCTTCAAAATTTATCCTCTCTTAGACAAAATATTCAGAATAAGAGGCTTTTTCTTTCAGATTCTAACTCTCCCTCCCCTTTTTTGTCCTTTTAAGAAAATAAGGGCTTCGGGCCAGTAGATGGTGTGGTTAAGGTGCTAGATTCCCACATGGCCAAGTGCAGTTCAAGTCCCAGACATGGTAGCTTGCTTACTCACTTTTCCTCTCTCTCTCTGTCTCTCTCTCATCACATTAAAAAATAATAATTAAAATAAATACTTTTTAAAAAAGAAGGGCTTGAGGAACCAGCAGTTAGCGTAATGGCTATGTCGCTGGACTCCCACGTAGTCGACCGTGGTTCGTGTCCCGGACCTGGTGGCTTAAAACTCACGCCGGGCGCGTGTGCGTGCGTGCCCAAGATCCCGAGAGGAGAATGGAGGAGAAGGGATTGCAGCGTGACCATCCCCTCTGGGGGGTGATTTCTCGCTTTCTGTCTCTATGTCTCTCTCTGTCTGTCTGGCGAGCGCACGCGCCCTACAGTGAAAATCTCTCCAAAGAAAAAAAGAAGGGCTTAATGATAAAAAGACAAATAGCCCAATTTTAAAATGGTCAAGGGTGACACCAGCAGATGGCGTAATGGTTGCTTCACTGGACTCCCACATAGTTGACCATGGTTCGAGTCCCAGACCCGGCAGCTTAAAGTTCAGGGTGGGCACGTGTGCATTTATGTGTGCCTTAGATCCCAAGAGGAGAATGGAGAAGGGATTGCAGTGTGGCCACCCCCTGGGTGATTTCTCTCTTTTTGTCTGTCTCTGGCAAATGCACACGCACTATAGCAAAAATCTCTCTCTTAAAAAAAGGGGAGGAGTTTGGACCAGCAGATGGCGTAATGACTATGTCGCTGGACTCCCATATAGTTGGCCGTGGTTCAAGTCCCAGACCCGGTGTCTTAAACTAAAGCCAGGTGCGTGTGCATGCATGCGTGCCCAAGATCCTGAGAGGAGAATGGAGGAGAAGGGAGTGCAGCATGGCCATCCCCCTGGGGGGTGATTTCTCGCTTTCTGTCTCTGTCTCTCTCTGTCTGGCGAGCACATGTGCCCTATAGCAAAAACCTCTCTAACAAAAAAATAGGGGGGAGGGCAAGGACTAGCCCTGGGGCCTGGTTGTTAAGGTGTTTGGATCCCATGTGACTGACTGTGGTTTAAATTCCAGCTACATTGGCTTGAAAAACATGCCAGACACATGTGCATGTGTGCCCTAAGTGAAGAAGCAATTGCAATATGACTATACCCCACTGAGGGGTGCTCCTCCCCCCACTCCCTTTCTGGCAAGCACAAATACCATCTGCAAAATAAAAAAAAATTAAATGGGTGAAGTGTGACTTTGCCCTTCCTTTGTTGACCAGTGGCCAGGACTTCTCTCAGACATGCTGCTTTGGGGCCAGAAAGTCAAGAGTGTGGTGAGAGGGGCCCACGTTTTTGAGGAAAAGGTGCCGACTACGACTTTCTCCTTTGCTGTCCCAACAGGGCAGATGTTCTTAGACCAGATGAAGACTGAGGAGCCTTCTAGCTCTCATACAGCAGGATAGTAAAACTGCTCAGTCCGGACCTGCAGAAGCCTTGCTGGGCCTCTCCCTACAATGTCAGGTAGAACTGGGGCTTGGACTTGGACATGGATAGGAGATTCTCACCTAGGAGCCGGAAGGATGGGAGCTGGTTTGTCTTTTTAAAAAAACACCATTCAGATAAGAGAGGGGAAAATAGAAGTTGGTCTGTGGGCTTCTGGGAAAGTTACAAAACTTCTCAGCTCAGTTCTCCAGTTCCCTCTTCCCACCTCCTGGGAGTCCTCATTCCTACCAGGTAGAGAGAGAAGCAGGAGGCGCAGTTAGTTATGTTTGTAATATGCTGTTGCTTTTCCCTTCTCTAGGAATTCGCCCATTTCTAGGAAATTTCTTCCTTTCTCTCCCTCCCCATCATTCCGTGCCTTTAATACTGGTTCTCCTGGAGGGGAGGGGTTGCTCCAGCTTGCTTTTGCCTGTTTTTTCTTGACCGTCCTGTCCTGGTCCTCTTTGGTCTTAGGAAGCTACATACCTCCTGCAAGTGGCCCCTTCTCAGCCCTGACTCCGAGCATATGGCCCCAGGAGATCCTGGCCAAGTCCACACAGGTACAGCAGCCAGCCCTGCCAGGCACCAGCTCTTGCACGGAGAGACCCACCTCTGTAGGCTGCCCACGAGTGGGTGGCCCGCTTCACCATTTTCACATAGTGTCACCACCAGAGGTGGCAGCATAGCTCCACGTGTCTGTGTGATGCAGTCTTTAGGCTGCAAGAAGAGTCCTGTGGCACTGTGCTGTCAGCACTGGGGACTCAGCAATGCACAAGACATGTTTCTTGACTTGATTTACTCTCTCTGACCTCTGAAGAGAACAAGGAAGATGATAGGAGAATTCAGAAAAGGTAGTGACCCTCTTTAGTCAAGGGATGAGCAGAGGAGGCTTTATAGAAGGGTGGCCTTTGCTCTGAGTCTTGACAGTGGGGTGGAATTCAGCAGGCAGCCTTATGAATGGCACCTTTCATGGTCAAGCTATGGTCCTGGACTAGGAAGGGGTGACTCACTTTCTTCATAATCCTGGTCCTAGAAGGAAGAGTTGGAGCAAGCGGAGTTCTGCTACGATGAGTTCGGTTTCCGCATGGACAGGGAAGGTACGATTGGGCCCCACCTGTGTGCTCTTGATGTCCTGGGAGAGGACACAGCTCCAGGACTCAGGGGACACAGAGCCTGACCTCTGAGCTCTGGGTCTGTCCCCTGTTGAAGGATGGAGGCAGATCTGAGGGTGGTGGTGTCAGAAGTGTTTGTGAGATACATTTTACTGATCTTCACCTGATAATAAAAGCAAGAATATTTATTGTAAGGAGTTAAAAAATTAATTAAAATTTAAAAAATGAAGATTAAGATAAAGTTAGCCGATTAAGTCCACAACCCTAAGATAACTGCTGGCATCTTAGTTTATTCTTTGCCTGGTTTTCTGTGCATGGACCTGTGTACACTATCCATAGTAAGATTATATTATATTGACACATAAATAACATTAGATCAGGAGTATTTTCTCATATCAGTTAAGACCTCTTTAAAAGTGTGCTCTTTAAAAGCACATTTTTAAATGGCTGCACAATATGCTATTCTGATGGATTTATCATATTTCTATAACTGCTTTCTGTAAGTGGGCCTTGAGGCCTTTTCCACTGTTTTCTGCTATAAATAGGCCTATTGATGCCCGCGCGGCTGTCGGCAGGCCATCTGCCAGAGCCCCAGGTAGCCTATCACCAGAACAGAACTGTGGTTGGAACATTTGTATTGTTCAAAACTGATCATCTTCAGGGCACTCATATTTCTAATTCTGACATAAGTTTTTCTGTTCTAATTTGAGGACAGATATTTGAAGCTAAAAGTTGGGGTGCAGGGGGAGAGAGAACTTTCTAGTGTGATACCTTCGTGGGTCTGTGGATTCAGAGTCTGAGTGCTCACCACTGCTCTGTGGGATTGCTGTGTCTTGACGGGGACAGTGTGTACATGTTTGTTTATTAGAATTCACTAAAATGTGCAGGTAATGTCTGTGCATTGACTGTGTTAAAGCCATTAAAGTTGACTTTTCCAAAAGCTGAACTGAGGGTGTGACTTTAGGACTGAGGACTGCCAGGCTGCCAAGGTAGTAGGTGAGGACGGCATGAGACAGGGCTGGAGGAGGCAGAGGATGAGCTCCCGAGGCCTTTGGCATTGAGTGAGTGAGATGGTGCTGAGCTGAGTGACATGCTCTGGCAAGTACCTTGTAAGGGTCACTGTAACCGCTGTGAACCCTTGGGAGGCGAGGGTATGGAGAGGCTACGGTGAGTGACCCTGGTGAGACACAAGTGCTGAGCGGGGTGGTAGAAGGTAGAGAAATCCGGCTGTGTTTGGTGGTAGATCAAATGTGGAGTCTGGGCAGAGGAGGGGCCAAAGGTGGCTCCAAGGTTTAGGCCTGAGCATCTGGGGAATGGAGGTGGAGTCTGATCTGTCAGGAGCCCCTTGGGGGAGACAGCGCTGGGCTTGGGTTTGCTGTCAGGCGTGGTGCAGCTAGAGGATGGGTGATGGGACTGGATTTCAAGGGCATCTGTCTTAGAGGGACAGCACTCAGGGCCCTTTCCAGTACAGGCCTGGGCTGCTTTGGAGAAGGTGTGGTGTGGGGTACACACCCTTCCTCTTCTGCTCACTGCCTGTGCTCGGCACCCTCCTGGTGGAAGGTGCTGAGCTTGGTTCTGGTCCCCTGATGAGTACACCCTTGATGGAGGACCCCGCGCAGAGGCTGCGGTGGCAGGCCCACCTGGAGTTCACCCACAACCATGATGTAGGCGACCTCACCTGGGACAAGATTGCCATCTCTCTACCCCGCTCCGAGAAGCTTCGTTCCCTGGTGCTGGCTGGCATTCCTCATGGCATGAGGCCACAGGTGAGAAACCCACAGTAGGGCCTGGGTCCTGGCCCCAGGATCAAGTGTCCAAGGACTGAGCACATGCGTGGCCCCTCCCTCAGCTATGGATGCGGCTCTCTGGGGCCCTGCAGAAGAAGAGGAACTCCGAGCTGTCTTACCGTGAGATCGTGAAAAACAGCTCTAATGACGAGACCATTGCAGCCAAGCAGGTGAGGCTGGGGCGGCCCAGGACCCTGAAGGAAGAGCTTTCTGGCCAGAGACCCTGTGCCTACGGGGGCAGGTGGCTGCCTGGACTTTTGGGATCATGCCCTTGGCAAGTGTGCTCTTTTGCCTGCAAATGCATGCCTAGAGGAAGCTTGCTCCCTCCTGGGTCCTCTCTATGCCTCACGGATAATTGTTTGAGAGAGCCCCATGCTGTGTTAGGTCTACACCGGGAGCAGGTGGGGATTTTGAACAGAGATCCTGGCCTCATGTTAGATGGCCTCACTCAGTGGGTCTAGCATGAAGCTGCCCAGGTGGGTTTGAGGTTCTTGTAACTGACCTGGTGTATGGAGAGAAGCCTGCTTCCTCCCAGGCTGTCTCACAGCGGCTGTCATGGGTATTGACAGATTGAGAAGGACCTGCTCCGCACCATGCCCAGCAATGCGTGTTTCGCCAACGTCAACAGCATCGGGGTGCCTCGCCTGCGCAGGGTCCTTCGAGCACTGGCCTGGCTCTACCCTGAGATTGGCTACTGCCAGGGCACTGGCATGGTGAGCATGGCCTGGCGGGGGTCTTTTCTAGGCCAGGAGGCGGGAGGGGCGCAGGATCTCCCAGGAGGTCAGACACTGTGCGTGTGGTTCAAGCAGTGTGGGCCTGGGGCCCTACACAGAGGTGTGCCTACCCGGCCAGCCCAAGGAAGACCCCTGTCCATGGTGTGTCTTCAGCGAGGCTCAGTCTACTTGGTGGCCCCAGAGTGAGCACCTTTTCTAATTCACACAAAGTCCTGGGTGGAGACTCTTCTCCCTGCCCCGGCCAGGTGGCTGCCTGTCTCCTGCTGTTCCTGGAGGAGGAGGATGCCTTCTGGATGATGAGCGCCATTGTTGAGGACCTGCTGCCTGCCTCCTACTTCAGCACCACCCTGCTGGGTGTCCAGACCGACCAGCGGGTCCTTCGCCACCTTATCGTCCAGTACCTGCCTCGCCTAGACAAGCTGCTGCAGGAGCACGACATCGGTGAGTCCTCAGACAGCCGGCGGGTGGTGCCGCTCTCCCCAGGCTACCCCAGTGGCCGTGTCTTTCCTCAGAGCTGTCCCTGATCACGCTGCACTGGTTCCTCACCGCCTTCGCCAGCGTGGTGCACATCAGGCTGCTGCTGCGCATCTGGGACCTGTTTTTCTACGAGGGCTCCCTGGTGCTGTTCCAGACCACATTAGGCATGCTGCGCCTTAAGGTGCTTGTGAACCCCACTGCAGCCAGGCCAAGGCCCTGGAGTCATGTGTTGGCACAGCTGCGCCAACAGATGCAGCTGGATTCAGCAGCAGTTGGCAGGCTCATGTCCTCCTTCCCTCCAGCTCTGGTTCCTGCTGAGAAGCCCCTGAGGGTGGGATGGGGTGAGCGTCCCCCAAGGCCTAGCACAACCAGCTTCCTGTCCCCAGTGGTCATGCCAAAGAGGCATGGGACTCAGAATGATGACCGGGGTCAACTCGGTGCTAGGAGTTCAGGAGTGACAGCTCTTCCCTGTCATGCCCTCACACGCCCAGGAGGAGGAGCTGATCCAGTCTGAGAACTCTGCCTCTATCTTCAACACGCTGTCCGATATCCCGTCACAACTGGAGGATGCAGAGCTGCTGCTGGGGGAGGCCATGCGGCTGGCTGGCTCCCTCACTGACGTGGCCGTGGAGACCCAGCGCCGTAAGCACCTGGCCTACCTAATTGCAGACCAGGGCCAGCTCCTGGGGACCAGCGGTGCCACCAACCTTTCTCAGGTGTGCTGTGGGAGGGTGGGGCAGCGGACAGTGTGGGGACCTGTGAGGATGATCAAAGTGACTGGGGTGTGGGGAACTGACTGGCCCTTCCCCACACCTCCCAGCTCAGCCTGGCTCGATTTGCCCACAACTGCCGAGGGGCCCAGCCTTCCTCAGGCATGTGCATCTCAGTGCTCTGTCCTGCGTGGTTAGGCTAGGGCAGACCCAGCTCCAAATGGAGTAGCTGCCTTTTGGATCTTCAGCACCACCCTGAGACTGGGAGATGCAGCTGGGGTGGCAGCCTCCTAGCAGCGAGTCTCTGGGCCACCAGTGCCTGCCCTCCCCCCTGTAGGTTGTTCGACGCAGGACCCAGAGGAGGAAGTCAGCCATCACCTCCCTGCTGTTTGGTGAGGACTCTGTGACAGTCGGTGCTGGGTACTGGGCAATACCGATGGGTGGTGTGACCACACACTTGTGCCTGCCTGTGCTGGACACAGCACACCTCAGTTCCACGCCTTCTAGGGGAGGACGACCTGGAGGCACTGAAGGCCAAGAACATCAAGCAGACAGAGCTTGTGGCTGACCTCCGGGAAGCTATCCTGCGTGTGGCACGCCATTTCCAGTGCACAGACCCCAAAAACTGTAGCATGGTGAGTCGTGGACTGCCCAGGCCTGTCCGAAACAGCTCAGACTTAGGGAGCGGGGGCTCCCCCAACCCCATTGGCGGTGCAGAGGCTTCTCCCTCAGTGGACCTTTCTGTCCACACCACTTCTGGCCATTCTGGCAGGAACTGACCCCAGACTATAGCATGGAGAGTCACCAGCGGGACCATGAGAACTATGTGGCCTGTTCACGTAGCCACCGGCGCCGGGCTAAGGCCCTGCTGGACTTCGAACGACATGACGACGACGAGCTGGGCTTCCGAAAGAACGACATCATCACGGTGTGTGGGGCAAGGCTCAGGAACCCCCGCACACCGCTAACCCCAACCAACTCCTTTCCTTTCCAAGAGCTTCTGCTTCTGAAAATGGGGGTGGGAGGGTCTTGGCCTGGCCAAGCTGCTGAGGACAGTGAGGCTTGGATCTCTTGAGGCACCGGCTCAGGGCAACTGGGCTTTGGTTCCTGCTGCTTTTCCTCCTGTGCAGATCATCTCTCAGAAAGACGAGCACTGCTGGGTGGGAGAGCTGAATGGCCTGAGAGGTGAGGCCCTCACCTGGGCAGGAGGTGGGCAGAGGGTGCCCTTCCTCCTCCATGCACCTATCTGGCTGGAGGCCCTGCCCCAGGCTGTGGGAATGAGCAACATGCTGCCTTCAGCCTTTTACCTGCTGTCCTTGGCCCCCTGGGGAGGAAGGGTTGGGACAGTCACCTCTTACAGGTTAGCTGCTTCTCACAGGGCTTGCTTCTCCCATAGGCTGGTTTCCAGCCAAGTTTGTGGAAGTCCTGGATGAACGGAGCAAAGAGGTAGGGAGATAGGCAGGAGCCTTGACCCTCCGCACAGCTGGCACCCTCCTCGCCAGGGCCTGCATCTCAGCTTGTGGCAGTGGCTGTGAGGCTGGGAGGAGGATGGCTGGCTGCAGATGCCAGAATGGGCTTCTGACTTATTCACCTATCAGTACTCCATTGCGGGGGATGACTCAGTGACAGAGGGCGTCACGGACCTTGTGCGAGGAACCCTGTGCCCAGCCCTCAAGGCACTGTTTGAACATGGACTGAAGAAGCCATCCCTGCTGGGGGGGGCCTGCCACCCCTGGTTGTTCATCGAGGAGGTAAGTCAGGCTGCTGATCTTAAGCCCTATCTGCCGTTGGGCCCTGCAGGGGTGGAGGAGCTTGCCAGGACAATGGCATGTGTGGGAGCCCCATCTTTCACCTGGCACCATCTGTCCCTGCATTGTGTGTCACCCCCATAGGCAGCAGGCCGTGAAGTGGAGAGAGACTTTGACTCCGTGTATTCCCGCCTAGTGCTCTGTAAGACATACAGGTAACTGCCTCCTTCCTCCTGGAGGGGTGGGGTAAAGGGGTACCCTAGGGCGGCACTGGGAGCTCTGGTCTCCCTCAGGTTGGACGAGGATGGCAAGGTCCTGACTCCAGAAGAGCTGCTGTACCGGGTAAGGGCTGCTCTGTGAGACCCCAGAGCCTTCTGGGCATGGCAGGCACAGGTGCCTAAGTGACAGCTGTGCCCTCCCCAGGCTGTGCAGTCTGTGAATGTGACCCATGACGCAGTGCACGCACAGATGGATGTCAAGCTCCGCTCACTTATCTGCGTGGGGCTCAAGTGAGTGTAGAGATGAGGTTGGGGGTATCCTCAGAAAGGACCCAAAGTAAGAGCACATTCCTCAGGGGTCAGAGCCTGCCCTGCTGAGGGTGCTCTGGGAGGGCAGTGAAGGCAGTGGCACCCAGCCCTCCCACTGTCCCCAGCGAGCAGGTGCTGCATCTGTGGCTGGAGGTTCTCTGCTCCAGCCTGCCAACCGTGGAGAAGTGGTATCAGCCCTGGTCCTTCCTGCGCAGCCCTGGCTGGGTCCAGATCAAGTGCGAGCTCCGGTGAGGGCCTCACAAGCTCCAGGTGGGGACGGGGAAGGGGAGGGGGGTCAGAGCCCACCAGCATGACAGTTCCTCCCCTTCCTCACCTCTAGAGTCCTCTGCTGCTTTGCCTTCAGCCTCTCCCAGGACTGGGAGCTCCCCACGAAGAGAGAGGTGGGTAGTGCAGCCACCCCAAGGCCTATGGCCTGCCTCTTAGAGGCTGGGGCAGGGTTGGTGCTGGTGGAGCACCCCAAATGGTTCCTGGGGTGGTTGTACGAACTGCCCAGGGTGTGATGAGGGCATCCCTGTGCATAGGAGGAGAAGCAGCCCCTGAAGGAGGGTGTCCAGGACATGCTGGTGAAGCACCACCTTTTCAGCTGGGACATCGATGGCTGACAAGCTCCCTCCAGGAGGAAGAGCAGGCACTGTGTTGGCTGGCTATGAGCCTGCTCTGGGCAGAGTCCAAGGAGGTCCAGGGAAATGAGCTCTAGAGCCTGGCTGGGACCCTGACAGGCCCTAATCAGGATGGCCCCAGGCCCCACAGAGAGTCGCTGTGCTGGGAAAAGGTGAGTGCCCAGCTCAGCCTCTTCCTCCTGAGTGCCTGGGAAGGGCTCCACCTGGCAGGGTCCTTCAGAATTCCTAGCCCACATGCAGTTTTGTACGACTGAAAACCACTTGGGGTGGGGAGAAGCTGTAGCTGCTTGTCAGTCTTTGCTCAGGAAGGGGGGGGGATGGCTAATAGCAGATGAGGCTTCTTGGCCTCTGATTTGTAAATAAACTGTTTGAGAAAGCACCTCATGTCTCTTCTGGTGAGCGCTGCAGAGCTGTGTGTCCAATGCCTGTCCTTCCAGGAATGGAGAATGCAGTGTGTGCTCAGCACATCTCCCAAGTTAGCTGACAGGAGTTAGGATCAGGGTCACTGCATGGCCCCCAGATGCTGGGACAGAGGCAGCCAGGCCCCCTGGCAGGGTCCTTCAGAATTCCTAGCCCACATGCAGTTTTGTACGACTGAAAACCACTTGGGGTGGGGAGAAGCTGTAGCTGCTTGTCAGTCTTTGCTCAGGAAGGGGGGATGGCTAATAGCAGATGAGGCTTCTTGGCCTCTGATTTGTAAATAAACTGTTTGAGAAAGCACCTCATGTCTCTTCTGGTGAGCGCTGCAGAGCTGTGTGTCCAATGCCTGTCCTTCCAGGAATGGAGAATGCAGTGTGTGCTCAGCACATCTCCCAAGTTAGCTGACAGGAGTTAGGATCAGGGTCACTGCATGGCCCCCAGATGCTGGGACAGAGGCAGCCAGGCCCAGCCTCATCGCCCACCTGTTTGTGGATGGAATAAGAGGGACCTGCGAACCAGTGTTTTTGTTTTTATTTTAAAAAGTTAACACAGCTTTCCCATCTCTGTCCCAGCACTGGTTTTGGTGACTCCGTTCCTCCTCCCCTGTGGATCTGATCCAAACCTGAGGCGGGAGGGGACCCAAAGGAGACCAGTTACGTGGCCACCTTTCAGCCCACAGCAGGGCAGCGCTGGTCCCGAGGCTCCCCAAGGACGTTAGCTGCAGTGAGGCGGCAGGTTGGAATGTGGGCAGGTGGAATGCTCCCAGCTGGGTGGCCAGGAACTACCTCTGCCCTCATGGCACTGATAAGCCAGAAAGCCAGGCAGGTGGGCACAGCTGTGGCAAGTGTTTGTCTACACATCAAACACGTGATGGGGTGGGTGGGCCTGGGCAGCTGCACACCAGGCCAGGCACCAGATTGAGCAACACACAGCTCAGAGTGACCCTGCATTCAGATACAGGAGCTGTGGCCTCCAGGCCCTTCTGTGAGAGCAGACTGGGAGGGAACTGCACCCCCCCATATATGCATATATATATGTATGTTGATATATAATATAGAGGTATATACACCTGTACAGAAAGTCACCAACCACTGCACTACACTGATACACTAAAATGGCAGGGAGCCCTCTCAAAAACCTTGGGACCCTGGGGTTAGCTGACATGGGGCATAGGGAGGCAGCAGCCCAGGCTGACTTCCCCGTCACAGCTAAGGGGGAGGGAAGGAAGGAGTCATCCTTTAACCCACCTTGGCCCTGGGCAACAAGAGAAGCCTCTGGGCTGAGCCTCACCTGCCTCAGTCAAATGAACGGGACAGTGCACCTCTGACCTCAAAAATGGAGGTCAAACTGAAATGGCTCCGGCCCTGTCCAGGTCTCTTAAACCCTGGTTTGGGAACCAGAGCTGTTTCTTGACAGCTTCTCTCCTCCACCGTGGGTGAGCCTGAGCCAGGAATAGGAAGCCCTCTGCTCCAGCCTCCCAGAGAAGGGGAAAAACCCCAAACAGGGACTGTGATTGTCAAGACTAACAACCACCATGTGGAGAAAGCCACACCTGGTAAAGTTCTGTGGCTCCCAACGTTCAGCCTTTCCCCACCCCCAGTCTCTGGAGCCAGAGAACTATAAGCAGGAATCCCAGTGTAGCTGCAAATCATGGCCATCAAGGAAGTCCGTGGAGAAGAGGCTGGGGGCTGTGGTGCTCAGGGGGGCCAGGCTCAGTACGGGGCCACCTGATGACAGTTCCAGCCAGTCCATGCTGTCCAGGTGGCCATCGGCCAGGTCCAGGCCCATGCTGCTGGGGTCCGGAGCAAAGTGCAATTCTGAGGTGTCCATGGGTGATGGGGGATGGTCTAGGATGGCAGAGCTGCTCAGCATCTGGCTGTGGAGGTCGTCAATGAGAGAAAGGGGCTCTGGCCCTTCGTGTCCCCCAGTCAGCAGGGGCAGCCCTGTGCTGCTCTCTAGGAAGTCCTCCAGGCGTCCAGGGAGGGAGGGCGAGCCTGGTGGAGGAGGGGCAGCCTGGGGGAGCTCAGCAGAGGGTGAGGGTTGTGAGGTCAGTGGGGACCCGCAGCCTCCTGTCGAGGGCGCCTTCTCCTTCCCTGACAGGGATGGTGGCTCCTTGAAATCCGCTGGAATTTCTGCCAAAATAGACAGAACAAATGTCAGACACCAGGTGTGAATACAATGGAAGGAAGATGGACCATCACCTCATAGACAGCAATAAAATGGATCTAAGAGTTAAAACAATAAAGCATTTAGAAGAAAACACAGGGAAATATGAAACTGGATTTGCTAATGCAAAATCCAAAAGCACAGGTGAACAAAATAGACATGAAAACCAAACACTTTTGTGGGGCTGGCAGGTGACGTGGCGATTAATGTGCTGGACGCCCACATGGCTGACTGTGGTTCGATTCCCAACCTGACGGCTTACTTTCTCATCTCCTCTCTCTCTCTCTCCCCTCCCCCCAAATTAAAAAATAATAATTATGGAGCCAGCAGGTGGTGTGGTGGTGAAGGCACTGGACACTCCTACATGGCTGACCATGGTTCGAGGCCCGGGCCTGGTGGCTTGCTTTCTCACTTTCCCTCTCTCTCTGTGTCTCTCTCTGGTCAAATTAAAGTAAATGAATGAATAAAGAATTAAATAAATAAATCTTTTTAAAAAATAGTAATAAAAGTTAAATAATTCTTAAAAAAAAAAACAAAAACAAAACTTCTGTGCATTACAGGCCACTAGAATAAGAGAGTGAAAAGACAATTCACAGAATGGAAAAAATATGTACAAGTCAAATATTTGATAAGAGATTAACACCTGGACTATATAGAGGACTCTTAAAACTCATCAAGACACAGGCCAGGAGATGGAGTAGTGGACTCCCACATGGCCAACTGTGACACAAGTCCTGGACCCAGTTGGCTTGAATATCATGCCAGGCATGTGTGCCTAAAGTCCTGAGAGAAGAATGGAAGAGAAGGGATTGAGGTGTGGCCATCCCCACTTTGGGCTGGGGTTGATCTCACTTTCCCTCTCACTGTCTCTCTCTCATCTCGCTTTCCCTCTCACTGTCTCTCCCCAGCGAGCACTCACACCCTAAGGCAATAAAAAATCCTCTATTAAAAAAAAACTCATCAAAAAATAATCTCTTTCAAAAACGGGCAAAGGAGAGAATAGACATTTCTCTAGGGAAATACAAATGGCCAATAGCATATGCTCATTAGGAAAATGCAAATCAGAACTACAATGAGATACCACCTCAAAATCGAGTTATCTATCACCAAGAAACAAGCCACAAAGAGAAATTAAGGATTGATAAGGATGTGGAGAAACTAGAACCCCTATGCACTGCTGGTGGAAACAAAAATGATTAGGCCACTGTGGAAAACAATCTAGGCCAGTTCCTCAATAATTAAAAACAGAATTACCTTGGGACCAGCAGTTAGTGTAATAGCTATGTTGCTGGACTCCCATGTAGTCGGCCGCGGTTCAAGTTCCGAACCCGGTGGCTTAAACTCACACAGGGCACGTGTGCATGCATGCCCAAGATCCCAAGAGGAGAAAGAAGAAGGGATTGCAGTGTGGCCATCGCCCCTGGGAGGTGATTTCTTGCTTTCTTTGTCTGTCTGTCTGGCGAGTGCGCACGCCGCCCCTGGGAGGTGATTTCTTGCTTTCTTTGTCTGTCTGTCTGCCGAGTGCGCACGCCCTATAGCAAAAACCTCTCCAGAAAAAAAAACAATTACCATATGGTCCAGCAATCCTGCTTCCAGGAATATATCCAAAATAACTGACAGCAAGGAGGGTCTGAGAGAGAACCTGCACAGCCTGCATGCTGACTGCATGCAGCAGCACACTCACATTAGCAACCCAAGAACCCACTGATAGCTGCACCTTGAAAACGCCATGCTCTGTGATGTACGCCAGGCACAGAGACAAACTGTGATCCTGTTCATTTGAGTTGCCTGGAGTAGTCAGGTTCACATAAAGCACAATGGGGGATGTGGGAAAGGAGTACTACCTAATGGGTACAGAGTTCAAGTTTGAGATGATAAAGTTCTAGAGAGAGACTGCAGTGGGGACCAGAAGGTGACAGTGGGTAAGGTGCGGAACTCCCATGTGGCTGACCACATTTCAAGTCCTGGACCCAACATACACACGCCAGGCATGTGTATGTTTGTGTCCAAATTCCAAACAGGAGAATGGAGGAGAAGGGACCATGGCGTTTCCACAACCCCCCCAAAGTGATTTCTCAATTTCTATCTCTTGTCTATCCAGTGAGTGCGCGTGCCCTATAAGCAAAAATCTCTTAAAAAAAAAATAGATTGCCGTGATAGTTGCTTATGATTGTGAATGTATTTAATGCCACTGAATTGTACATTTAAAATCGGCTGCAATGGGCCAGCAGGAGGTGTGGTGGTTAAGGAACTGGACTCCCACATGGCTGACCATGGTTCGAGTCCTGGACCTGGCAGCTTGCTTTCTCTTTCTCTCTCTGGTCAAGCTGAAGAGTTATAAGTTTTTAAAAATGGCCTTAATGGCCAAATTTACATATTGCACAATTAAAAAATATACAGAGACCAAGCTGTTTCCCTACCCCCATTCCAACTATATGGCCTCTTCCCTCTGCACTGATCTCATCTGACAAGGAGCCTTGGCCTATTTGCCTAGCTGCCATCACATGTCCCAAGACCCTCTTCTGACATCTGTGCCACCTCTCTGGCCAATTCTCAGTGTGCGCAGGCAGCAATCCTCCATTTCCCTTTCTCTGTGAGCCCTAAAATGCCAGCATTCAAGGCCTGCCCACTCTGCCTTCTCGAACAACCTCTCCTCCCCGGTAGCCGCATCTACCCAGTTGGTTCTGTCTGGACGCTGGGAGTGTGTGTACTGTGTCAGCAGCCTCATTACCACCTATTTGGTGGGAAACACACCTCAGGCAGCCTTGGGAACCAGAGACTCCCTAAGGCTAGAGAATGAATGACCTTGGGCGGAACTCAGCTATTGAACTTTTATTTCAAATTGAAATAAAATGCATGTAACGTGGACTGCAACATTTTAAAGTGTATAGTTCTGTGGTTTAATCCTCTCCCTGCTGATAGGATTAAAGTTCTCAGCGAGAATGCTGTAGTCCACATGGTGTAGTCCCTGCCTGCTCACTATCCCACATGCTCTGCCTTCTTGCCTGTTACCCCCATTCAAGCGGCTGGGCTCCTCCTGGCACTTCTTCAGGACTCTGGCTGCTGGGCCAGACAATGACAACTCCCCAACCTCATAACTCAAGCCCAGCGCGTTCTCACTCCCTCTCACGCAAGAGCCAGTCACATGGCTCCTCCACTCAGATGCTTCATGACAAGAGCCCTGTCAGGCTGTGCCACTGTCCCCCCACACATGCCCCCACAGCTCACCCATGAGTGGATGGCAATTCACCCTGGTCCCTCGGAGTCACCTGCTCTTTTCCTTTGGCTGCACCAGAATATCAAACTGGCTCGCTCCTGATCATGTCCAGACCACAGGCCCTCACACCACAGCCCTGCTGCTGCTCTGCCTCATGAAGGGGCTCCCTGCTTCTGGCCTTGGGCAGCTACCATCGCTCAGAGCTGTGCCAGGGCTTCCACTCTGCCCACCCCCTGGATTCCAGCATGGTCTGGTCTAGGACAGGTGACATGTTCCCCTCTTCTCTTGCTCACTCCATTCTGATGAGCCAGATACTGGTTTCCCCCTTACTCACGGCTACTGGTCTTACCTCCTGCTTACCCCTTTGCTCTCAAGACTTGTCCTCTCCCTCCTCATCTCCTTGTTCGCTAACCCTACTTGCTGACATTCCATGTAATGTGCTTATTTATTATATTTGCTGTTTATCACCCTATAGTAGACCATGAGCTCCACAAATGCAAAGGTCTCTATGTACACATTGATGCACCTGGACACCAGGAGCATTGGAGGAACCACACAGAAGGTGCTGGGTGAAATGACTGTTGGTTGAAGGGCTGCACCAGCCAGGTCTCACCAGGCACCCAGGTCCTGAGCACGAGGCATGCCTCTGTCACTGCTGTCCATACCACTGGTACAAGGCCTGCCAGTCATATGTGTGTTCAAGAAATAAATCGAACATACCCACCTATGGGTAGAGACAAAACAGAAAGGTAAGACTAGAGAAGTGGGGGACCCAGGCTCACCTCCGCTCTGAATGAGAATGTCAAACAGGTCATCCATCTGCTGGCTAGAGGAACCGTTTTCCTAGAGGACAAAAATTCGGGGGGCAGAGGGGATGAAAATCCAGAAAAAGGGGCACCCAGCCCCAGAGACCCTCTCCATTAGCCATTCACTGCTGCTCCCGCCCTGATGACTATTCCGAAGGCCTCCTGCACCCCAGTAGCTCTGCTTTCTGCCTGCTCCTGTCCCTCCAGGTTGCTGAGGGAGAGACAGCGCAGTGACCGGGGGTGATGCCCAGCCTAGCCTCACCACTCTGCCTCTTCACCTGCTGCTTGGGCTGCTGGCTCACAGCTTCCTTGTAGCCAGGTGGTTCCTTCTTCAGGAGGGAAGCAGGAGTCCCAAAGAGGGGCTGTGGTGAGTGCTCCAGGTCCATCTGGGCAGGCGGGCCAGGGGCTGGAGAGCCAGGCTGGGACGAGGGCTGGACAGGACAGGCAGAGGCACAGTGCTGGGGGCGAGGTGGTCCTGTCTTATGGGGGACAAGGCCAAGCCCCATCAGGAAGGTAAGGTGAAGGCGCTTGCTTCTCCGTAGCACTGGCTTTGAGGGAGCTTTTGCAGAAGTCATTGGGGAAGAAGGGATGCAGGATGGGGACCCGGCCTCTGACAGTGGGGGGACAGAGCAACTAGCTACCTGGGGCTTGGCATAAGCCACATGAGGAGAGAGGCAAGGCCTCTGGGCTGTCCTCCAGAAATATCTGCACCCTCTTTTCTGCCTAAAGTTGTTCAGGAGCATTTGTCCCTTAACCTGAGGTGCCTAGTTCTCGCCACTGTCTGCCCTACCCCCCAAGCTCTGAAGACCAAGAGGGATGTGAAGCCTGAGAACAGTCTCACCTTGGTCCCAGGTTGGGTGGAGGATCTGGGCTGGGAGGGTGGTAGCAGCAGGGAGCCATCTGCTCCTCTGACAGTCTCTCCTTAGGGCAGACTTCCCTGACCCTCACTGGTTCCCCTCCCCATCCCCCAGCAGTATAATGGGGTCCTGGACCTGCTGTCAGGTGCAGAAATGCTTTGAAATCCATGGTCAGAGCAGTGGGCAGCTAGCTCCTCGACAGTCCCACCCTCATGGGCTTCCCTAACTTTCCCAAATCTCAGGGCCCTCCTAGGTGAGATAGGGACAGCATACCCAAAGGTGGGAGGAAAGGACCAAATGGAGCAGACAAGGTGCCAGCACACAGGGCACCCTCCCGTGGGCTCTGCCCCGCCCCTCCATGCTAGGTACCTGCTGGGGGCTCCTGCTGGACAGGCAGGGGCTGTCTGCATTCTTATTGGTCACAGTGAGGACGAGGTGAGTCCCAGTGGAGTCGGTGATAAGGGTGGGAGGTGCAACTCCCTTGATGAGGCTGGGACTCTGTGGGCCCAGAAGTAGCTGGGGTTGGGGTCTAGGGGCCAGCTCAGGCTCAGACGGTGTGGCTTCCTGCTTCACCACCACACCTGGGGCACCAGTGGGGGCTGCAAGGCTGGAGCTGAAGGGGTGAGCGGGACCCAGGGGCTGTTGGCTCAGCTGGCAACTGGAGAAGCTGTTCTCCTGCTTCACAACAGCGCCAAGTGGGCCAGGGGTGGGGGCAGGCTGCTGGGCCCGCTTCTCCTGCTCCAGCTGCAGCCGGAGGCCCTCCCCCCGC
>NW_006159782.1:2455000-2483468 GCF_000334495.1 Tupaia belangeri chinensis | reverse complement strand
CCCCTGCCCCCGTGCCCGGCGGGACCCGCTCCACCAGCTGCTGCTTCTGCCGGAGCATGCGGGTCAGCTCCTCGATCTGCTTGTCCTTCTCCTGCAGCATCTGGTCCTTGTCGCGACCCTCCAGCTCAGCCCGCGCCCCAGGGCTCAGGCAGCAAGACCCGGCCCGAGGGCCCTCCTCCTTCACAAGGATCTGCAAGGGGGAGGCCTGCAGAGTGAGCTGTGTCAATGGTGAGGTCACCATCTCGCCAAATGTGTCCCCGGGTGTGGAGTTCTCATCGCCTGTGCTAAGCAGCGACCGCTCTGAGGGGGTGGGAGACACAGGAGGTGTAGAGCCTGTGCTGCCAAATTTCACCACTCCATTACTGGTCACTGTGGCCACCACCACCTCAGTGGGGGCCAGGCCTGCTGCCACCAGGGCTGGCCCTGTACTCAGCCGGGCCGCTGGGAAGGCAACCACCACCTCGCCAGCCTTGGGCAAGAGGGAGGTGGCAGCAGGGGCTTTCGGGGCTCCCGGGGCAGGGCTGACTTGGTCTTGGTAGGCACGCAAGCGCTCGATCAGCTCGGTCTTGGTGCCTGAGACGGGCAGTGACCGCAACTTCAGCTCCTGCTTCAACTCTGCCACCTGCAAAGAGTCGAGAGGCAGAGTGGCAGGAAAATGGGCAGCTGGACCCAGGGGCTGGTCTAGGCAGGAGGATGAGGAGATGGAGGGATGAACACCTGGTAAGACAGGACTTGTCTGTCCTCCCCCTCCCTTTCCTATTCTCACCACAGCAGGGGCCTGACTGAAGTAGTCCCCACCTCCCAGGAAATGGGGGCAGGGGCTGGGGATGCAGTGTCCATGGCTGCCCAGCCCCAGCAAGGTGCCTAGACCTCAATCAGTATTTCACTGAACAGACTGAAGGTCAGAAGAGAAATCTGAGCGCTAGAAAGTGCAGTGACTTCTTTGAGCCCACAGAGCTGGTGAGAGTCAAGCTGAGACTGTCATCCTGGGAGCCAGAGTGGACCACATGCCCACTAGTGGGTAGGCAGCATGGCCCAGAAGATAAGGTCTGGAGAGAGCACTCAGTCCATTCCATCTTCTGGTCAGGGCAGAGAAGGCAGGCCAGGCAATAGCATGACCCTCTCTCCAAGGACAGAGGACACAGCCAAGTGCTCCTGAGCATGGCCACTCTCTTCCCATCAGACACAGCAGGCTTGGCTGGGCATCAACCAGCAAGGTACAAAAAGGGCAGGTGTTGGAGCCGGAGAGCCCCGTCCACACTGACCACATCTGTGACTTGGGCACACTCCCTTCAACGCTTCAGTGCTCACCCTCAGAGGGGTAACAACCGCCTTGCTCACACTGCACCACCGAGGTGGAGGAAGGTGGGGACACAGATGGCTTGGCCAGGCCCAAGGCCCTAGAGGAGTACTGGCTGACATCATTAATGACAGTGACGTCTGTGAGGAGGCTGCTATCGCTGACCATGGCCAGGCAGACTTGAAGCAGGTTCCAAGGGACTGTCTGGCAGAGGCCAGAGCCTGGAGCCTGCTCTGCCTTCCACAGCTATGGCTCCTGGACCAGCTGCCTCCTCTGCCTGAACCCAGCACCAGGACAGCCCTCAGGGAAGAAACCAGGCTGGCAATGGGAAGTCCTCCAGTGGGAAGCAGGTGGCGCCTACCTTCATGTCGTCCAGATTGGCTGGCAGGGCTCCCGGCTTGCCAGTCAGCGAGGTGCTGTTCTGCCGCACCGGCCCGCCTGGCCCCGGGGCTCCCGAGTTGGAGCTGCTGTTGGTAGTGGAGAGGCTACGTGCTGGAGGTGGCCCACTGTTTCCCAGAGCCTCACCTGCTGGTCTGAAGAGAAAAGGCAGAAATGATGCCCATCAGGCATCACTCTCCAGTCGCAGGGGTGGTCCAGAAGCTGGGCTGTGGGGGTACTACTGGTGGACACAGGGCCAGCATCCTGCCACAGGCCAGGGTGTCCCGCCTGAGAACCAGTGAGTAAGATCCAGACCAAAGACTCCTTTAAGAGCTGGGGCTCACCCAACCCTACCCTGGCACGTGCTGTCTCAGGGCAGCTACAGTGGGCACTTACTTTGGCGGGGCAGGTAGGATGGTCTGGTAGTTGTAGTGCTGCTGGTTGAGAATCTGCAGCTGGAGGAAGAGCTGCTGCTGCTGCAGGATCTTGGCATAGGAGGAGTCCATGGGGGGGGCCCCCTTGTCCTGCTTTTGGTCCGGGGGGATGTACTGGTGATACTTGAGCTTCTTCACCTTTGGCTTCAGCTCCTTGGCCTTCTTGCTACGCTGTGACTTCTCACTGGCAGACTTGGGTTGGCTTTGCTGAGGGCATAGGGCAGGGTACCATCAGGGCAGACTAGCAGCCTCCCCACACCTGAGTGGCTTCTGAGAAGGCAGCACCATCTATCTGATCATTCCCACTCCTCCCCTGGATGACTGTGGCCCTTGAAGGGCAGAGATCTTTGGGTGACCAGAAGCATGCAGGGCTAGGACTGGGGTGGTGGAGGGGGCTGGGCCTGGTCCCGATCATAAAAGAGCTTCTAGTGGGCTAGTCAGGTGGAGTGGCAGTTAAGGCAACTAGATCCCACATGGCCAAGTGCATAGTTTGCATCCCAGACCTTGAAGCTTGGAAAATACGCCCGATGCATGTGAGTGAGTGCCCAGAATCCCAGGAGAAAAATGGACTGCAGCATGACCATCCCCTTGGGAAGTGATTTCTCACTTTACCTCTCTCTGACAAGCAAATGTGCCCAGTAGAAAAATCTTAAAATAAATAAGTAAAAGCTTCTAGGCTGGAGGAAAACAACCAAATGTACAGGTGCAAACCTCACTGTAACCGGAGCCATGTGTGAACACAAGGAGGTAGAAACACAGTTGATTTACAGAGCATGGGCCCTTCCAGGTGCAGTGCTTCACAATAACTGTCACACAAGGCTCCCAAGAATCCTACCACAGGCCAGGCAGTGGCACAGTGTCAATGCATTGGGCCTTCATGAGAAAGGCCCAGGGATCACATCTTGGGACCTCCCCAAACACACTGGGCTACGTGTCTGTGACCCAGACTGGCTGAGACAGGATAGACTGTGGCAGAATGACCCTGCTGGGAATGTCTATCTCTGTCTCTGTCTCTCTCATGGGGGAAAAAAAATCCTATTGGGGCAGGAACTGTTTTATCCAATTTGACAATGAGGAGGTCACTTGCCCAAGGTCACAGTGATCTTGATCCAACCCAGGACTCCAAAAGTTCCTACTCATGCCCCATGAGAGCCTCCTGACTCCCTGCTGGCACAACAGTGAAGGCTTCATGGGACCTGAAGGGGCAGAGGATGCAGACTGACCAGGAAGGGCCAGGGAGTCATGCTCGGAAGGCCTTTTCTCGCAGCAGGGAAAGCTGGAGTTGGAGGAAGAAGCAAGAGTTTCAGGGGTTTGCCAGGAAGGGGCTGTGCAGAGCCTAGAAGTTTCTGAGCACAGACTGGCAGACAGAAAGGTAGGAGACTTGATGCAGGGACCAGCTGGGGTCTTGGCCAGCTGGCAATAGGGACCAAAAGGAAGATTTGAGCAAATATGATCCACTAGAGGGGCTGCCAGCCTGTCCTGAGACTTGAGCAGAGCAGAAGGGCTGTGGCACCAGGGGCAGGGCCTGTGTGCGAAGGGGGTCAGAGAGGAGGAGTGGAGTGGAAGGTGAAGATGAGAAACTTGGGAGGGGTGGGAGAGTTGAAGGCCAGCCTCAGGTCCTAGAGGTCCTGGAAGCCAGATGGTCCCACGGGGCAGAGAAGACCTGGCACCAGCTCCTGAGGCTTGTGGCCGATATTGAACATGTGCACACAAGGTCAGTAGTGCCCACACATGTCCCCCACCAGTCACAGTGACCTTCTCCGTCAGCAGGCCAGGTTAGGCTTGGGGGAGAATAAAAACGATGCCCCATGAAGCCACCATGTGGCCTTGAGCATGTATGTCGCTTCTCCATCATCTACAGCATGGGGCTGCTACAGCCTTGGGAGGTCCTGGGTGGAGGAGACAGACACGTGTTCTGGCGTCAGGCAGGAATGAGCACCCGGCAGCCTGAGGCCAGGGCTCACATACTGTGCTCGACCAGCAGTAGTTATGCTGGTGACGGCCTGGGTCACGATGGCCAGTGGAGATAAGAAGAATCTCTTCGGTGGCCCCTGGCACTTGTGAGAAGATATGCACCCCCACCTCCTACAGCTGTTCCCAGCTAGAATGAAGTCACTCACGGCTCTGAGAGGTACAGGGAAGGGGAACGGGCACAGAGGTGGTAAAACGGTACCTTAATCAGTGTGGGTGTGGGCTTGGCGATGGGGACAGAGGCTCCGTTGGTGAGGCTGGGCGGCAGCAGGGGCGGGGGAGGTAGTGGAGGCTGCTCGGCCAGGAAAAGCCTCTCTCCGGAGTCTGGGCCCACTGGGAGCTGAGACACAACCTGATGGAAGAGGGAAAATGGGGACACCGGCCATCTCTAGGAGGTGCCCAGCCTGCCCCTGCCAGGAGCCAGACCCTGCACAATAGTGGTCATGGCAGCAATTCCTTGGCCACAAAGACTGTTAGAGGAAGCTGTGTAGAAACAGGGATGAGAGGGTGATCCCCAGGATAGTCGGATGGGGAAGGAACCAGAGAGAGCAGAGGCAGGAAGTGGTGGAAAGACTGGGTGCTCCTTGAGAGGGAATCTGACTGCAAGGCAGCATGGCCGACCTCCTCCATGAGGCCCCAAGTGGTCTTGGGCCTCCCACACCTCCCTCCTAAGCACTGGGACTCCAGCAGCCAGTGCTCATGCTCCTGGGAGCACCCACTAGTGTCCTGTGCCCAGCCAGGAGTCCCTACCCTGGCCCAGGAGAGAGCTGTTCGAGGCAGCCCCGGCAAGACTGAAGGCCTTGGGGGTGGGGACGTTCTGGAATTGGGCTAGCTCACCTGAGTTGGGGACACAGATGTGGCACTGGGCAGTGGTTCGCTGACTCGGGTCTCCAGGGGTGACGGCACCGAACCCTGGGATTCATGGCTAGCAGGCTGCTCAGGGGATAAGGCATCACTGCTGTCCTCGTCGAAGGAAGAGCTGTCCGCTACTTTCGGGTAATTCACCTGCCCCACTGCAACCCAAAGTCAACTTGAGACTCCAGTTCCAGCCCCAGGAGTCAGTGGGGAAGCCAGCCTTGCCCTGTACCAGAGGCTGTCCCAACAAATATCTGCCCCCAGCCCATACAAGGCAGATGGACCAAGGGAGGCATGGCCAACTTCTTCATCCAAACGAGCTCTAGGAAAGGCATGGTTTCTAACCTGCTTTCAACCTTACACTGTGTTTAGTCTCCAAAGTTAAGCTCCTTCTACCTTCCCTCTAGCCTGTTTCTCCCTTGAAAGACCCAGATGGCCTCATGTACTTTGTCTGTTTCCTGATGTTAAAGGCACTTTATCTCCACCCTGTGGCTACACAGCACTCTCTCCTCCCCGCTCGCTCCCCCATACCCCAGACTGTGCAATTCTTAGCCTGCTGATGAGGGGTCATGGACCTGGTCAACAGCCCCGCTCCTCCCTGGGCTGACCAGATTCCTGAGGGCCAAGAATGGATGAAGGAGCCTGTCTGAGGTGCTGATGGAGGCATCCTGGAGAGGGAGGCTTGCCTGTGTGTAACTAGAAGCAGTGACAGTATGGTGGCCTTCCTTCAGAAGCCAGTGACTCCCACAGACCCAATGCCTGGGCAGAAGGCACCAGCCCTAGGTGGCCTGGTCCAGCCCATGGTCAAGCCGAATGTGGCGTGAGTACAGATCCTCCTGAGGTTGGCTGAGAGGTAGGGGCAGGGCAGGGACATAGCATAGAGCTTCTGCTTCACAGGGTCCCCACGAGGAAATCTCAGGTCACAGAGAGAGGATAGACAGGAACAGAGGCAAGGATGATATTTCAAGAGTCATGTCACAAGCACATCCTCGACACTGCTGTGGGAAGAGGCAGGAGTGGGAGGTTCCGAACTGGTCTACTGTCCATAAAGGAGGAACTGAGGCAGTGGGGAAGGCCCCAAGGTGAGTGCCGGCCATGCCCAGGGGAAGGTGCTATGGTGGGAAGGCCCCAGATAAGGAAGAGGAACAAGCCCTCTTCCTCCCCAAGGCTAGCACCTGAGCTTCCCCCTCACTGGCTCTGCAGTGACGGAGCTCTCCTCACTCCTTGTGGCCCTCGTTTACATCAGTAGGGCAGGAAAGCAAGGCATGGATCGAACTGAGCCCACGGACCAGTTGTGCTTCAAGTCAACCCCACATCTGGATGTCTCTGAATCTCTCATTCCCAGCAAGGACACCTATGTGGCACAGCACTCGGGTGGGACCAGCCCACCACCCCGCACAGGGCAAGAGTGACCAGGACGGGGCAGTTACAGCCCCCACATCCTCCACTCCAGAGGCTGCTGGCTACATCAAAAGGGCCTGAGGACAGTGCAGGCCAGAGTCACCAGAGATTCTATTTCTCCCCCTGCTGTGGCCAGGCTTGTGCCAGGCGCCATCGAGGAGCTTATGATCTAGTCACCCTGGAGCAGAGTAAATGCTCTTCTAGAAGGAAAAAGACCTGGCAGCTTGAAAATCATGCTTGGCCTGTGTGCATACATGTGTGCATACCCCAAATCCCTAAAGTAAAATGAACTGTGGGGTGGTCATCTTCCCCGGGGGGACGGGGATTCTCTCTTTCTCTCATACATGTTCTTAGCAAAAATCTTTAAAAAAAAAAAAAAAAAAAGGAGAGAGGAGAGAGAAACAGAGGCTGAGGGCATGCTACAGGGATGCAGGGAAGGCTTCCTAGAGGAGAGGGTATGACATGAACCTTAAAGATAAATGGAGGAGGGGTGTGTGTGTGAATGTATAAGTGGCCTGAGCGTGTGGGGAGAACTATGGTAGGTACAGCCTCTTCAAACCCTCCCTCCTAGGCCCCCTAGTCACCAGGCCCAGTCTCTACCTCCTCTGGCTGCTACCTCCCTGTCCCCAGCGTTGTGACTTCTGAGCTAGACACCCCTCCCACCAGCCTGCTCTGGGTCTCCCAGCCTAAAAGCCCTTCTTTCTCTAGCCTCACCCACTCTTCCTTCCCCACTGAACTGTAAAACAAGTGGACTATGTGGTCACCCCTTCCTTGTTTCCTCCTCGAGCCTCCCTACTCAGCCTGGCTTCTGCTGACACATGCTCCTTTCTCTGTTACAATGAGCACCGTGTTCCAGACTCAAACAATCTGGGCTTCACAGGCCTCCTGGCCACTGCCTGTGCTAGTCCCTCTCACCTTCTCCACTTGGCAAATTTCTTATGCAGCCCACAGGTTGGCCCCAAACACACTCCATCTTGTGTAGGCACTGCCCAGACAGCACCACCAGTCCCTAGCCCTGACAACCCCTGTGGCCAAGCTCTGCACACTGGGGCACACACGTGTCCAGCACTGCACGCAGTCCATCACAGCAGCTGTTGGACGACAGCAGCAACCACTCCATGAGTCTCCCCAGGTGACTGGGACCATGCGGCCCCTTTTTTGCTCAGACTGTGTGTGACTCTGCAAATTCCCATAAGACTACAAGGTCACAGGGCTATGGCCCTTCCCACTACACCATGCAGGGGGCTGACAGGTAGCCAGACTCAGAAATTACTGGTTTATACATCAGTCTTCTCACATCAGCTACATCTGAGAGGCACGGGAGTTTATTCATCATTGTGGCTTCAGGTTTTCCCACGGGGTCTGGCACAGCACCAATGCAGACCCCACATGGCAGCCTGCAATGAGGGGCTGCTCTGAAAATCTGAGGTGTAAACGCTGAGAGGAGGCAGGGCGAAGTCAGGTGCAGTTGCTGAATTAAGGGCTACCAACAGGGCTGCTAAGGGTCCAGAACATGGCAGCCTCCAGAAGAGCTGCCACTGCAAACCACCATCCATGGTGCAGACCAGCCTCTGCTGCACCAGCTCAGGGCTGCTCCAATTGCTCCTGTCTCATGCCCTACTTCAGGGGAACCCTTGTGTCTCCTCTGAAAACAGCTACCTCCAGCTAGACAAGAACATAAGGCTTTGACAGGGATCAGGTCTTGAGCTCCCCCTGCAGTGAAGGAGCCAAGTCTGTACCAACTATCATCAAAATCTAAGTGTGGGATGACAGGAAACACATTGGTCTTTTGGCCCAGGTACCTATCAAAGAGCACTGAAAACCCTTGGAATTTCCTGGCTGACAGGGGTGTCTTCTGTTATTCATGTAAACCCCTTTCCATAGTGCCAGAATTTATGCAAAGAGGTGACTTAGGGATAGGCCCCTAGACAGCATCACCAGAAAGACCAAGTGATTAGAGAGTTAGAGGACTGGAACTTGTAGCCCTCCCAGAGGCCAAGCTCTACAAAAACTCTTGGGGTAAGATTTGATGCACTTCTGGGTTGCTGAACACACAGAGGTGCAGGAAAGGCGGTATGCCCAGAGATGGAAGAGCACACTCTGCCCCTCCCTCTATGTGGGCCTACTGCAGCTCTTCATTTGGCAGTTCACCTGTATCCTCTGCAATATCCTTTAAAACTGACTAACAGTACTGAGTTCTCTGACCCATCCAAGCAAATTTTCAAACCCGAAGTGGGAGTTTTGGGAACTCCTGATCTATAGCCAGTTGGCCAGAAGGTTGGTCATGACCTGGGACTTGCTGCTGGGGTCTGATGTGGGGAGCTGGGGCGGTCCTGAACTGTGGGATCTGAGGTGTCTATTGGGGAACTGAGTGATGTGTGGGAAATACCAAGCCAGAAGAGCAATAGCAGAAGTGTTCCGTGGTGAGTGTGAGAGCACAGAGGAAAAGCACTGAGGTAATCAAATTCGAACTCCTGCCCGTGGCACAAGAGGCCCTGCATACCATGGGCTCTGCTCACCACACCTGCCTCAGGGCTGGACACCCTCTCTTCCAACTCCTTTCACCTCCTGGCATGACCCCCTGCTGTAGCACCTTCTTCTCCCTCCCCAGCCCACACCAGTCGCCAGCCTACACAGCCCTGTGTTCACTCTCATGAGTTCCCTAAGGACAGGGGGTATGGTCTGCCAGTTGGGACTGTACTCCCAACACCTAGCACATTGCTTGCATCGATATTTGCTGAGTGAAATATGTGTGGCAAGGCCAAGTTCCAAGAACAGAACTCACTAATTAAAAAAAATAAATAAATGGTATAGATTTCTAGTTCCCAGCATTCCCGTGTATCCACACATATCCATCCTGACCTCAACTTACCCTGGGAGAAAGGACTAAGCCCCCGAGTTCACAGCAAGGGGTGAACAGAGGCCGGTTACATGAGTAGGTACTTTCCTGTGGCTCTGATCCCTGAGGCAACTGCACTATCCTGAGCTAGCACGACCTCTCATCAGGCTCTGAGCTGTGCCTTATTCCTAGGAGCCAAGGGCCTGTCCATTTCTGCTGTGGTAAAAGTGCTACCATCCCTCCTACATTCTGCTAGGCAGGCAGCTAGGGCCTCTCACCAATGATGGCCTCCTTCAGGCTGGACTCCACAGGCAGGATATTCTTTTCCACCAGCTCCATGGGGCCAGGCCTCTGTGCAATCTTTTCATTGAGGTCATAGGCTAGCCTGGCTCTCTTTAGCTTCAGCTGCTTGGCCTGGAGGGAAGGCTCAGCAGATGTCTCTGATGAGGGAGAAAAGAAGGTACAGACAGATACATGTTAAGTTGAAAAAGTTCATGGAAAAGGTACACAGAAAAACTATGCATGGATTTTAACTCTTTCCATTCTTTTAATTGCCAAAGGGAGCCTGCCGGAGGGAGGGGGCAAAGAGAGAGAGAGAGAAAGAGGGAGACAGCACCCCTCAATGGGGTGTGGTCACACCATAATCCCTTCTTTGCTTCTCCATTCTTTTGGGATTTGGTACACATGTCCACACATACTTGATGTGACTTCAAGCTGCTGAGGCTAGGACTTGACCCACATACAACCATGTGGGATCTAGCTTCCCTTAACTACTAAGCTGTGGGGCCAGGCCTTCAAATTTTTTTTTTTTTATATTCCAATAAACTCATACTTCACTTCCATTTTTCCATGAACTCTGAAATTCCCTCACACTAGTGAACCTGGTTCTGCATCGAGAACTCCAAGACAAGTCTCCTTCCTCCTGGGCAGAAGCAAGAGTCCATCAGAATGGGAAACACAACCCAGGCAGAGAAGGGTGGCCTGGCTTGAAGGACAAAAGAAAGGCCCCCACTATGGATAGAGCATAGTCATGCAGAACAACTGCAGCCACACACAGGCCAGTACAGGGGACCTCCTGAGGTGGAGCTAGAGTCAAAGACGAGAGGATGGGCTCCACTCTCCCACAAACCTACCACGTTACTGGGCAATTAGCCTCTATGCTCTGGATTTCAATGTCTTCAGCTGCCAAATATGGGATTCAAACTAGAAAAGTTCACTTATAGCCTTAAAAATGGCTCAAACTAAACAAACAAGATGTGGATATATTGAGCCAGCCCCGTAGCCTGGTGGTTAAGTTTGCTGGATCCCACATGGCTGTGTGGCTTGAACATGGATATGCAGCTTGAAAAACACAAAGGCATAAGTCATCCATGCCCAAATCCCAACCAGGTGGAGAAATGGAGAAGGGACTGCAGTGTGACCATGCCCCTTTGTGAGGCACGTTTGCCCTCTTCCCCCCATCTCCATGCCTCCTCTGGCAGTCAAGTGCACATGCCCTCTGGTATATTAAAAAAATAATAATAATGTGGATACATTTATGCTGCTTCCAGAAGCCAAAACCTTTCCTTCATTAAAAATATAGAAAGAGGTAAGAGCCAGCAGGTGGCGTGGTGGTTAAGGCGCTGGAATTCCCACATGGCTGACCATGGTTCAAGTCCCAAACCTGGCAGCTTGCTCTCTGTCTTTCTCTGGCAAAAACCCATGTGAAAAAATAATAATAAATAAATAAAATAATTTAAAAAAAAAAACAACAAAAAAAATAGAGGTACCAACAGATGGCATAATGTTTACATCTCTGGACTCCCATGTAATCGACAGCAGCTCGAGTCCCAGACCTGGGAGCTTAAAAGTCACACTGGGCACATGTGTGTGTGCCCCAAAATCCCGAGAGGAAAATGGAGGAGAAGGGATTGTGACGTGACCATCCTCCCTGGAGGGTGAGTTCTCTCTTTTTCTCTGTCTCTCTCTGCCTCTCTAGCAAGCACCTATGCCCTATAGCCAAAATCTCCAAAAGAAAAAAAATGTGGAAAGAAATGTGTGACTGGGACCAGGGGGCATCTAAGATGTTCTTCCTTGTATATCACAAGAGTTCAGGTAAATGCCAAGTGAATGAATGAGTAATGAAAGAGACATTTTTTGGAGGAGGGAAAAGAGGTTTTTTGTTTGTTTGTTTGTTTGTAAGTTTTGCTATAGGGCATGTGCACTGGCCAGTGAAAGGCGGGAAAGTGAAAAATCATCCCTCAGGGAGGTGGCCACACTATAATTCTTTTCTCGAGATTTTGGACGTGCATGCCCACGTGCTCCAGGTGTGTTTATTCAAGTCGCTGGTCTGGGACTCAAACCAAAAAGTCAGCCATGTGCGATCCAGCCACCTGAACCAACACACCCCTGGCTGGCCCTACATGCACTTTTTTTCTTTTAAGAGATTTTTACTATAGGGTGCGTGAACTTGCTGGAGAGACAGAGAGAAAGTAAGAAATCATCCCCCAGGGGAACGCCACAGTTCCTTCTCTTCCATTCTCCTCTTGGGATATGAGGCACGAACAACACATGCACCAATCGTGAGCCTAAGCCACCAGGGTCCAGGACTCAACTGCAGTCAACAACGTGGGGGTCCAGCAATATAACCATTATGCCCTCTGCAAGTCCCCCTAAATACACTTTTAAAATAGGTTTTGGAATAGAAAAAGAATCTGCCCTAGCAGAGAGAAGTGGCTTCATACCATGAAATGGTGAGACCCAGAAAAACAGGCCAACCCAATCCAAGAAAATGTAACTGTGCTTCTTGGAAATCCCCAAACCAGTAGCAGCTGCCCAGCACTGCTGTTTGATTGTGTGAAGACTGTGGCTTATCCACTGCTGACAGAAATGGGGATGAGATTTCGGAAAGCGAGAGGAAGGAAGAGATGGAGCAATGGTGAGTGTGTGTGCATCCAGGGTATACACCAGTAGCAAGCCCAGTCTCACACACCTTCCAAAATGTGCATCCTGACCAGCTCCGATCTCTCCGGCCGGGACCGAATCTTCCGTTTCAGGTAGTCCTCTGTCTACAGCAAAAATACACCAAGAAACTCTCAATACAGATTGCAGGCTCATGGTATGGACAGGACCACAAAAGCAGCCCTGGCTACAGTGGCTGCTGTTGGTCAGTTCTGCAGCCTCATGACCTCCATGTGCAGGGTCTGAGGTGAGGGGAGACTTGGAGAGATCATGTTGTCTTCCAGTTGCAATACCAAGGACCATCCTTCAAGACTATTTGTCTCTCAGGCTGGACTACTAATGGATATATTAAAAAGATTTTTACTTCCATAAAGGTAATAAACGTTGATCCAAGAAAACCTGGAAAAATTGGAAAGTAAAACAACAGTGAAAACATTGAAATCATCTGCTGTTATATTTTTGGATATTTGTTTCTAGTCATTCTTCCATGCAAAAGATAAGCTTAACTTTGCAAAGCTACAAGTATACTGAATAATATTATATCCTATTTCCAAAAATTGAGCATTCATGAGTCCATGAGCATTTTCCACTCATCCTGTATAGCTTCCAAAAACGTGAATTCTGACACATGGTGTCATAGCTCCAGTTCCTGAAAGTCCAGTATCCTCACTTCTGCCATGTATTAGACTCTGGGTGAACAAAACCCCTCCTCTGACAGTCACAGAACCACCCTCCTGGCCCAGGGCTAATTATAATGCATATTGGACTCCCCACCTGACTCTAGAACCTGGCTCTATTTTTTTAAAAGAATCATTTATTTAATTTTATTTATCATTGTCACTCCCCCCCCCCCCCCATTGACTAGAGATGGGGTGGGGCAGGGGGAGAGAGACAGAAAGAGAAAGCAAGCCAAGTCGCCAGGTTCAGGAATTGTGGTCAACCACAGGGAATCCACATCTCAACCACCATGCCACCTGCTGGCCCCTAGAAACTGGTCCTTAAGCTCTACACCAACATTTTTCAAACCACAGGTCAAGTCCATTAGATAGGATACAAGCACAGGATAGGACAAGGCAGGTCAGAATAGAGTACAGAAGAAACGAAACCTCAGACTGCCTATGTAGTAAAGGTCAAGAACGGTCCTCACTTTAGTCATCTGCTCCTCTGCGCTCTGGCTGGACAAGACTGCGCCAGTCTGAGGAGGCTAAGCCCTCTAGGAGACGGTGTAAAGTGGCTACAGAAATGAGACCTCTCTCTCATTTGCAGTGGCCAGAGTACTGCCTCAGCTGCTGCAGAGGATGCAAGAACAGGTGTTAAGTGCTACGAGGTCTTCACAGAGATCAGAAGAAGCCATGTTTTTTAGATTCTCTGAAGCTCTGGCCAAATCTGAGACAGAAAACTGTACTAAGAAAATTTTTGGAGGAGCCTCCACCACACACCAATGCATGTCTTCCACCTGGCCGTTCCTGAGTTGTACCCTTTACAACAAAGAGTGGGCATATTAATGATGTCAAATGGCTGAAGGCTGATTACCTAGAAGGCATTCTGCACTGGTTTAGAAGGTATAGTGTTCCTGATGTTAACCAGAGAACCAGTTTACTTTCACTGCAAGAGTTTAAAGATAAGGACTTTGCAACAGGTATTATTAAAAGCATTCATGACTAATGGGGAGCATCAGTGACTGAAAACACTGATGATAAAGGGATCAGCTGCACGAACACAGCACGGGCTTGCCCGAGTGTGGTCTCTGAGCCACCTGGGTGCTCTGCCCCAGTACAGGGAGCTGCCTGCACAACACAGACAGGCTGGATAAGCAGTTCCATCCCCAGAAAAACAAAGGGGACTTCTCTAGAATACAAGCTGATATTGCTACATTCTATTCATTGGGAAGTGTGAGATGCAAAAGTATCAACTTGTCAAAGCTTTTAATCTTTGGAACTAATTAATAAGCAAACTCTACTGAAACCAATCCAGTATTTTTCATACCTCACCTAAGGTAAATTTTAGTACATGTTTAAATAGGAAAGCAGTTGTTACGATTTGGAAGCCATTTGTGAGCAGATGTGTAAGACAGGCACATACTGGATATATTAGGTTATTGGGAAAGTCATGACATATTTTTCCATTTTTCTATGCAAAAATGCATTATGACTTTCCCAGTGACCCAATACATGTTCACCATGTGTTAGAAAATAAAAGTATTTTGATTGAAAAAAAAATACAGAATCCACAGAGCAAAGTTTGCTTGCCAGCTTTGCTGCTTCCTACCTGGACGAGTTCATTAACCTCTTTTAACTCTAACCTCCATTAAGTAAGGATAATAAATGCCTACATCATACAGGTGATACACAGATAAATAAGAAATGAGACAACCTCACATGTGAAACTGATCAACTACCGATAAAACAGTAGCTGTTTTAACTAGTCCTTACTCGCTCCTGGCCCATTTGAGAGACACTCAGAAAACGGGGCCAAGTATGTGGACCGGACTAAGCCAAGGCGATGCCAAGCTCCTTTCACCCCTAAGGCCCCACACTTTCGAATGTTATATGAGCAATTAAGACAGTGCAGGTTGTTACTCCTTTAGTTTCCAGTACCCACAACCCCACTCTAAGAATCAATCATAACTTTCTAGTGAAAAAAATAGACAAGCTGGAAGTAAATATTTCAGAGTCTGTAAAAAAGCTATGGTCTTTTGGGAAGCCATGGTCCATAATCTTGCAGTTTAGGGTCCTGTTCTTTTTACTTTATGTAAAAGAAAAAAGTAAAGGGAGTGGGGAAGGGAGCAAATTCTGGTGACTTCCCCATCTCAGACCACACCAAACAGCAGAATAACCCCTAGGGGCCTCTGGGGAACTGAAACCAAGAGTGGGACAGGGACGTGAGTGAGGTGCTGCAGCATGAGACCTGGGCTGGAGCGTGGCCCAGTTTCTGCTTCCTATAGGCTCCAGAGCACACTTGTGCTCCAGAGCAGATGGAGATCAGGCAGGCTTACTGTCCCTTGGAATGCCAGCACTGCAGAGGGCTGGGCATCATGGCCTTGGGCCTGGGAAGTGGTTCTGTGGCCAATGTTCACATCTAACATCTATAAAAAGTTAAGCAGCATTAAAGATGGGGAAATTCTAGTGGTCTCCTTTTTTGGGAAAGAGGATCAAGCAATTGACAACTCCAATTATGTTCCATAGAATCACCGCCTTGGGAGGTGGCTGGGGCAAGTGACAAAGAAAGAAAACCAGAACTTTCTATTTAGAACTGAGGGTCAAAGGCTCACAAAACAGTTGTGCTAGCTGGAAGGAAATACAACTAGGAACGTATTGAGCTCTGTGAGGAGGTCTAGGGGTAAAAAGGTGCCTTACCCTAGCCCGCTCCAAGCTCCTTCTCTGCTCATGGAATGCAGCTGGACTTTTCAAAGCTGTTGAGAGAATAAACACAAAAAGAATTACTATATAGGAAAGCATCAGGTCTAGTGCTATACATTTCAGTGAAGACATCTTAAATTCAAGTTAATTTTAGCAGTACTATTAATATTAGCTGAAATGAAGGAGAAAATGACACCTGAATAAGAGTATGTCTTTATGGTTTAGCTACTTCACTGAAACAGTTCTGGTCACTTTATGCTTCCTAATGGGAATGGTCATCGACTAAGCTTGGGATCAATAAAGTATGCCCATAGTTTTATTTTTGTTTAGTTTTTTTTTTTTCTTTTGAGAGGTTTTTGCTATAGGATGTGTGTGCTAGCCAGAAAGACAGAGAGAGACACAGAAAGCAAGAAATCACCCCCCTGGGGGAGGGGGGTGGCCACGCTGCAAGCCCTTCTCTTCCATTCTCCTCTCAGGATCTTGGGCATGCACACATATGCTCCCAGTGTGTGTTTAAGCTACCAGGTCTGGGACTCGAACCACAGTCGACTACATGGGAGTTCAGCAGCATAGCCATTACGCCAACTGCTGGTCCCTCCACAGGATAAGTTTTTAAAACCACCCTGTATGGTCACATGACTGTCAGCCACATAGCCCAAGCAACCAAGCCTCCAAGAGCACCTGCTGGGCTTCCCTTACTCTTGGAAGACCTGGACACAGGGAAGGGCAGAGTGTGGGCCAACTGCCTGACTTCTCCAACCTCACTAGAATCACTAACTGGCCCAACTATTTCAGTGGGAAAGTTAAACCAAAAAGATCTATATTCACCACTCAGGTGCCAGCTCCTTATTCACTTGAGCTGATATTAATAGTACTGCTAAAATTAACTCAAATTTCATCTCTAAAGAAGATCCTCACAGTAATGGTATGGCTGACCATGGTGAAGAACACACACCACCAGCAGCTGACAAGGGCTCAGCTCTATTCTGGGGACACCACCACAGAGACCACAGCTCTTGACTCCAGCAAACAATGCTCAGCTGGCAGGACCAAGTCAGGATGTTCCACAAATGCTGCACTGTGGTTGGAGGGTCTGTCTCCCTTTGTCAAAAACTTGGCTATCAGGACAAATAACAACTTAAGACACCCTGAAGATGAGAGGGAAAGGAGTGGGGAACAATGGCAATAAAAGAAATTTGCAAGACTGTGGTCGGTTTCACTTCTGCTGCTCTAGAATTTCAGAACAGCTGTGAAACTGTGTGTAGAGATAACTTTTGCCAGGCTGCTGGCTATGGGAGGAGCACAGGGCCAAGGAGATGCTAAAAGTAGCAGAAGTACAGAAAGATAGGACCCTATCCTGCCTGGGCCTTGGTGCTTCCTCTCCTCCCCTCCACTCACTGGGGGAGGGGGGCTGGGCCTTGGCAACAGGAGTCCTAGAAGAAAGCTTTAAAACAGTGTTTTATCTTAAGCTAAAAAGAAAAGAACTAGTCTTAAAGCGCCACTGAAATCCCACTCTATCTTCTTACAGCAGGGGGAGCTCTAGATTTAACAATTCATCTTTAAGAAAAGCCAGTACAGATTCTTTCCCCATCCCACCAGAGGATCCCATGGCACTGTCCAGGCTATCCCAGTTCTCATACAGGGAGGTCATGGATATTTCAGTGGGTAAACAGATATCCCCAGCACTTGCTTCTATAAAGTTGGTTCAACTCCAAAATCAATCTCCAAAAGCCCTGCCCTGCAGGAACTGGTGTCTGGGAACCTTCATCAGGAAGTGAACACACCACCTTGGCTCTGAGCAAGTTTAGCACAGGATGAGACAGGAAGTAAGAAAGAAAGGAGAAAACAGCATCTGCCCATCTCACCCAGACTCCGTTCTCCATAGCACTCGTCTTACAGTGATCCTGCACAGTTTTCTTCCTGGTTTCTTTCCTTTCTCATGGTATTGCCAATGCCTAGAGCACCCACACACAGCAAAGTGCTCATGATAATTCATTCAGCGAGCAAATCTTCCATAACTACACACACGAGGTTTCTATTGACAGAGGAGCTAGAAGACTGCAGCACAGCTCCACGCTCCCACTGAAGAGCCAGAACTTTGGCTCTCATCTGGGTTCAAAACTTCGCACAAGACCTAGATAGTCAAGGGGGGGGGTTTCTACCAGTTACTATCGGTGTGATATGGAGTATGACTGCTTCCCAGGTCTCATTTTCCTCTCAGAGTGAGAATCTACCTCTCAGAACTCTCGTAAGAATCAAACAAGCGCAAGAGTACTCGGAAGCGAGTGGTACACGCCAGTGTATTCAAGGTGCCGCTGTCACCAACTGCTGTCATCTGCGTGAATCACCAGATGATTTCTTCACAGGCCTGCTAGTTTCTGCACCACAGTCACAGCTCATCTGTCTCAAACTGTGGCTGGCTTGCTGCCTTGGAACCTATGTTGACTATCTCAAGAGGAAAGGCACAAATTCAATTCTGGGAAAACAACTTCCATGCACAGACCTTCCTGATGGAAGGGAAGAGTACCATCTTCAGGTACAAAGGACAGAACCCCACAAGTGCGTGTGGGTGATAAGTCAGATGCCCTTGGGTTTGTACAAGTTGTTTGGTGATACTGAGTTTAGGAGATTTCCACGTAACAGCAAGAAAGTGATTAATATTTATTGATTAATATTTATGTTGTAGATACTGGGTTGTCAGAAAAGTCATGAGTATTTTTTATTGTTTTTCTATGCAAAAAATGCATCATGACTTTTCCAACAACCTAATATTGTATATGTTAGCTAGTTTAATATTCCCAGTGGTTCTATGTGATACGTAATATTCCATTTACAGATATAGGCAAAGGCCCACCCAGGTGAGAAAAGCTAGCAATGGCAGAGCGAGATTTACAATCTAATTCTTTCCACTCCTCTGGGCTTGTTTCTCAACTTCTTAAAAAAAAAAAAAAAAAAAAAAAGAAGAAGAAGAAAAGAATGTAAGAATGTACTGGTGGCTACAATTACACATACTGAGTCCAGGCAAAGTGGAAAGGTCAGCTAGACCACAGTACTGAGCACCAACAAGTGTAAGAAAGGCTTGAAGGGGGTTTAGGGACCCCTCTGAGGGATTTCTGAAAGCCAAAGTTCAAAACCTGGGACTGCAGCCTTTAGCACAGACACCAGGACGCAAGCTGGGAGTAAGATAAGGCAGCTAGAGGAGTTAGTTGGGCAAGGGGTGGTAAACAGAATAAGAAATGAGGACCAAGGAAAGAATTCAAGATAGTGACCAATCCCAAAAGACTCTTGTAGTGACCAAGACTCTTGTAGTGACCAATCCCAAAAGACTCTTGTTTTATGACACTAAGACCACATGATCTCACTGAGTCATCTACATAGGAACCAAGAACTACAATCCCAGTTTTATGCATGATAAAAATAACCTGCCAGGTTAGGCATGAGTGGTGAGCCCAAACCAGGGCTGATCCAATCTTCTCTGGTCTAAATCTTCTGATAGCTTTCTCAATCAGCTTTCCTGAGTTGCTTTTTCTTGGTCCCTGAGTAGTCCAGAACAATTTGTATTCTCTTTCCCCATTTTTAATTCTGCTCTCTGATAGCAGCAGGCTCGGCAACTTCAACAGCCACTGCTGCTAGGTAAAAGAAGAGGGCAACAATGGTCCCTGTTCCTTTGGGTTTCTGATAGGACTTCCTGTTCAGCACTTCCCAGGCTCAAGGGAGCAGAGGCAACCAGCACTCGTGGTGCACTGGGGACTAGGGGCAAGAGGGCAAGTGTGTATCTAGCCAGCTTTGTCAAAAGCCATACTGTGGGGGCAGCCTAGTGAGGGCAATGGAAAGGTGACCAAGAGTTCTTGATGCAAGAGCAAAGGACAAAGGAGAAAAAAATCACCTCTAGCTTCCATGTCACAAGGATGAGACCCAAGGAAACAGATCAGAGCAGAAAATGGATTATTCTGAAGCTCAGGCCTCTCTAGTTGTGGGAAAACCAGAGGCTTCAAGTTAACTCATGAATATATGTCCAACTAGTAGTGTTCATCTTACCTCCACTTTCCTCTTCCCTGCTGCCTGAACAGTTTTGCCAAGAGGAGCCAGGATATTATTCACTCCAAATTCATTTTCCCAGAAACTCCTAGAAAGCAGTGTCTGGAAAGAGAAACCCTCCAAGGCCAATGCAAATCCAAGAGCTGTGTGCTTTGTTTAGAAGAATGTACATTTTAATGTCAACAGGCAGCTCCTGACCCTTTCTTCCCACCCAGGGGCTGGTTCCATCGTGCTCTCATGCTTCTTGGCGTGAACACAGGGACGTGTGCAACACTGAGGGAAGACAACCAAGGTAACCACGGAACTTGAAGGAACAGAAGTGGCCGAGGGGTGTGGCATTCTTAATCACAGTTTCAGTTCTAGATCTGAGTCCCGCCCCTGCCTGGCTATAACCACCAACTGAAATGCTGTTCCTGCTCACCAGCAGCCATCTGCTTTCTTCCCTGACATGTTTGCTGCTGTGTTAATTCAACGAGGGCATTTCTGAATTATAATAAAAAAAAAAAAAATTCTACTTAAAAAAATATGTATTCTCCCATCCATTTAAAAGGGAGAGCTCAGTGCTGTGCGTTGCTGTGCTATGTTCCCTGTGTGTCTGTAAGGACTGGTGCTCACAGTGTAGGGGGTGCTATGGCCAGACTGGGATAAACTGACCAAGCACTGAAAAACTGTATGAGGACCCTTAAAAATTAACACTGGGGTCAGCAGGTGATGTGTGGTTAGGGCACTGGATCCCATGTGGCCGACTCTGCATTTCAAATCCTGGACCAGCGACTTGAAAAACATGCTGGGTGTGAGTGCATGTCTGCCCAAAGTCCTGTGTGGAGAGAGGATTGCGGTGTGGCCATTCCTTCTGGGGATTATTTCTCCCTCAGTCTCTCTCCAGAGAGTGCATGCACCCTATGGCAAAAGTCTAAAAAGAAAAAAGAAAAAAAGAAATTTGACCCCTCTCAGTAATTTAGGACATCAATACTTTCCTGTCACTAGCCCCCAGAATTACTTAAGCAAGTAGCAAGTGAGTCTTCTAAGATCCACGAAGCATCTGCAAATGCCTCTCAGCAAGGAATGATGGCAACTAATCCTCAAACCTCATTTCCTCATTAAGAGATAGATATTAGGTGCCTGGGTCTGAATGTCACTTTATTTGGTGCTGACATAAAAATGATGGCTCCCATCCTTGAGCCAGAAGCTCGCCAACAATTCTGTGTCCAGAAGAACTCAAATGCCTGAATGTAACACAGCTGACAGAGGCCAGCAGTATACCACAGTAAATGTGGCCTTTCAGGCAGCCTGTTGGGCTTCTCTTTCCACTGTGGAGTAGTGGACATGAACACAGCACACCAGTGGAGGCTGTGTGCACATAGCGGAGAAAAACATATTTAAACAACCAGGTGAGAAACCTGAAATATATCCATCCATCCATCCATCCATCTAGTAATCAGGTATTAAAGCAAGCACTATGCTGGTTATTAAGACTGAGGAGACACAGATGGGATCCTGGCCCTTAACAAGAGCTTGTGGTCTGGTGGAGAAAAAGGCATATAGTTATGACCTGAGCTGGAAGCACACCATAGAGGTAAACTGCTACAAGGCACCTGAGGGAAGCATACATAACTATGTAGAAAACCCCAAATGAACTGAAGAGGCTGACAAGAAAGGGAGTGGGGAGACCATCTGGGGAAGAATAAGAACCTCAACACGAAGGTGTGAGAGAATGAGGCAGTTCAAGGAACAAGTGGCTGGGTACCGTTGAGCTAAGATGCTCATGTGGGGATGATGTGGCTGGAAAGGTAGGGAGAGCCCAGCCCCCAAAGAACTTTAATATGCAACTATAGGGACACTTCTGCTTCTGAGAAGATGAACTGGGTGTATTTTTCTCTATTCTTTCCACTAAGTAAAAACTCTGGACATGATACATAAAACAAAAATAGTTCTGAAAGGCGGAAAAAAGGAAGGCACACTGGCTAGGGACCTCAGAACCTGAGGAATGGCAAGTATTCTTTTCACTTCATATTCCCTAAACATGGAGCTGAAGAAGTACAACCCAGAAATGCCAAGATGGAGACCAAAAAAGGGGCCACAACAAAATACAAGATACTCTGTTACTTGTAAAGGACCAGGAAAGGTCAACAGAAAACCTTTAGATTACAATTGTTCTACTCCAATCAAATGTCATGGACAAAGAGTAGCCTCAAATCCCTGCCCCCTCCCTCCAACTCCTCCTGCATAAAGGCTGAACTGGGAGACTAGACTTCCACTCTTGCAAGGCTGTAATGAGGAAGCTCAATACCACTGCTGGGTGATGTCAGAGAAGGTCAGGTGGGAAGCTGGGACTTTCACTCTCTCCAGCCACCAGTAACAAACACCCTCCCCCACCAGTGTAAGTGGAGATCAGGTGAGGAGTATGGACTTATACCCCTACCCAGCACTAATGACGCCCTCCTCCTCCCTGCTGGAGTGAAGTCATCAGAGAGCTGGTGAAACTAGGACTTCCACCATCACCCAGTATTAACAAGGTCATCCTCACCACAGTGTTAGTGGAGACCACTGTGGAGAGCTGGAGCTCTCAAGCCTCAGGAACTTTGTCAGTGGCTGCCAAGAAGGGAACCGGGATTTCCACTTCCACCTGCTTGTAATGAGGCCACACCATCCCCATATTCCCCTGCTGAAGCAGGGTCAGACAAAGCCAGCTGAAGCAGGAGAGAAAATGTAGAGACTTATTACATATCACAAAAATATCCACGTTTCCATTAAAAAAAAAAAAAATCACTTGGTGTACACCAACAATCAGGAGGACTTCACACTGAAAAAAGACAACCAAAAGATCCCAACACTTGGACCAGCAGGTGTCATGGTGGTTAAGGCGATGGATGCTCTCACAAGACCGACCACTCTCACATGGCCGACCACGGTTCGAGTCCTGGACCTGGTGGCTTGTTTTCTCAGTCTCCCCCCAACTGTGTCTCTCTCTGATCAAATTAAAATAAATGAATAAATAAAATTAAATTAGTAATTCTTAAAAAAATTTAAAAAAAAGAGAGAGATCCCAACACCAAGAGAACAGATGCTACAATTATCAAAGATTTTAAAGCAGCCATGATAAAAAAGAAATACTTGAATGAGCAATTATGGAACATACTTGAAACAAATGAAAACACAGGGAATTTCAACAAATAGAAAATTTAAGCAAAGAAAGAGAAGACAACAAAGAAAAACAAGGAAATTTTAGGAGTGAAAAGTAAATGAAAAGCTCAGTGGTTGGGCTCCACAGCAGAACAGAGGGTACAAAGGAAAGAATCAGTGAACTTAAAGTTAGAACAGGAAGTACCTAATTTAAACAACAGAGAGAAAATATACTAAAGGGAAGAAAAAAAAAAAAAAAAAAAAGAACAGGGCCAACCCCACAGCACAGCAATCAAGGAAGCCAGATCCTACACTCAGCAGCAGTTAGAATCCTGAAGGGATGGAGAAATCAAAGAAAGGACTGTGAAGTGACTGAACTTCACTAAAGGGTGCTTTCTCTCTCTCCTCCTCTCTTCTTCTTCTTCTTCTCTCTCTCTCTCTCTGAGGAGTGCATGTGCTCTCTGGCAATTTTAAAAATAAAATAAAATTTTAAATAAACAGAGCCCTAGGGACCTGGGGGGACTTTAGCAAAAAAACCTAACGTTGTATTAACAAAAAACCTAACATTGTATTATTAAAGTCCTGAAAGAGAAGAGTAAGTGGGGTTGAAAAGTTTCTTAAGGAAAAAATGGCTAAAAACTTTCCAAACTTCTCCAGAGATGGAAGCCTACAGATCCAACAAGCTGAGTAAGCCCCAAACAAGACAAACCCAAAGACACTTATGCCAAAAAGGAAGTGGCACAATACTTTTCAAATGAGATTAAGGATCATATCCTGAGTTCAGTGTGTGGCCACCACATTAGCCAAGGAGTGAAGTAACCCGACCACATGGATAGGAGTGGTGGTGTTGCATGTTTACATTAAAAAAAAAAAAAAAAAAAAAAAAAAAGAGCTGAAGCATTCCTAGTCATTACCATGTATTCATTTCACCTTCACTGTCTGCACTCACAGGACCCTCTTTCAAGTCCTATCTCCTAATTTTGAAATTTTCAACCTACAAGTACACACAATGAAGGGCCCTGTAACTCTGAACTAGATTCACTAGTTACCTTTTAGTTATTTTTGTTCATTCTCTCTCTTCCTCACATATACTTTCTCTTTATGGAATCACTTAGAAGTTAGATATCAAACACAACATTTCACCCCAAAATCTTTTAGTGTGCATTTCCTAAAAATAAGGACATCCACTTTCGTTAACTAAAATACTTTTATAATACCTACAAAAATTAACATTAACTCAATGATAAATCTACTTTATAGTACATATCTGAATTTCTTAAACTGTCCCAAAGGTTTTTCTATAGCAGTTTGTTTTTCCCCAAATCCAAGATTTAACAAATAATTTGTATCACCTTTGGTTGTTTCTTTAGTCACAACCTAGAACAGTACCCTTGCCTTTTTAGATTTTCATGACACTTTTTTTTTGTTTTTGGAGAGGTTTTTGCTATAGGGCGTGTGCAATCGCCAGAAAGACAGAAAGAGACGGAGAGACAGAAAGCAAGAAATCACCCCCCAGGGGGGATGGCCACGTCACAATCTCTTCTCCTTCATTCTCCTCTTGGGATCTTGGGCACACATGCACACACACCCAGTGTGAGTTTTTTAAGTCCACCGGGCCCAGGACTTGAATTGTGGTCAACTATATAGGAGTCCAGCAACATAGTCATTACACCATCTGCTGGTCCCAACACTTTTTTTTTTAAATAGAGCTCTTTTTTGTTTGTTTGTTTTGAGAGGTTTTTTGCTATAGGGCACGTGCGCTCATCAGACAGAGACAGAGAGAGAGACAGAAAGCAAGAAATCATTTGCTGGGGTGGGGATGGGGGGAGGCCACATTGCAATCCCTTCTCCTCCATCCTCCTCCTGAGATTTTGGGCATGCAAGCACACTCACCCAGCATGAGATTAAGCCACTGGGTCCAGGACTTGAACCGCGGTCGACTACATGGGAGTCCAGCGACATAGCCATTCATCCTACTGTTGGTCCCTTTAAGAGAGATTTTGATATAGCATATGTGCGCTATGACAGAGAGACAGAAAGCAAGAAATCATTTGCTGGGGTGGGGATGGGGGGAGGCCACATTGCAATCCCTTCTCCTCCATCCTCCTCCTGAGATTTTGGGCATGCAAGCACACTCACCCAGCATGAGATTTTTTTTTAATTAAATTTTATTTATTTATTCATTTACTTTTAATTTGACAGAGAGAGACACAGAGAAAGAGGAGAAGTGAGAAAGCAAGCCACCAGGTCCAGGACTTGAAACATGGTCAACCATGTGGGAGTATCCAGCGCCTTAACCACCATGCCACTTGTTGGTCCTGCCTGGCTTGAGTTTTAAGCCGACAGGTCCAGGACTTAAACTGTGATTGACTACGTGGGAGTCCAGCAAGGTAATCATTACACCATCTGCTGGTCCTTTATAACACTGTTTTAAGTATCTAGGCCCCATTGTATAATCTGAATTTATTTCCTCATAATTAGATTCAGATCAAACACTCTTGGCAGGAAGATTACAAAGAGGATATATACTTAATATCAGGTCCATGATACCAGATGTCTAACCACTGATGATGCTAGAAGTCTGAAAAGTGACACCAGATTCCTCCATCTTAAAGGTAGGGTTTTCCTTTTCATAATTAACCTATGAGTTGCCCTGGCAACACTGTCAGGCCATGTGAAAATTCTGTTCCCCAACAACTATTTACCTAATAGTTTCAGCATCTATTGATAATCCTTGCCTGAACTGATCATTATAAAATTGATTTTGTAATTGGAAGTGCCAAATTGTGAACCTTTTTTCTCTTTGAGAGAAATTCTTTTTTTGGAGAGGTTTTTGCTATAGGGCCTGTGCACTCGCCAGAAAGAGACAGAGTGCGAGCCGGAAAGCGAGAAATTACCCCCACACACACCCTAGGGCGGATGGCCATGCCACAATCCCTTCTCCTCCATTCTCATCTTGGGATCTTGGACATGCATGCACACATGCCCAGCCTGAGTTTAAGCCACTGGGTCCGGAACTCGAACCATGGTTGACTACATGGGAGTCCAGTGACACAGTCATTACACCAACTACTGATCCCAAGAGATTTTTGCTATAAAGTGTATGTGCTCACCAGAGAGACAGAGGCAGAAAAGAAGAAATCACCCCCTGGGAAGATGGCCATGTCACAATCCCTTCTCCTTCATTCTCCTCTAGGGATTCTGGGCATGCATACATATGTGCCCGGTGTGAGTTTCAAGCCGCTAGGTCCAGGATTCAAACCATGGTTGACCATGTGGAAGTCCATCGCCTTAACCACTATACTACCTGCTGGCCCCAGTTGTGAACATTTTTACAAGATCACTATAGTAATGATCAAGAGGCCATTCAGGGGACCAGACAGTGACACAATGTAAAACACAACACTCTGAGAGGCTGATCCATGTGGGAAGGTTCTGGTTTGTGTCTGGAGCTCTCGCTGAGTGTGCCAGACACGTGTACCACTGATTCCTAACACATTTCATGCCCAAAATCCTGAAGAAGGGAGAAATGGAGAAGAGACTGGTGTGACCATGCTCCATGGGTAGTGCTTTCTCACTCACTCACTCTCTCTGGCGAGCACAAGCAGCCCCTGCTACATTTTTAAAAATGTAAAAATCAAGCTGGACAAAAAACAAACAAAAAAGGATAATAAATATAAAAACAGTCATTGCAAATGGTGTCCTTGCCACCCTCACTTCTGACATCTGTGCAGTGTGTTCATAATGGCCTTACCTGAGCTACTGCCCATGTATTACAGCTGAGAAATGGCATGTCTGAGATCACGTCACGGTCAACTGCAGACTACACTGATTCTCCTGAGTCCAAAATCCAGATCTTTTTATTTTGTATGTTTCATAAAGAAGTGGATGATCGAGGGCCTACCAGGTGGTGTACTGGTTAAGGTGTTGGACTCCCACATGGCCAACTATGGTTCAAGTCCCGGACCCAGCGGCTTGAAACATGCTGAGAATGTGTACATGGCATGCCCAAAATCCTGAGAGGAAAAGGGATTATGGTGTGGTCATTCCCCGAGGAGGTAATTTCTCACTTTTTGTCTCCCAGTCTCTATTTCTCTGGTTAATGCACATGCCCTACTGCAAAAATCTCTCAAAAAAAAAAAAAAAAAAAGTGATGGTGATGAAAAAATAACAACAGTGATTTTTAATGTGATCTACATTTTGCCTTCTTTTCCTGGCTAATCCTCTGGATACAAATGCCGCCTTGTAATTTTCTCAAATGTTGGCAGTGGGACAGAAGAGAGAACTTCAGATCTAACCTTAGAAAATGTCTAGTGGGCACACATTCTCCCATTTCATTTCCCTCCAGGCTTCTCTCGAAGGGGGCAGCACAGCACATAGAAAACAGAGTCACTGTATTGTATAACTGAACTCCATCCAAAGTTCACCAAATCTTTTGCCACATTATTTGGCCCTAGTGCAAGGGCTTGTCACTCAGCTCTAAGGCAGTTCATTAACTTGCCAAAACTGATCACTGACATGAGACAAGGCCACAAGAGAGCTGGGCAAGTCAGGCTTTCACCATGTTGGAGACAAGGTTTATAAGCTATCTATAATGAATCACTTCAAATGAACAGCCTCAGTAGTCTCAGAAATGTGTGCCATCAACCCTTGAGTCATGTGGACAGGGCTATTTTCTCTTCAGAACTTCTAGGGAGAAAAGAACAATATTTCATGCCATCACTGATGGTGGAATGCAGGAAGATGCCAACTGCTCTTAAGCCAGAGTTTCAGCAAGTGTGGTTTGAGAACCATTTGCATGAGAATGTCTTTGGAGAAGACTAATCTCTACAGAATGCAGATTCCTAAGCCTCAAGGCTTTAGTAGTTCTTTGGGTGATTCTACTGCCTCTAAAATTTGAAAACCATGGGACCAGCAGTTGGTGTAATGGCTATGTTGCTAGACTCCTGTGTAGTCAACCATGGTTCGAGTCCCAGACCCAGTGGCTTAAAATGACACCAGGTGTGTATGCGCGCATGCCCAAGATCCTAAAGGAGAATGGAGGAGAAGGGATTGATTGTAGCGTGGTTATCCCCCTGGGGGGTGATTTCTTGCTTTCTGTCTCTCTGTCTCTCTCTGCCTTTCTGGTGTGTGCACGCGCCCTATAGCAAAAAACTCTCAAAAAAAAAAAATTTACAAAACCAGTCATCTGGTGGTGTGATAGTTATGGTGGCTGGATCTCACATGGCCAACTGCTCAGTTCAAATCCCAGACCCTAAGGTTAGAGAAACATGCTGGGTGCATATGTGTGTGTGCCCAAAATCCTAAAAGGAGAAATGGAAATGGAAAAGGGATTGCAATGTGACCATCCCCTCTTGGGGGGAGTAGGTTTTCTTTTTCTCTCTTCCTCTGGCAAGTCCATTCACCCTCTTGCCAAAAAAAAAAAAAAAGAAGTTTGAAAACCATTGTTTCCCTAGTCTAAAAGACAAGGAAGAGATGAAAAAGCAAAGATTAATTATTTGCTCATTTCCCACTACCAAGTACACCTTGTGGGGCCTAAGAGTGGCAAAGCAGTAAAAAATAGCACTCTCAGAGGCTGGCCCATATGAGAAGGTTCCAAGTTTATGTCCTGAGATCTGCCTGAGTTATGCCTGCTGACATCAAGACCCTGATGGGGATGTTATTGCTCTGCCTCCACCCCTAATCTCTCTGTCTTTGCTCATGGGAGAAACATGTACCCTATGTCAAAAACCTACGGGGAAAAAGTTTTTTTTTTTTTTTAAATAATTGTTTTTTATTTATTTATGCATCCATTCAAATTTAACCTGAGAGGAACGGGGGGGGGGGGCAC
>NW_006159782.1:2438212-2454779 GCF_000334495.1 Tupaia belangeri chinensis | reverse complement strand
GAAAAACATGCCAGGCACATGTGTGTGTGCCCAAAATCCAAAGAGGAAAACAGAGGAGAAGGGACTGTGGTATAGCCATGTCCTCCCCCACCCCCACCCCTGGGGTGCACTCACTCACACCCTCTTCTCTCTCCCTGGTGAACTCATGCACCCTACTACAAAGTTAAAAAAAAAAAAAAAAGTACATCTACTATGGAAGGGCTTAAATTTTCTCAACAGCCTGATTCAATATTTTAACACTACTATGTGTGTGGTTAGAGTTTTAATTTCTTGAGCTCCTTTCAGGATCACTGCAATGCATATATTTCTGGCAGTAAAAGAATCAGGGCTTTCTGCCATTTCTTTATACCCTGGTTAGGGTCTGACTCAGCTGGGATGGATTCTACACCCTGCTGTTTGTATCAGAAGTTATGGTAATTGCACCCAACAGAAGGCAGCAGCAGAGATGCAGTGTCTTTGGTCTTAGCACTGCATGAGTGAGGAGTACAGAAGTTCAAGGGATCATTGCAGAAAATGGGGAGGTTCCCTCACACTATGAGTGACAGAAGAGCAGAGGTTAGCTATGTCACTAATGTGCAAGAGTTGACACTAGCCTTACGTAGATTTTCCTTAGGATTCTGAATTCAGGCAGAATTCAAGCTCTTGGGATGCTCTGTACCAGTTTTAGAACAGCTCTAAATCCTTGGAAATTGTGCACTGAATTCTGGGTATCTGCTTGGGCATCTGAAGAAATTAAGAGGTTGGCTCTCTAATATGGTGGTTAAGGGAGCTGGATCCCACATGGTCAAATGCCGTTTGAATCCCAGCAGCTTGAGAAACACATCAGGTGCATGTGTGTGCATGCCCAAAATCCTAACAGCATAGAGAAATGAAGGAGAAGGGATTACAGTGTAACCACACCCATTGGGGGCATGCTTTCTCCTTCTCCCTCTCTCTGGTGAGTATACATGCCCTCTGGCTATGTAAAAAAGAAGAGAAGAGAAGAGAAGAGAAGAGAAAAGAAGAAAGAGAAATTAAGAATCTCTGATTTTATCAAGGGTTATTATGGCAAGAGGAAATTTGCCCTGTAGCTATGGCCACCAGGCCCTACAAAGAGCAACCTAGAAGCAATTTTACTGGAGGGGCTTAAAAATGCCAGGTCACTCACTCCCACCACCTTTCACCTGATCTCACCAACTAGGAGTCCTATCCTGATGCTGTTTTCAAGTTCTGAGAATTTTCAAGGTTGAAAATTCAGTGAAAACACAGCAGGTTATCATCACGAAGTCCCCATGTGGACAAGAACTACTATAAACTATGACCTTCGGGAATTAGTATGAAGTATGGGTTTGGAGACAGAAAACCCAGATTGGCCCTGTCTTTGTTTTTCCAAGAGCCCCTCTGAGGCTTAGTATCCTCATCTACAAAATGACAACTATATTAACTGTTACACTGGGTGATTATTAACATTAAATAAAGTGAAAATGCTTTGCTATCTTCTAGAAGTTACATTAAGATAAACGCACTGTTACTGCTGAAACTTTTTTCTATCTCATCCTCCTTCTGAAACAGCACCCTGTATAGGGTCAAATGCTGAGTGCTAACCAACTTGTCTGCAATTTTGTGTTTCTGTTTTTAGCTGACACACTAAAATGCCTACAAAAATATCCTGCAACAAAGATCTTTAACCAAAAAGTTGTGTCAACAGTTCCAGGCACTAATAACCATGACAATGAGAACCAGAACTAAGTTCATAGGAATCAAAGAAAGACCTTTGGTGGTGGGGTATGGGAGAAGGGACCACACATCCTGGGGGAAGCAAGAATTCGACCTGAGTCATAAAAGTTCTACACATCCTGTTTTGGTATGCAGCCTTGCCACCACCCCTGTTTTGGTAACTGGGCTGTCACATCTACCCAAACCAGCAGGAAAGCCAACAACCAAGAATGAATGTAAGAGTATGCTAAATCTCTTCCCTCCAACAAGCTCCAGAGTGTCCCACTCCTAACCCACTGAAAGTGAACAAGGCTCAAGACCAGAAAAGGTGAGCACATAAATCTCATGTAGCACAAGTGCCAAGAGATACAATAAATTCCAAAAAGTTAAAATAGTGGGGGTCAAATATTTTTTAAACTTGGCCTTCCAGGCTTCTCTTTGACACAAACGCCAGCCATGCTTCTATCTGGGCTTCACACCACAACACAGTCTAAGGCTGTAGACAGTCCTACTATCATTCCAGTCTATATGCTTTGAGAAAGTGCAAAACAATAAAAAAAAAAAAAGGTATTATTGCCTCTTTTTGAAGTCCTATAGTCAATATACCTAAATCATCTGTTTAGATAAAAGCTAAAAAAATGTCTGTTCTTCTGCAAATAACATCCCAAGAGGATGAAGAATTTTACATTATCACCTTTGTTAAATATCAGGACTCCTCCTGGATGTGTGATACTTTACAATTTGTATCGTTCAGGTAAAATTAGTAACACCAACAAGTGACTTTATAACATCTTCTACTTCATTTATTATCTTAAAAAGAGGTTGATCTTTTTTGTTTTGAAAGGTTTTAGCTAGAGGGCACATGCTTGCCAGAAAGAGAGAGACAGAGAGACAAAAAGCGAGAAATCACCCCCCAGGAGGAGAAGGGATTGCCCCGCCGCAATCCCTTCTCCTCCATTCTCCTCTCGGGATCTTGGGCACACACAAGCACCTGCTGTGAGTTTAAGCCACCAGGTCCGGGACTCAAACCATGGTCAACTACATGGGAGTCCACCAACATAGCCATTACGCTAACTGCTGGTCCCAAAAAGAGACTGATCTTGATCTTAGATATTTCAAATATTTCAAGAACCCATTAAGACAGTCCTTGACTTACAACAGTTCAGTTTATAATTTTTTAACATTACAATGGTACAAAAGTGATATGCATTCTGTAGAAACTATACTTTGAATACCCATACAACCATTCTATTTTTCACTTTCAGTATGGCTGTCAATAAATTACAAGAGATATTTAACATTTCTAAACTAGTTATTCAACATTCTAAAATAGACTTCATGTTAGATGATTTTGCTGAATTATAGGAGAATGTTAAGTGTTCTAGGCATGTTTTAAGGTAGGCTAAACTAAGTTATAATGTTTGGAAAGTTAGATGCATTAAATGCATATCTTTGACTTACAATGGGTTTATGGGGCTATAACCCCACTGTAAGCTGAGGAGCATCTGTATTAAATCAGACTTAACACCTACTGTACTTTTTAGATATTAAATTATATCAAGAAGATTATTTTTTTACAGACTGTTCGGCAGAACTCGCCATTAGATTCTTTGGATTCAACAGCAAATACATGCAGGACATGAACACACACCCAATTCACTTGAGTCCTATTTTAGGATCTGTTAGCAACTGGCCAAGGAGGTTCTATGTTAGCCACTGATCACTGAGGTAGAAGTACAGTGTACACCAGCAGAAAGTGACCAGGACACTGACATATCACAAATGCAACATAAAATGCCTGGGAGTGGTGTGCCCAGCTGATCTTCTCCTGAGATGAAAGAGAAGATTTCTGAAGCCACATGCCTAACACAATTCCTCTCAGCGTCCAGTCTAGAGATCAGGTTAGCCTTGCTCCTGGCTCCTGATCCACATGTTTCACTATGGTGTTTATTTAATGACATTTAAACTAGAGATTTAACTACAGTTAAATGGTCACATTCTTGTGAGGAAACATTTCATTAGGTAGGGTTGTAGGAAGGGGGTGGGGAGAAGAGCGAAGAGAGGGAGAGAGAGAGATCTCTTTTTTTTGAGAGTTTTTTTGCTATAGGGCATGTGCACTCACCAGAGAGACACAGAGACAGAGAGACAGAAAGTGAGAAATCACCCCTGGGGGGATGGCCACATCGCAATCCCTTCTCCTCTATTCTCTTCTTGGGATCTTGGACATGCACACACATGTGCCTGGCGCGAGTTTAAGCCGCTGGCTCCGGGACTCGAACCACGGTCGACTACATGGGAGTCCAGCGACATAGCCATTACGCCAACTGTTGGTCCTGAGATCTCTCTTTTCATCCAAAGGTATCTCTGGTTACACCAACACACCATGGCAGAAAGCATCTGAAAAAAGTGGGAGCCTGTGGGCAATGACCAAATTGGTGTGGTAAGTGAATGCGAGGCGTGGGAGAGGCCTTTTCTGAGCTCTGGACTGGAAGGGTACTGGCCTGATCCAGCAGTTTAGAGACTACCACAGTGAGTTACTAGCAACTCCTGTATAGACTAGAGCAAGTGAGAGGTGATCAAGGCCCAGAGACACCAGGATCTGGACTCACCCTCACCCCACCCAAACTCATTAGTCTGTGAAGTATCCATTAGAGACAATCATGTCTCTGGCAATATAACATTTCACTTAAAAACAAACAAATTACATTTCTTTGAAACCTACTGTTTTTTCATGTTAAATATTTGTTAAATTTAAGGAGATGAGGCAGTAGATCATTCTCAAACCCAACTCTTATTTTCTCTGGAATCACCATTATGTCCCACTGGTAAAACAATTGCTTCTCTTGGTAAGGTGCAAAGAAATAAAAAAGAACATTACTTCTAACACAGTCACATGTTTGTTTAGTTTTGTTTTAAAAGAAAACAGTTGAGACCAGCAGTTAGCTTGATGGCTATGTTGCTGGACTCCCATGTAGTCGACTGTGGTTTGAGTCCAGGACCTGGTGGCTTAAACTCAGGCTGGGAGCATGTGCGTGCGTGCCCAAGATCCCGAGAGGAGAATGGAGGAGAAGGGATTGTGGCGTGGCCATCCTTCCAGGGGGTGATTTCTCACTTTCTGTCTGTCGAACACACGAGCCCTATAGCAAAAACCTCTCCAAAAAGAAAAGAAAAAAGAAGAAACTCTAGTAGGACCAGCAGATGGCATAATGGTTATGTGGCTGGACTCTCGACTCCCACGTAGTCAACCGCAGTTCAAATCTTGGTACCAGTGACTTTACAGTGTGTCCATCCCCCCTGGGGAGGGGGTGATTTCTCACTTTCTGTCTCTCAGACAAGTGCAAGCACACTATAGCAAAAATCTCTCTTAAAAAAAAAAGGAAAGAAACTACTACCACAGAGAGAGTAAGCTAATAAAATGACAGTCCAGCTAACATACAACCAAAAAGGGAAAGATCTTTACAGAGTACCAAGTTGGCTAGTGGTTCTCTGACTTCTTAAGACAGATTTTTGATATAGGGCACATGTGTTCACCAGGAAGACAGAGACAGAAAGCAAAAAATCATTCCTCAGGGGGATGGCCATGCTGCAATCCCTGCTCCTCCATTCTCCACTCGGGATCTTGGGCACACATGCACACACACCCAGCATTAAGTTTTAAGCCACTGGCTCCAGGACTCAAACCATGGTCGACTGCGTGGGAGTCCAGTGATGTAAAAATTATGCCACCTACTGGTAACAGTTCTCTGACTTTTAACAATTTATATTCATTGTTTTTTAGTTCACTAGTAGAAAAAAACGTAGAATTAAGAAAAATTTTATTTATTGAAAAATAGTTTTTGTTCCTAAACATTAGCTTTGACTTATTTAGGTGTGTGTGTCTTAGTGTTTGTGAAGCTACTTTCTCTCTCTCTTTTTTTTTTTTTTTAAAAAATTCTTTTGGGGCCAGCAGGTGGCACAGTGGTTAAGGTGCTGGACTCCCACATGGCCGACCAACAGTTCAAGTCCTGGACCTAGTGACTTGCTTTCTCACTTTCCCTCTCTCTCTCTCTGTGTCTCCCTGGTCAAATTTAAAAAACAAAACAATACAAAAAAAACAGTAATATTAAATAAAAGTAAATAAATAACTTAAAAAAAGAATTTTTATTTAACTTTATTATTTCCCCGTTTGATTGGGGGGAGGGGGAATGAGAAAGCAAGCCACCAGGTCCAGGACTTGAACCATGGTCGACCATGTGGGAGCCCAGTGCCTTTAACCACCATACCACCTGCTGGCCCCATGAAGCTACTTTCAGATTGACAAAACGGTAGGGCCAAGCTAACATTATTCATTCTTTTTTTTTTCTTTTAAGGAATTATTTGTTTATTATTTATTATTTTTTAATTTGATCAGAGATAAAGAGAGAGAGCGAGAGATGGAAAGTGAGAAAGCAAGTCACCAGGTCTGGGACTCGACCCATGGTCGGCCATGTGAGAGTCCAACACTTTAAACACCCCGCCACCTGCCGGCCCCATTCATTCTTTGTTTTCAATTTAAATTTTGGCTATAGAGTGTATGCATGCTTGCTACCAAAACAGGGCAAGAAGGGAAGTGGGGGGTGAAAAATCAACACCAGGGTGAGGGATGGCCACAAAGCAATCCCTTCTCCTTCATTCTCCTCTGGGATTTTGGGCATGGACACACACATGCCCAGCGTTATTTTTTTTTTTTTTCTTTTTGGAGAGGTTTTTGCCATAGGGTGCATACGCTCGCCAGTCAGACAGAGAGAGATAGAAAGCAAGAAATCACCCCCCCAGGGGGGATGGCCACACCGCAATTCCTTCTCCTCCATTCTCCTCTTGGGATCTTGGGCACACACGCACACATGCCCGGCAGGAGTTTAAGCCACCGGGTCCGGGACTCGAATTGCGGTCGACTACGTGGGAGTTCAGCAACATAGCCATTATGCTGACTCCTGGTCCCCCTAGTGTGATTTACAGGGTACTAGGTCTGGAACTCAAACCACAGAGTTGGCCATGTGGAATCCAGCCACCCTAATTTCCATACCACCTGCCAGCCCAATGTTCCTCATTCTTAAATGAGAATAATATTGCCTACTTCAAAAGCATACACGATATATCATTTTATTTTATCTCAAAACTAATCTATGGGTAAGTTACTACTCTGTGAGTAACTAATTCTTTGACCAACCTACAAATTAGGTTATTATCATGATTTTATAAAAGCAGCACTAGAGTTTAGACGTTTTGAGTTACCCAAGTCATCTAATTCCTAAATGACATAGTAAGGTCTAAAACGCCAGTGTCTAACACAATAGCCATCAGTCACATATGACTTTTTTAATTAATTAAAACTAAAAGTCCAGTTTTTCAATTCAAACGTGCCACATTTACACACATATACACACACATTTTTTTTTTTTTTTGCCAGAGAGCATATGCACTTGCTAGAGAGCAAGAGAAAAGGTAACCATGGCAAATGGACACACCACAATTCCTTCTCTGTTTTCTCTATCTTGTCAAGCATGCGCACACACACACCCAGTAATATAAATACACACACATGCACACACATATATACATACATATGAATTATATGTTTATATATCATTTTTAGCAGGAAGTATGTGAAAAAAATCTCTACTTTCCACTAAGTTTTACTACAAACCTAAAACTCTTCTAAAAGATAGTTTATTTTAAAAGATTTAGTTGTTTGGGCTTTTTTTTTTTTTTTTCCTTTGCTTATTTTATATCTTTATAACTATTATTACTGTCATGCAACTACTCAGCCTATGATAAAACAAACTGCAGTCTGTATTCCTTCATTTCTATTACCATCTCTGCACAGATTTAGCTAGTCTAGGGTCCTACTTATAACTAAATCCTGAATATCTCATTACTCATTAGTGATAATTTTTAAAAATTTAGTTTAAAAGAGCTTTACTAAAATGAATTTAATTCATATGTACTCAGGAAAGAGAATCTTGAAATTCAGATTGTACATTTGGTGAATAATAATATAAGTAATGATTCCCAAGTTACAAATAACAAAAACACTGTAAAGAAGAATTTTAGCTTCAGAGGGTTTTTTTTAGTAATCAATTTTGCTACTTCCAGATATTAAGTAACCTTTTGTCAGCATTAAAAAGAAATTTCTCCTTGGTGCAGAGACTGCAACAGTCAGATGAACAGGAGATTTTCAGTTAAGACTGGGGCCGAGTGAAGTGACTGCTTAGTTAGCTATGAGTGCTGGAGTGGGCCCCACTACCTCTGTGTAGACCACTTAGCTAACAATGACAGCTCCAGAGCAACTGAGGGATCAAATAGAACTGAAGGGCTAGAAAGTCAAGATGTGGCAAAGCAAACTGACAATACAAAGCTGTAGAAAACCACCACATGAAGCCATTCTTTCCAGTTTCTGTGCAATTCACACAGCGCTTTCTTGTAGCCCTGTGAACCAATTCAAAACCAGCTCCTTAATCTGTTCACTTTCTCATTTAGCAATATGTCTGAGCACCTTGCAAGAGCTAGGTAGCAGTCTGAAAGGCCTTTGGACTGACACTAATTGGTTGCCCTCTCTTTCTGTCCTCATATCCTTCAAATTCTCTTAACCATTCAACAACAGAACTGGCTGTACACTCAGAAATGCCACTTAAAATGAGAAAACAGACCAGCTCTGATGGGCAGCCCTAATGTGATGCTGCTCAAGGCTGAGGCTACATGGGAAGGTACCAGGTTTGAGACAGGCCCAGGTTTTCCTGTTCATGCTGGGACTGCCCGTGATCCAGATCAGCTGAGGCCGGGGGTCAGTCACGGTATGAAGATCCTGTGGGGCTGCCTTGTCTCTCTCTCTCTCTCAGAGGAAATTAAACAAAACTTTTTTAAAATAAAGAAAACAAGATCATTCAAGAAGACAGAACAAGGTCCTCACAGAATCTATAGAACAAAAATAATTACTTCTTTACATGCTTGCCAAGATATCAAGGTTCTTCCACCACTTGTGCATGGGAAAATAATAAACTGAGGATTAACTGTAGCAACAGAGCATGTTACTCTGCTTTTTCTCAAGGATTCTCAGTAGAATGAAAAAAAGAATGAAAGAGAAGAGACAAATAATATTCTTTTTTCACATCCAGAAAGATTACAGGAGGCTTTTTTCTCATTTGTCTGGGTCAGGAGAACTTTCACGTTCTCCTTTAAAAGGATATTCCTCTGCACCAGCTCTCAATGCCAGAACTTTTTTTTTTTTTTAAATTTGCACCTTATCCTATGGCCTTGTATACCTTTTAAATAAATGTCAAAGAGAAAAGCTGTGGGGGGAACCTTTGTTTGAGAACAAAGCGTACCATTTATGACCCATCTCTTCCATGAGTCTTCATCCTGTATACAGTGGCATTCTTGGTCTAAATCTTTGGACTTAACAACCAGCTCTTATCTGTGTCATGTTCCCTCTCCCTCAAAACATGCAGAGCTTCAGACATCATTAGAGAAAGTTTAGGGTCTAGACTACATGAGCCTCTGCTATCTGGCACTCTGTATCTGATATGGGTAAAGTAGTATTAAATTTGAAACGCATGGGACCAGCAGGATCAGCTGAGGCCGGGGGTCAGTCACGGTATGAAGATCCTGTGGGGCTGCCTTGTCTCTCTCTCTCTCTCAGAGGAAATTAAACAAAACTTTTTTAAAATAAAGAAAACAAGATCATTCAAGAAGACAGAACAAGGTCCTCACAGAATCTATAGAACAAAAATAATTACTTCTTTACATGCTTGCCAAGATATCAAGGTTCTTCCACCACTTGTGCATGGGAAAATAATAAACTGAGGATTAACTGTAGCAACAGAGCATGTTACTCTGCTTTTTCTCAAGGATTCTCAGTAGAATGAAAAAAAGAATGAAAGAGAAGAGACAAATAATATTCTTTTTTCACATCCAGAAAGATTACAGGAGGCTTTTTTCTCATTTGTCTGGGTCAGGAGAACTTTCACGTTCTCCTTTAAAAGGATATTCCTCTGCAGCAGCTCTCAATGCCAGAACTTTTTTTTTTTTTAAATTTGCACCTTATCCTATGGCCTTGTATACCTTTTAAATAAATGTCAAAGAGAAAAGCTGTGGGGGGAACCTTTGTTTGAGAACAAAGCGTACCATTTATGACCCATCTCTTCCATGAGTCTTCATCCTGTATACAGTGGCATTCTTGGTCTAAATCTTTGGACTTAACAACCAGCTCTTATCTGTGTCATGTTCCCTCTCCCTCAAAACATGCAGAGCTTCAGACATCATTAGAGAAAGTTTAGGGTCTAGACTACATGAGCCTCTGCTATCTGGCACTCTGTATCTGATATGGGTAAAGTAGTATTAAATTTGAAACGCATGGGACCAGCAGGTGGCATATTGATTACATAGCTGGACTCCCACATAGTTCACCACGGTTTGAGTCCTGGATCTGATGACTTAAAATTCATGCCGGGCACGAGTGCATGTGTGCACAAAATCTTTTATTTATTTAATTTTTTGGAGAGATTTTTGCTATAGGGTGTGTGCGCTCGCCAGACAGACAGAAAGAGACATAGAGATAGAAGGCGAGAAATCACCCCCCAGGGGGGATGGTCACGCCGCAATCTCTTCTCCTCCATTCTCCTCTCGGGATCTTGGGCACGTACACACACGTGCCCCACGTGAGTTTTAAGCCACCGGGTCCGGGACATGAACCGTGGTCGACTATGTGGGAATCCAGTGGCATAGCCATTATGCTAACTGCTGGTTCCCGTGTGCGCAAAATCTTGAGAGGAGAAAAGGAATTGTGGTTTGGTCCCCCCCCCCCCCCGCCCCGGGAATGATTTCTCACTTTCTGTGTCTCTGGCAAGCACACACGCTCTATAGCAAAAAAGCTTCTCTTAAAAGAAAAAAAAAGTGAAATGTGTGTTTACATTATGAGAATAATAAAGGATACTGGGAAATGATCCTGTTTAACAGCATATCAGAAATCAACTTCAGTAACAGCAGGTGGCGTGGTGGATAAGGTGCTGGACTCCCATATGGATGCTATGGTTTGAGTTACAGACCTAGAGGCTTGCTTTCTTTCTTCCTTTCCCTCTTGTGCATGTGCCCTATAGCAAATTTTAAAAATAACAATAGTACTGAGACTAGCAGTTGGCATAATGGCTATGTCGCTGGACTCCCATGTAGTCAACTACGGTTCGAGTCCCAGACCCAGTGGCTTAAACTCACGCTGGGTGTGTGTGCGTGTGTGCCCAAGATCCCAAAACGAGAATGGAGAAAAGGGACTGTGGCGTGGCTATCCTCCTGGGGGGTGATTTCTCACTTTCTGTCTGTCTGTCTCTGTCTTTCAGGCGAGCACACGCGCCCTATAGCAAAAACCTCTCCAAAAATAATAATAATAATAATAATTGATAAAATTAAATAAATAATTCCAAAAAGAAAAGAAGAAACCAACTTCTAGCCCAGCCACAGTGGCTCAGGTAGTGGGGAAGTGTTGAGTGATGCTGGAGTCATATGGGAAGGCCTTAGGGTTCCTGGGTAGACCTGAACACTCTGGGTGTGCCTGTGTAGATATAACCATGATCTGGCTGGCTGAAAGAATGTTACGGTGGGACTCAACATGACAGGACCCTTTTTGGCAGTCCCTGTCTCTCTTTCATGGGAGAAGGGAGGATAAACCAACTCCTATACCCCATATTTGAAATGCCATGAACAAAGCATATTAAATACCAGAGAGAAGTAGTAAAAATTGGGAGTTCTTTAACCCCATAAAAGTTTTGGAAAGGCCATAACCCCAACTTTGAATGATATATAGAAATAGGAACAACCCTGAAGGGAAAAGAGGTACTGAAGCACGTTGAGTACTGCAGATATAATGTCTGAACTGAAAACCAGTGGGAAATGAGGTGGGTGGGGTTTTTTTCTTCCCAGAGCTGGAAGAAGATGGGAACAAACAAGAAGAATCTGATGGGAACCAGCAGTTAGCGTAATGGCTATGTCGCTGGACTCCCACGTAGTCGACCGCGGTTCACATCCCGGACCCGGTGGCTTAAAACTCACGCCGGGCGCGTGTGCGTGCGTGCCCAAGATCCCGAGAGGAGAATGGAGGAGAAGGGATTGCGGTGTGACCATCCCCCCTGGGGGGTGATTTCTCGCTTTCTGTCTCTATGTCTCTCTCTGTCTGTCTGGCGAGCGCACGCGCCCTACAGTGAAAATCTCTCCAAAAAAAAAAAAGAAAAGAAGAATCTGATAAAAGATATAAACCAGAAATGATGAGACAAAATATTGCCATAACTACTGTGTTCCTTTCTCCCAGCTTGAGGGCCCTACCTATCTCCTAAGTTGTATAATAAATACAAGAGCTCTTTTTTTTTTTTTTTGGAGAGGTTTTTATCGCTATAGGGCACGTGCGCTCACCAGACAGACAGAGAGAGACATAGAGACAGAAAGCGAGAAATCACCCCCCAGGGGGGATGGTCATGCCGCAATCCCTTCTCCTCCATTCTCCTCTCGGGATCTTGGGCACGCATGCACACGCGCCCGGTGTGAGTTTTAAGCCACCGGGTCGGGGACACAAACCGTGGTCAGCTACATGGGAGTCCAGCGACATAGCCATTACGCTAACTGCTGGTTCCCAAGAGGTCTTTTCAGAAACTCCTCAGGCCAACAAAATGGAAATGGAAATGGAGTACTTCAAAGTAGATGCTATTTTCCAGGTCTCTAAATTTCCAAGTAGCAACAATAACTTGCTGGCCATTTAGGATTTGCCCCCAACACTGCTCACAATTTCTTTTAAAAGATATGGAATAGAGATGAGGAGGGATGGGATGCAGGGAGGCATGGGATGCTGGAGACTATGATAGGAGTCGGGGGACACAGGGTGGTGGTTGGGTGATTTACTCACTGGGTAGGGAACTAGAAAATAGAAATGCCTCATCTTTGGGAACTCTGAGCCCTACCCATGTATCAACAGGAATACAGATGAGCAGAAAATTTCAGACCTGAAAACTATTCCCAAGCCTTGATATTCTCTCTCACAATCTAAGAGTTTGCTACCTAATTCCTTACTAGAAATAAGTTAACAAACAAGACTGTGTCCGTAACTTAAGGTGGCTCTTGGTAGAGGGGAAGATGCAGTATTTACATAGAAGCAGATAATTCCTATTCTTTTTTGCAAAGGCAATTATTCTAACTTCACAGATACAGAAAATAACCCAAAGTATACAACTAGATACTCACAACAAATTTTAAACCTGGGATCCTGACAGAATGACAGGTGTCGTTTCAAATCCCAAGCCCAGAAATCCATCAGATTTACAAAAGAGTGGCACCCGTTTCTGTCTGTTGCTTTCAGACACACATATGCATACACACAACTCCACACTTGCTTTACAACTGGTTGTCTGCATTCATTAATTAATTAATTCATTCAGGAACAGACACTGGGAACAGAAATATAAATAAGATACTTTTTCAAGGAGTGCATGATCTAGTTCGAGATGCAAGAATACAAGCAGAGGGCCAGCAGGTGGTGTGGTAGATAAGGGTGCTGGAATCCCACATGGCCAACCATGGTTTGAGTCTCGGACCTGGTGGCTTGCTTTCTCACTTCCCCAACCCCTCTCTCTCTGTGTCTCTGTCCTTCTCTGGTCTAATTAATTAGTTAATTAATAATTCTTAATTCTTAAAATAATTCTTTAAAAAACAATACAATCAGATAACTGCAATAACTGAACCAACAACTCGAGATAATGTAAAAAATGCTAAGCAAGGAGACTATAATCAATAAATCCTATTTTAAAAGATGATCTCCAGTAGTCCCCCCATTAAACGAAAGACAGAAAGAAGAATACAGGTGTGCACCATCTGTATGGTGAGAGTACAGACCCTGAACATATTACAGGTACCAAAAAGTGGTGTATGCTCTCAGAACTAGTACTGAAATCAGTCAGCAACCCATGGATCTGCACTGAAATATTCTTCATTTTGTTACGTGAATTCTAGTTGTCGAGGTCTTGAGGAAAGGTACCATGTCTCATATTTATTTCATCTCTATAGCATCTAGGACTACCTTAAGCTGAAAGCAGACACTAAACAGATGATGTCCCTGGTGAAAGGGACAAGATGAGATTCCGGGTAACTTGTTCCTCTACAAGGTTTGCAAACTGGCAGATCTGGAATGTTCTGCAAGGTATAGCACTGCCCTATCTGATCATATTACTGATCCACTGCACAAGCCACCTAACAATTTGAGGGGCAGGGGCAGGTAAGTCCTACAGTGAAGGGCAACAGAAGGTAGCATAATGTAGGCAAATAGTTTGGTAGTGAACTGTAGTAAAAAAAAAACAAAATAAATTTGAGATTTAGGCTCTCTGGTTGATACTTAAGATAGGTATTGACCTCAGACTCCTTACACTCACCATTGGGTTCTAAGTCTTAGAAATGGGCTTATCATCACTGCCATATACCAAATCCCATCTTCACTTACTTAAAAGCCTTTAATGGCTTCCCACTGTATTTAATCCACCTTCTTCATGTGGCTGATAAGGCCCTTGTTCTGGTCCCAGCCACCCTGCCCATCTTTACTTACCCTCCTCATCCCTCCCTCACCATGCCCAAGTCATATGTCCTTAATAGTTTCCAATCACATCTCTGGCCTATACCCAGCCTTTAGCTTTGTTTTTCCTTCTCCCTGAATTCTTATCCTGCTTTGTGAAGGAGTGACTCCATCTCACCCTTTAAAGTTCAGTTCAGATACATTATCTTCGACAAGGTCTTTCTTGACCATTTTATCCGAAGACGACCATTTTATTCTATTACTTGTTAACTTACCAGTTAACATACTGCATAGCACCTGCCATACTCTGAAAAGATCTTTGTTATTCGTTGGTCTCCTTGTTTTGTTTTGTTTTACCAGTATTGCTGTTCTAAATATAAAACTGAGAGGGGCCAGCAGGTGGCGTGGTGGCTAAGGCACTGGACTTCCACAGGGCCAACTGTGGTTTGAGTCCTGGACCTAGAGGCTTATTTTCCACTATCTCTCTCCCCTGACACCCCCCGCCCCCCTGTGAGCACATGTGCCCTATAGCATATTAAATAATAATAATTAATGAATTAAATGAAATAATTCTAAAAAAAAAATAACTGAGAGCAGAAGTCAGATTTATCTTGCTATATCAACTGGCACATATTAGGCACTCAAATATTTTGAGTGAATTAGAAAACTATGGCGGGAGTAGGTCACCACACAGAGTTAAGCTGAAAAAAATAATTCATCCATTATGAAGTCAGAAGTTTTGGTATGACTTCTTTTTTTTAACTTCATTAGGCTGTATCCAAGAGGTCATAATATACAAACAGAAAAGAAAGAAGAGAGAAAGTCTATGCTCTCTGCAGATGATTTAAAAAGAAATGTCAAAAAGATCAAAATCTTGCTGGGTCCAGCTTCCCATTTATAACGCTGCTGTTATTAAAAGCAAATTGTCTTATTTCTAACAGATTCCAAGGTTTGGTTTCATTTCTCCTCCAAGGGACCCAGTTCTGCACCCACTGAGCCCAAGGCCAAGACAGACCTATCAACAACCTCCCTCAGGCATGCTCAGAGCCATGCTAGTCTGACAGTAACTGAGGGCCTCACTCTAAATAAAGTTGTGGTCAATTTAAAATATCAGGCAGAAAGAGATTTCTCAAGAACCTGAACATGAAGGCAAAAGCACATGCAAGAGGTAAGTTCTTCCTCACAACACCCCAGGTCTAGATCTGCTCCTCCTATAAAGGAAAGTGTAACAGGGCAAAAAACACCCTTTCAAAGGTGCAATGCAAAAGGTAAGGATAATTTAGCAGCATGCTTTAAACCTAATACTGTTTGTTTCACTGAATTTGATCAATTAGGGCAATTATCTTAACTGTTTAGTGATTACAAGTCTCTGAATTTGGAAAAGCACAGGAAAGGAAAAAGTGCAAAACAAACCCTGTCATCCTTGTCTTATGTTAGACGCTTCTCATGGCATACCAGGTACCTACAACCACGTTCTAGAGCAACTCTATCAAATGCCAAGAGGAAGACAGGCACTTACGTGGCATGATCCCTTGGCTCACCAGTTCTTCCCGGGTCCGGCGCTGCTGGAGCTTCAGCTGCAGCACTGCAGGGCAGCAAAAAGAGAGGAGAGATGAAGGATCAGGTGGGCATTCGATCTCAAAAGACACATTTTCAAATGCAAAGAAAGCCTAAGCACAAAAGCGTGTAGTATGAGAGAAGGATCCCCTTCACTTTGGACTGTCTGTAATTGCAGAAGTGGCCTGATACAGCAGGGTTTCCGTATTCTGCTGTGGGCGGCGAGAGGAAGTTGCGAAGGGTCTTGCAGGGTGATAACAATCCACAAAGTACCCGAGTCTTGCCTCTAGCTCAAAACCTCCTACAACCCTGGGTCTTCCTCCTCAAACTAAAAACACCAATTCTGAACTCAGAGAAAATATACTGAGGAGCAGCAACCAGTTAAGAAAGCTTTCCAGATACTTATACTTTCTTAGCAAACATCCACCACTGTTAAGTACGGAGAATGATAATAGTTACTCACACAGGCCAATGATATTATTTGTAAAATCTCTTCTCTTGTATCTAAAAAAGAAATCCTTATTTTCACCAAGCAATACATTTTTCTAGACTAGAAAATATTTTACCATTAAGATATCTCTTTTCTTCCTCTTCCTCTTCACTCAGAGCCTTATTCTGTTGAGGTAAAGCAACCAAGCTAGATGACTAAAGCACATCCGGGCCAGGGGAGAGTGACGGATGTTTCTTCTACTTCCACAGTGGCAATGCTGTTTAATGAACCAAATTAATAGGGACTTTTTTTTTTTTTTTTTTTTTTTT
>NW_006159782.1:2411410-2437997 GCF_000334495.1 Tupaia belangeri chinensis | reverse complement strand
TGGCAATGCTTTTTAATGAAACAACTTAAAGGGGGTTTTTTTTTTTTTTTTTTTTTAAGTTAAAAACCACTTATCTCTGGCCAAGCCATGGCTGGACATATCACTAAGACACTACATTCCAGGGGCAGGGACCACATGGAAGGTCTAAATCAGATTCCTGATCCAACCTAAAGGTTGGGTACAGTGGAGTGAATCTGTAATCACAGAGACACAGGAAGTCTCAGGCAGAAGGATCATGAGTTTGAAGATGGCATGGGCAACATAGACCCAGACTGAAAAATAGACAGACTCAGATGTGAGGCATATGCCTGCAGTCCCAACTGGGAGGCTGAGAAAGGAGGACAAAGACATGGCGAGACCATGTCTCAATAATAATAATAATAATAATAATAATTGAAAAATAACTATTGGGACCAGCAGATAGCATAATGGCTACATCCCTGGGCTCCCATGTAGTTGACCACGGTTCGAGTCCTAGACCCAGCGGTTTAAACTCATGCTGGTCATGTGTGTATGTGTGCCCAAGAAGATCCTGAGAGGAGAACGGAGGAGAAGGGACTGCGATGTGGCCATCCATCCTGGGGAGTGATTTCTCACTTTCTGTCTGTCTCTGTCTTTCTGGTGAGCGCACGTGCTCTATAGCAAAAACCTCTCCAAAAAAGAATAATAACTATCAATTATCTCTATTGCAAAAGCCAATGAAACTTAGAGAGTACTATGACTACATACTCTGCAGAATGACAGCAGCACAGCCATCATTTAGAGGCTAAGTAAAAAAAAAATGTTCAGAGAGGAAGGGTAAGAAGGATCCCATGGCCCAAGGAAAGTCTCCTTACATGGGACTTTACACCGTACTGTGTCTTTTTCATGCACACAGCAGGTTTAAAGCAAAATGGTAGAACCACGGCAAGGTTCCTGCCTGTTTCTTAAAATGAGTAGGTCGAAAGTATAACTTGTCTTTCTCCCAAGAGCCTAACCAGCTTCCAACTCTTCTTACCTCTTAACGATACCACTATCGTCCCCAGTGCTAGCATGAAAGCAATGGAGTCAAATTCAGTTCTTCAATCTCTTCATTCGGCTCTTATCAATTTTATCTCATCATGCCTTTCCATGCTACAATGGCAGCACACTGGCTATGCTGACTTTCCCAGTCTGCAACATCCCAATCAGGGCTATCCAGTTACTCTTCCTCGTGGGCCATGAACTTTTTTCCACCTCTTTTACTTACTTCACCTGGAAATGCCAAACCTAATCCCTACTTGAACTTCTCAACTCACTCCCCAGCATTCAGAATTATTCTAGGCCTCCCATGAGCTAGTTTTCATCTATTATAAGAAGTGTGAGTGGCCTGTGTAACAGTTACCCCTGAACATACCTTTTCTTCTAAAGAATCATTTATTTATTTAATTCTATTTCTCATCATTACTTATTTTTAAATTTGACCATGAAGAAACAGAAAAAAGGGACCAGAAGTTAGCGTACTGGCTATGTTGCTGGACTCTCACATAGTTGACCGCGGTTCGAGTCCCGGACCCGGTGGCTTTAACTCATGCTGGGCGCGTGTGCGCATGTGCCCAAGATCCCAAGAGGAGAATGGAAGAGAAGGGAATTGCAGCGTGGCCACCCCCCCTGGGGGATGATTTCTCTCTTTCTGTCTCTCTGTCTCTGTCTGTCTGTCTGGCGAGAGCACGCGCCCTATAGCAAAAACCTCTCAAAAAAGAACAGAAAAAAATGGTTAAGTGAAAAAGAAGATAGGTCTGGGACCTGAACTGAGGGCAGCCATGTGGAAGTCCAGTGCCCCAATCACCACACCACTTGCTGCCCCCATCCCTGAATATATCTTATCTCTCCTTCCAATTTATGAACACTTCAAGGGCAGGGAATGTATCTAATTGACATATTGCCTCCCCCACACATAGCTGATAATACACTGTAGGCATCTGATCATTGTTTCTTGTACTGAAATGAATTTCAGAATGATGACACCTACAGTCTAAGAAATCTAATCAAGAGATTATTATTACTTTACAAAGTAACTTTTTTAGAATTATTTAATTTATTACTATTATTTTTTAATTCACTACAGGATATGTGCTCTCCAGGAAATGAACTGCAGTCAACCATGCAGGAGTCCAAAGCCTTGACCACCATGCCACCTGCTGGCTCCCACAAAGTAATACTTCTAAAGATTTCCTCTTGGAGAATCAAATAGAAAAAAACAACAGCTACACTGGTAGCTAGTTATAAAACAAGTACTTTGTGCCAGATGCTGTTTTACTTATTGTTTTAACTCATTTAATCTTTATAACATCCCTATGGACAAAAGTATTATCATTATTATTGTTATTATTATTTTGTCAGAGGGCACGTGATGGTAGAGAAACAGTGACAGAAAAAAGAGAGAGAGAGGGAAAAAGCACCACCCCCATGGAGGGTGGTTATTCTGCAATCCCTTCGCCATTTCTCCATTCTGCTGGGATTTGGGGCACACACACACATGCATCTGGTGTGTTTTTTAAGCCATTAGGGTTGAAATTTGAACTGTGGTCAGCCATGCTGGTGCCAACACCCTAAACCACTAGGTCATGAGGCTGGCCTATAATGATTCACTTTCCATAAATACTATAGAGCCATATGTTCTCTGTTCACTGCAAAAGTGACTCAAATCAGAAACATTATTTCAGAGGTTATAAATTTAACGTGTGCTCACCACATTTACTGAGAAATATCTAAAATCTGCTTAAATAAGTATTTTCACCAATAGTGCTATTGGGAGATTCAAAAGAGAAGATATTTGGCATATTCTACTTCATTGAATATTACTACTTAGATGTTTCCCCCATCCCTTTCAACAACAAAAACTAAACAAAAATAGCTATTTGTGAATAAGTATGAGTCTTCATAACTTCATTGTTATTAAGTTACACAAATTTAATTCTCATCTGCATCTAGATGGGTTTGTGTGAGCAGCCTATATATAGATTAAGAGAAGTCTTTAAAGCTGATGGATAGTGAACCAAATGAGTTGCCTGCCAGCAGAGACTGGAATAAAAAGAGAATAAACCAAACCATAAAGTGAGAAACCCTAGGTTCTCCTCTACCCATGGGAATAATGGGTTTTCACCTGCCTTGAACAAAGGCAAACTCTTTGAATAACTGATTACTTGAGAAATCAAAGCAAAAGAGTTATATTCAGGGCGAGCAAGTGATGTGGAAGTTAAAGCAGATGGATCCCACATGGCTGACTGCACAGTTCAAGTCTTGGACCCAGTGGCTTAAAAATCACACTGGGCACATGTGCATGTCTGCCCAATCCCAAGAAGAGAATGGAGGCAAAGGGACTGTGGCATAGCCAACCTCCCCGATGATCTCACTTTCTCTTTCTGGCAAGCACATGCAGTCTATAACAAACTTAAAAAAAAAAAAAAAAAAGTGACCACCATATATCTCTGTCCTGTAAGACCATGAAAGTATGTTGATGGCATTCAAGAGGTAATAAGGTCCAAGAACAGGAGACATGAATCAGGGTGAATCAGGAATAGAAAGAGAAAAGAATAAGAAATGAAGTGTTCTCAAAGGGCCTGCAGGCAGCATGGTGGTGAGGGCACTGGACTCCCACATGGCCAACTGCAGTTTGAATGCCAGGTCTGGTGGCTTGCTTTCTTGTTTTCCCTCTACCTCTTTCTCTGTCTCTCTCTAGTAAGCATACAAGTCTTGTGGCAAACTGAATAATAATGATGATAAAGAATATTAAATAAATAATTCTAAAAGAAATTAGTTATTCTTTTATTTATTTTTTTGAGAGGTTTTTGCTATAGGGCGTGTGCGCTTGTCAAAAAGATAAGAGAGAGAGACAGAAAGTGAGAAATCACCCCCCAGAGGGGATGGCCACGCTGCAATCCCTTCTCCTCCATTCTCCTCTCGGGATCTTTGGCACTCAAGCACATGCATACTGCGTGAGTTTAAGCCACCGGGTCCGGGACTCAAACTGTCATCAACTACATGGGAGTCCCATGTAGTCGACATAGCCATTAAGCCAACTGCTGGTCCCAGAAATGAGTTATTCTTTTTTTTTTTTTAATTTTTTTTTTTTGGAGAGGTTTTCGCTATAGGGCGCGTGCACTCGCCAGACCGACAGAGACATAGAGACAGAAAGCGAGAAATCACCCCCCAGAGGGGATGGCCACGCTGCAATCCCTTCTCCTCCATTCTCCTCTCGGGATCTTGGGCACGCACGCACACGCGCCCGGCGCGAGATTTAAGCCACCGGGTCCGAGACGCGAACCGCGGTCGACTACATGGGAGTCCAGCGACATAGCCATTACACTAACTGCTGGTTCCCAGAAATGAGTTATTCTTAAGCCCAGCTCTGTGATTCCCATTGGTTTTAGTCCTAGATTTCGCTGGAAAGGGAGCCATGCAGTCTGGTAGGCTGCTCCTACCTTACCCATTTATTGGTTCCACCAAGGCCACTGGAATCAGGAGATAAAGTGTAAAAGTCATAAGGAAGTAGAAACGAATACGAAGGGGGTAAGTATGGTAATAACAAGATAGGGAAAAAGATGTAAAAACCCTCTCTCTGCATCACCTTTTACTCAGTATGTCCTCATGGGAAGATTCTCAGATGCAGGAGCATTCCATTAACTCAGCTCTAACTTAGGAATACCCATAAGTCTTTTCTCATGAAATTTTAAACCAAATGACAATGAATTGGCTATAGCTTTACAGAATACTTATGTTAGAAAAAGCTCCAGAGGGACCAGCAAATGGGGTAATGGTTACATTACTGGACTCCCATGTAGTTGACTGCAGTTCAAGTCCCGGACTCAACGGCTTGAATCACGCCAGGTACGTGTGCGTGCGTGCCCAAAATCCCGAGAGGAGAATGGAGGAGAAGGGATTGCAGTGTGACCATTCCCCCGGGGGTGATTTCTTGCTTTCTGTCTTTCTGTCTCTGTCTCTCTGGTGAGTGCACATGCTCTATAGCAAAAATCTCTCATTTAAAAAAAAAAAAAAAGAAAAAAGAGCTCTACAAAACAGACTTATTGACAGGTAAGGGAAAAAATTCTTAACTAGAAATTATATGCTAGTCAAATAAAGTACTGTATTAAAACATGAATGAGGGGAACCAGCAGTTGCATGATAGTTGGGGTGCTGGACTCCTACACGGCTGACCATGGTGGGAGTCCTGGACCTGATAACTGACTTACTCACTCGTTCTCTCTCTCTGTCTCTGTCTCTCTCTCTCTCTGCCTCTCATGTGCATGCCCTGTAGTAAATTAAATAATGACAAATAAAATTAAATAAATAATTCTTAAAAATAAAAAAGGAACAAACAAACCATCAATGAGGTTTATATGCTTGAGGAAGCCAAAATGCAAAGATGCCTTCTCAAATATCTTTTCTCTTCCCTACTCAGATATTTGGCTTTAAGTTGTGGAGACTCTCATGTTTAGGAAGAGAAAACTGTTACAAACATTCAACTGAAAGACTGGTGTGACTAGAGTTAAGTTTGGAAGCACTAATTTTCATGTGAATTAACAGTGACCTGCACACTAAAATACTAAAGCAGCCCCAAAGTACTAAAAAACAAATTAGTCAATTCTGGCATTCCTAAGATACAACTGAAAATAGGGGATTTCTGCATTTCTTTTCATTAAATTGCAGTGCTTATTTAAATAATTTAGATTAAGAAGTATTTGAGTTATATTATAACCACAAGAATTATAATCTACCTCATTCTCAATAATAGAATAACTAAGCAGAAAATCAACAAGGATATAAAAAACTTGAATAATATTATCAATTAAACAAAATTAACAGACATCCAGAATACTCCTGACAACTAAAGAATATACATTTTTCTCAAGCACACATGAAACATTCCAAGACAGATCATATACTAGGCCACAAAACAAGCTGCAATGCAGTTAAAAGGATTAAAACAATTCTTTTTTAAAAATTATTATGTATTTAATTTTTTATTTATTCATTCATTTATTTTAATTTGACCAGAGAGAGACACAGAGAAAGAAACAGAGAGAAGGAAAGGGAGAAAGGAAGCTGCCAGGTCTGGGACTCGAACCATGGCCAGGCATGTGGGAGTGTCCAGCACCTTAACCACCACACCACCTGCTGGTCCCAAGGAATAAAATAATTCTATGACCAGAATGGAATTAAAATCAGAAATGAACAGAGGGAAATTCATACATATGTAGAGATTAAGTAACATACACTTAATAGTCAATGAGTCAAAAAAGAAATAATGAGAGAAAATAGAATTTTGAAAACTGAACAATATATCTAATTTTTTTTTTCTTTTTGGAAAGGTTTTTGCTATATGGCATGTGCACACACCAGAAAGAGACAGACAGAAAGCGAGAAATCACCCCCGGGGCAGATGGCCACGCCACAATAACTTCTCCTCCATTCTCTTCTCAGGGTCTTGGGCACACACGCATACACGCCTGGCGTGAGTTTAAGCCACAGGTCCAGGACTTTTAAACTGTTGTCAACTACATGAGAGTCCAGTGACATAGCCATTACACCAACTGCTGGTCCCTATCTCTAAATTTATGGGCCACAGCTAAATTACTGCTTAGAGGAATATTCAGCAATTTAAATGCATTGGGACTAGCAGGTGGTGTGGTGGTTAAGGTGCTGGACTCCCATGTGGCTGACCACAGTTCAAATCCCAGACCTGGCAGCTTGCTTTCTCAGTCTCCCTCTCTCTCTCTCTAGTCAAATTGAAGAACAATAAATAAGTAAATAAATAATTCTTAACAAAATAAAAGCCAAATGTATTCTATTAATTAGCCTACCCTTAACCAAACAGAGTTTACTGGCAACTATGATTTCTGAGAGAAAGGGATGAACACTACATATGGGGTTGGCTGTCTGAATATTTTATGAGCTCCAAGTGAATGGAATATACCTACAGAATTGACCTTTTAAGGAAAGACCAAGAGTCATCAGAGAAAGACTTAGAAGACCTGGGCTCTAGTCATGACTATTGCTACCTAATCAAGTCATTTAACCTTTCACCCTCAATTTTCTCACTATATGGAAATTTTGAAAATTAACCCTTGCCCTTTGGCATTAAAAAAAAAAAAAACAATGTATAAGAAAAGTGTTTTGTGGGACCCACAGTTGGCATAATGGCTATGTTGCTGGACTCCCATGTGGTCAATTACGGTTGGAATTCTGGATCCAGTGGCTTAAACTCGTGCCGGGCGCGTGTGCTGTGTGCTCAAGATACCGAGAGGAGAATGGAGAAGGGATTGTGGCGTGCCCACCCCACCCCCCAGGAGTGATTTCTCACTTTCTATCTCTCTGTATCTGCCTGTCTTTCTTGCGAGTGCATGCACCCTATAGCAAAAACCTCTCCAAAAAGAAAAAAATGAAAAGTGTTTTGTAGGGAACCAGCAGTTAGCGTAATGGCTATGTTGCTGGACTCCCCCATAGTCGACCGCGGTTCGTGTCCCGGACCCGGTGGCTTAAAACTCATGCCGGGCGCGTGTGCGTGCGTGCCCAAGATCCCGAGAGGAGAATGGAGGAGAAGGGATTGCGGCGTGACCATCCCCCCTGGGGGGTGATTTCTCGCTTTCTGTCTCTATGTCTCTCTCTGTCTGTCTGGCGAGCGCATGCGCCCTACAGTGAAAATCTCTCAAAAAAAAGTGTTTTGTAAAACGATAACATAGATATAAATGTTTCATTAGAGGCACTTACATCAAATGCATTTTCTATAGGGCAGGAGTAAGAACTACTAGTAATCTGGTATCACACTTCTATTAAGATTTCCTTTGTTCTGCAAAGTAAATAGGGCTTAAAACAAAACATCCTTATTTAAAATCACATCCCAAGTTGTTCTTGGTGGGGTGATGGGGTTAAATGAAGGGAGAAAAGGGGAGAAGGGAAAGGAAAGAGGGAAGGGAACTGTTTTCCTTTGGAAGACAGTTGAGGGAATACATCATGAAACATGCTCTGTTGCCAGATTCTAGACACTTAGTAAGCTGGGCGAAGACGGACAGTAGTGTAGTGATAAAATACAGTGCTCTGCATGTGACCCACATGGGCAGGTTCTGGGTTCCTGTCCCAGGACTTCTCTGAGCATGCTGAGCACATGCTTTGCCATGTCCCACAGCACGCTGGGGCTGAGGGCAGACTGCAGTATGAAGATCCTTTTAGGGTGCGTGCTCTCTCATGCATGCACACTTATGAAATAATCTATTTTATAAAAAGAGTTTGAAAAATAAAGCACGAGATGCAGAGAAAGGAAGAACTAAAGCATCAGTACCCGTTCATTATTAAAATGAAATAAATAGCAATCATTCAAAACATGCTCCCAAAATTCTAAACTACTAATACAGAAGTAATGGTTAAAGGACCCAGAAAGATCCATTTATCTTTTGGCAGAGAAAGGAGGAGCTGATGAAATTCAGATCCAGAGTTGAGAAAAAAAGGTAGAAGTGAAGGTAAGCAAAGGAAAGTAAAATCTCCCCAGGATTCTACTAATCCACCACCTGAATCCTGCCAGGGGGTCTTCCCTCCTACTAGAGAGATTCTTGGTTGGGTCAATCATCCATTCACTTAACTAATATTTAACATGTACCTACTATACATGCTAGGCACTATGCTAGGTGATAAAGCAGTAACTCGGACAGATAAGATCTTTGACCTTACAGGGCATCGTTCTAGTGGGAGAAACACAGTAATCAATAGGTTCTACATATTATCATTTTGGTGGTGGAGAGAGACGGGGTGGGGAGACGTAATTTTAGGTAAAATATACAGGAAGGCCCTTCTGAAGAGATAGATGATTCTTGCATTGAAGCCTAAATATGTAAGACATGAGGAATCTATTATGTTGAACTCCTACATTATACAGTCACTAGGTAGATGTACTACTACAGTGAATCATTTCTTCCCAGCAGCTATTTGAGGGATATATACCTCTATGTTACAGATAAAGAAATTGAGGCTTAAAGATGATGAGTAACTGGTTGCACAGCTAGTTAAGAGGTAGCGCCAGACACATCATGGTTGCCCTGATACCAGCCTGTGCTTTTTCTACTAAATCCCATTTAATGTCAGAGTCACAGCAAAAGTGCTATTAATTATATACACCTAAATACATAAAATCAAACTCTCCCATGTCCTAAATATTCGAGGGTTCATCATTTCATTTTGGGTAGAGCTCTTCTACCCCCTTAATGTAACTTCCTCCAATTGTAGCAGACAGATCTCACACTGCCCACTACTTCGATGTCATCGGAGTCTTTCCTGAGGATCCCTAGGCGATACTCAAATAACTCCATCATATAAGATCTGAGCTCAGCGTGCACTTGCACCAGATGTCTGAATGAAGTGGAGATAAACTGGGAATGTGATTCCGTTAGCACATTTAGGCAGAGCTATCTGAATGCTCCCTTAAAGGCACCAGAAACTGTGTTTTCCTTATTGTGTTAGTTCTGCACTTTTACCCAGAGAATGTGGGCAGCCATGACTCTCATTTGCTAATCCCTGCTGGTATTACTGTTACTGACATTCTACACCCAATTTGGTTGAGGGCAGGTGAAAGGTGAGCAGATTCAAAACTTGGGACAAGGCAGTCAGTCCACACAGCAAGTTAGCAAAAACAAAAGTTGTTTCCCCAAAACTAAATTAGCAACTTATACTTTCTATGTCTTTATAATATGGCCTGAAACATTTACAGCATAGTAGGATGATAATGATAAATCATGACAGAAGCCTGCATCTTCATATCAATTCTGTAAATACTTGGAAAGCTAGTTTTTTGTTTTGTTTTTCCTATTGAAGGGTTTCAAGCTCCTATTAATAAACTTTTCCTACTTAGCTGCTTGATTTTCTTTTTTTTCATTATAGCTATATAGCACATACACTCACTGGAGGGGGGACAGGGTTTTTTGAGTGAGCGAGCAAGCACCACCTAGGGTGCATTTTCATGTTACAATTCCTTTCCTCCATTCTTCTCTTGGGACTTTGGACATGCACACACATGCACCCAGTGTGATTTTCAAGCTCTTGGTCCAAAACTTGAACCATGCAGTCCCATGAAGGATCCAGCTGCCTTACCCACTGCACTACCTAGCTGGCCTGATTCTATATAGTTTAAAATTAATGCTCAGTATTTGCAGTAATTATACATTTCATTTAACTTACACTTTGAGGGAAAAAAATAATTCTGACTACAACAACAAAAAAATTTTTTAGCAGAGGTTTTTGCTATAGGGTGTGTGTGCTTGCCAGAAAGTGAGAAATCACCCCCTAGGGGGGATGGCCACGCCACAATCCCTTCTCCTCCAGTCTCCTCTCGGGATCTTGGGCATGCATGCACACGCGCCCACCGTGAGTTTAAACCACTGGGTCCAGGACTTGAACTGCGGTCAACTACATGGGAGTCCAGTGACAGAGCCATTATGTCAACTTCTGGTCCCTACAATAATTTTTTTTTTAATTACCAGAAGGCACATGCACTTGACAGAAAAAGATAAAGAGAAGGACAGGGAAAAAGCACCCCTCAATGGGAGCATGGTCACACCACAATCCCTACTCCATTTTACCATACTGTCTGGATTTTGGCTATGCACATAAATGTGCCCAGCATATTTTTCAAGCCACCAGGGCTGGGAGTGAAACCATGCAGTCAGCCATGTGAGAGTGGCTTCTTAACCCACCAGGCTCTAAGGGGCCAGCACTGATTAAAATAATTTTTTATGATAAATTTTTCCTAGGGGGGGACCAGCAGTAAGCATAATGGCTATGTCACTGGACTCCCACGTAGTCGACCGCGGTTTGTGTCCCGAACCCAGTGGCTTAAAACTCACACCGGTCGTGTGTGCGTGCGTGCCCAAGACCCCGAGAGGAGAATGGAGGAGAAGGGATTGCAGCGTGGCCATTACCCCAGTGAGTGATTTCTCCCTTTCTGTTTCTCTGTCTCTCTCTCTCTGGCGAGCGCACGCGCCCTATAGCAAAAAAAAAAACAAAAAAAAACAAAAAAAAAACAACTCTAAAACAATTTTTTTTTTTCTAGGGCAAAAATAAGAAACAGAAGTAATTAGGAACTTGGCCATATGGGTTTTAAAAACACACACACACACACATTACATGTACATATACATAAATATACACATACACACACAATCTGAAAGGTCTTAAAATGTTTATGTGTAAAGTTCTCTATGGAGGGGCTGGCAAGTGGCAGGGTGCTTAAGGACGCTGGATTCTCACATGGCTGAACGCAGTTCGAGTCCCAGACCTGGCAGCTTGCTTTCTTGCTTTCTCTCTCTCTCTCTCTCTCTCTCTCTCTCTCTCTCTCTCTCTCCCCTCTCTCTCGTGCTCTCTTGTTCTCTCACTCTGTTCTTCTCTAGTCAAATTAAAAATAAAGTTAAATAAAAATAATTCTTGAAAAAAAGTCTCTATGACTACTTAAAGAAAAATGAAATTTTATCACCCATAAATCCCAAGGGATGTAACATTTTAACTATGTGACTCTGGGTTAGTAGGTGGCATAATGGTTAAGGTACTGTACTCCCACATGGTTGACCATGGTTAAAGCTCTGGACCTGGCAGCTAGAAAATCATGCCAGGTATGTGTGTGTGTATAACCAAAATGCCAGGAGAACAGAGAAGGGATAGCGGAGTGGTCATGCTGCGTGGGGGGTGATTTCTCACTTTCCCTCTCATTGTCTCTCTTTGGTGAACACATGTGCCCTATGGCAAAAACCTTAAACAACCAAGGAAAAAACTATCTGACTCAAAATTTTAAAGGAAAAATAAGTTATGAGAAATGCTCTAACACCATTTTTCTTCTTGTGGAGAATGAAATGCAAAAAATTTAAATCCCATGCAGTGTATGAAGATGAAAGCTACATGTCTATCAGCTAAAACTGAAATGGCCAAAGCAATAGCCAGTCCATCACACATTTAACTGCTAAAGCACTTTCCCACCGCCTATTCCCCGGGTTTAGTGAAGACATCTCAAACGTAAAGGTATGTGTAATTATGGAGAGTCTGTGTTGTTTTAAGAACAGCAACTTTGGATTTCCTGAAGTTGTGTGGTCAAATTTGCAAGTGGAACATTACATTACTGCAGGTTTTGCACAAAATTTTACGAAACAGACCTGCATTAAGTTAAAGCAGAACTGAAATCAATTCCTTTTCTAGTCACTTCAGGAATGATTTCCACATATTTCCTATCACAGAATCCTCCCTTTTATTTAGCTGTTTTGTTCCTTCAATACACACCATGGGTGGAGGAGACAGTCTAGTTCACAAGTTAAAAATAGAATGCACAATGATCAAATAATTACCCAGTGTCCACATACCACAATTTTCTAGCATAATTCTGAGTGATGCAGAGTGCCACACCTACCAGCAGAATGCTTATTTTAAAACATCCCTGTTACCAGCTTGTACCCTTCTTCCCCCTGCACTTTCAAATCATCCAGGTATTAACACCCATCCCTAAGAAGTCTCACCCTAGTGCTTTAAAAAAAAATTCATTAGACCTCCTTGACACACTGTCTGAAACACAAGCGAGACCCCTTCCCCTCTTGCTCTTCTGCCTCTCCTGGGCATGAAAACAGAACTACAGCAACAGCTGGGGATCATTAAACCGACAGAAATAGCTTAGGAGACTCCAATGGTGTGTGAGTTGGGGGAGGAGAAGGTAAGTATCGGATTTTAAAAATCAAAGGGCAACAAGAAGAGGGTGCACACAAAGCCTATGGAGTGTACCACATTAAAATTTCCTTTATACAGCCAAGGGAATGCACTGAGGCAAATGAAGGAACAGATGACTGCAGCCTAACTTGCCTAGCTCCACCTATTCTTGGATGGAAGGTTTAGTCAAACCAAAAACTGTGCATAAGAAAGAAGACAGGCTAGGGGTAGGAAGAGAGCAAAGTGTGGTACCTCAAAGACTAACCCCAGGTCATCCTGAGTCTGGAGGAAACAGAGGAGGCGAGTCAGTTCTGGAACCCAACTGACAGAAAAAATCAACTCCAAGATGGGATAGGAGCAAGGGCTGTGAGAATATACACCAACTACTAACTGGACTCAGACCAGCCCAGTTTCAAGGCATCCCCTCAACCGGGAAGGATCAAATGCTACATGAAATGCAGGCTCTTGAGTTGTTCTTGCCAAAGCACAGCCGTGCTGCTCCAGTGATAGCTTTTAAACCTGGCAGGCTCTGAAGGTCTGTGCAGGAATGTGCCATCTGCCTGGCCCACTGCCTGAGTGTGTTCAGCACATACCTGAATGCCCCAGAGGAGCTTTACTCAGATCACCCCCAGGGAGCTTGCATATCCTGATCTATGCCTTTAAGTCTGGTTAGCCCCAGGACTCTGGGGTACCTTCTTCATTCCCGCATTTGCTGGTTGTCTATTCAGTATCATCGAGGCCTCTCCCATCAAGGCATCTTCTTTACAACTAATCTTATAGGGCTGCAGTTTCAGATGGTTCCCCACCTGCAAGCCCAAACAGGAAATGATTCGATTACAGATTTTATGACTGCAACTCTCTTTGGCAAGAGTGTTTTGTAACTGTGAGATTGCGTGAACTTCAGTTGAATATTTTATTTGATGAATCTAAATGATTTACTGTTGGTCTCAACAAAAAGCAACCACTATATTATCCTCTCCAAGAACGGTTTGCTTCTTTCCTAATCACAAATCTGGCAGAAAAATATGTTCATGTATACTTCTGAACTATACCAGTTTTATCTATAATTGTATTTAAACTTGCCTTTCTGTAATGAGTCCAAAAACCTCACAATAACTGGCTCATTCCAAATACTTTAAGGTAGTATTAATGAGGGTAGAGAATATATATAGACAGAAGACTAAAAAAATTTTTTGATTTTTTTTTTTTTTTGAGAGGTTTTTGCTATAGAGCGTATGTGCTCGCCGCAATCCCTTCTCCTCCATTCTCCTCTCAGGATCTTGAAACGCACGCACTCGTGCCCAGCCTGAGTTTAAGCCACCAGGTCCTGGACTCGAACTGCGGTCAACTACATGGGAGTCCAGTGACATAGCCACTATGCCAACTGCTGGTCCCAATTTTATTTTTTAAGAGAGATTTTTGTTATAGGGCACATGCTATTGCCAGAGAGACAGAAAGAGACAGAGAGACAGAAAGCGAGAAATCACCCTCAAGAGGGGATGATCATGTTGTAATCCCTTTTCCTCCATTCTCCTCTCAGGATTCTAGGCACATACACACACATTCCTGGCTTGAGTGTTAGGCCACTGGGTCTGGGGCTTGAACTGCAGTCAACTACGTGGGAATCCAGCAACGTAAACATTACTCCATCTGCTGGTCCTGATTTTTTTTTTTAAACATATGTCACATATAGTTCTTTGAGGCAGACTGTAATATCAAAGGACAGGATATATATTAATCAAACTATTGCAACTATTATCACCTCTCCATGTATGCAGCCTAGGTAGGCATAACTGCATTAATGTATTGCTCATCAACCTTTAACAAAGTAAAATCCTTTACCTAAAATTTAAAAATTAATATCATATGGGGCCAGCAGGTGGCGTAGTGGTTAAGGTTCTGGACTACCACATGGCCGACCATGGTTCGAGTCCCAGATCTGGTGGCTTAAAACTCATGCTGGGCACATATGTGTGCGTGCCCAAAATCCCAAGAGGAAAATAGAGGAGAAAGGACTGCACCATGGCCATCACCCCAGGGGATGATTTCTCACTTTCTGTCTCTTGGGCTAGCACCTGTGTGCCCTATGGCAAAAATTTCTCAGAAAAAATTAATGTCATAAATACTTACAGTTAATTACTATGTGCTTAATACCTTAGTACTATCCACCAAATAAGAACCAAGAAGGAAAATACTACTATATATTTATGTAATAATTTACAAAGCTACTTTCACACAAATTATCTCATTTGATCCTATGAGTTAGGATGGTAGACATTATACCCATTACACAATGAGAGGAACTGATCTGCCAAACTTGTAAAAACTTAGCCAAGCGCACCACTGGCAAGATCAAACTAAGAACTTCTAGTTATTCTACCGGCTCAGTGCTGGGACACTAGTCGTCTACCACAAAAAGATTAGTTGCTCTCGAGACCAGCAGTTAGCGTAATGGCTATGTCGCTGGACTCCCACATAGTTGACCGCGGTTTGTGTCCTGGCCCCAGTGGCTTAAAACTCACGCCGGGCGTGTGTGCGTGCATGCCCAAGGTCCCGAGAGGAGAATGGAGAAGGGATTGCAGCGTGGCCATCCTCCCTGGGGGGTGATTTCTCACTTTCTGTCTCTCTGTCTCTCTCTGTCTTTCTGGCGAGCGCACACGCCCTATAGCAAAAACCTCTAAAAAATTTTTTTAAAAAAAATATTGCCCTTAAGGAATTAATCTCTCACATTTAATGCCTTGGCTAGTGTTTCTAAGAGCACCACGTTTCTCCCTAGTAAGAATCTGATCACCTCCTGATCTAATATATTTTAAATTTAACTCAACATAATTATAGAAAAAGGTTATTACTCACATCACTGACAATTATTGGATCTGAGTTTCTCTTGAAGGTTAGAATTATTAATATGAAGCTGAATAAAACTGAAATTAGGACAGAGTGCTTAATATTTATCTCCCACTTATCTCACACAGCCTGCTTACTGGGGAGGACACCGCCCTCTAGTGCCAGGAAGCACAGTAACCACTGGTAATCTAAAATAGAAGGTTAGCTTAACTACTGCAATATGAATGACCTACTATGTGTAAAACTTTGCTAGGCACTTTAGGGGGAACAGAGAGAAGAGGTTAAACATAGCACACACACACACACATACTATACACACAACCATAAAAACTTCATAAACCTCTGAAAGGATTTATGATATAATGGAGAAGATAAGAAATGTAAAACAAAAATCACAGACAGTGCTACAAGTGTGCTTTAAGAGTATGCAGATAAGTTACTAGAGTACAAAAAGGATTAGGTATGCTTCATGGGGGTAGCAGCACATAAGCAGCCTTGGAAGGACTTCTTAACTACAGACGAACAACATGAGTCAAGGCTTAGAGGCAGGAAATACTATCAGGTTAAGAATATAACCAATACTGGGGACCAGCAGTTAGCGTAATGGCTATGTCGCTGGATTCCCATGTAGTCAACTGCGGTTCGCATCCTGGACCCGGTGGCTTAAAACTCACACCAGGCACATGTGCGTGAGTGCCCAAGATCCCAAGAGGAGAATGGAGGAGAAGGGATTGCAGCGTGGCCATCCCCCCTGGGGATTTCTCGTTTTCTGTCTGTCTGTCTGGCGAGTGCACTCACTCTATAGCAAAAACCTTTCCAAAAAAAAAAAAGAATATAACCAATACTGTCCAATTTAGTTGAAGCGTTAAATTTGGGAAAGGGAGTAATAGAAGGCTCACTAAAGTCAGACAGGGAAGGGACTAGAACTATGCTATCCAGTATGGCACCCACCAATCAGATATGCTATTTAAATTTAATTAAGTAAAATTAAATACTCAGTTTTTCAATCACTTTAGCCACATTTCAAGTCTTAGCAGTCACATTTGGCTAGTGGCTGCTGGACAATACAGAAATAGTATTAGGCAGGGTTGTACCAGAAGGTTGTATGAAACCTCAAAATAACAATTATCTAAGATTGCTCACTCCCATCATTTTTTTGCACTTAATACAAAGATACTCTCTCTTTTTTAAAAAAACAGATTTTTGCTACAGGGTATGTGTGCTCACTGAAAAGACAGAGACAGACAGAAAGCGAGAAATCCCACCTCCCCAGGGGACGATGGCCACGCGGCAATACTTTCTCCTCCATTTCCCTCTTGAGATTCTGAGCATGCACATACATGTGCCCAAGTGTGAGTTTTAAGCCGCCAGGTTCAGGGTCGATCCATAATCGACGAAGTGGGAATCCAGTGACATAACCATTATGCTATCTGCTGGTCTCTATTCTTTTTTTTTTAATTTTCTTAATTATTATTATTATTAATTTGCTATAGTGCACATGTGTTCACCAGACAGAGAGAGAAAGTGAGAAAGCAGGACACCAGGTCTAGGACTCAAACCGCAGTCAGTGTGTGGGAATCCAATAACTTAACCACCATGACAACCTGCTGGCCTAGCACAAAGATAATTTTTTTTCTTAAGAATTATTTTATTCAATTTTATTTATTTTATTTATTTTAATTTGAACAGAGAGGGACAGAGAGAGAGCGAGAGAAAGTGAGAAAGAAAGTCAGCAGGGTCCAGGACTCAAACCGTGGTCAACCATGTGTAAGTCCAGCAGCCTTATTCACCACACCACCTGCCAGCCCCCACAAAGATATTCTTAATGATCAAATTGTGAATCTAAAACATTATCGTCCTATTTTTAAAGTTTATGTATTTCTTTGTTCCATGAATGAAAAAGGGAGCAAGTGCACAAATGTAACCCCCACCTAGGATGGTCATGCTGTGATCCATCCCCAGTTACAGATAATGGGCACACGTGCACCCAGCATGTTCAGGGAGGTCTCCAGATGTGAATCCACAACCTTCCTGTGTAAATCAGCCTTACAAGTGTTGTATTATCACTGGCCACTGTCCCCAGCTTCCACCCATAAATAAGACTCTTGATTACAAAAAGCAGCCCAAAGATTTAAGTCCTGAGCCATACTGTTTTTCTGCATCTCAAATAATCTTCCTTTTTTATAATGCTGCAGATATTCAAAGAAAAATGAACTGCCTCTCAATTAAGTGTGTAAAACTACTCTCTTTGCATATTGGGCACTAATGATCAGTCTCCTTATGAGCAGAATTCATTCATTACTGATTCTACAAGCTCAAATCATCCTGTCAAATGTTAGCAAAGGCCTAAAAAGATCTCAAAAACTTAAAGATTTCAAAAACTGGGGTCGGCAAGTGGCATGGTGGGTAAGAGTGCTGGATTCCCACACGGCTGAACATGGTTCGAGTCTCAGACCTGGTGGCTTGCTTTCTCACTTTCCCTCTCTCACTCACTCTCTCTCTGTGCCTTTCTGGTCAAATTAAAATAAATAAATAAAATGAATGAATAAATAAAATTAAATAAATAATTCTTTAAAAAAAGATTTCAAAAACTTAAAGTTTTTAGAAAAGTAGCATTTAGGTAATTAATATCATAGATTGTAAATAAACTGATAGTGGATAATTAGTATTTCCAGGGTAAGAGAACAAAATATTAATAAATCTTTTCCATTCACATCTACAGAATTTGGGTAAGTCCTCATCCTCTTTTTTTATAACCTGTAACTCTTTTTAAAAAATATCTTTTATTGGATATATTTGAGGTTTACAAAATGTTATGACAGAGTGTAGCCACATACAGATTAGCGTACGTTTTTTCATTTGTGTGGTAAGAGGATCTAAAATTTGTTCCACAAAAACTTACCTATTCTTAAATTTTTTCATTTTTGTATCAATTAAATGGTTTTTCCCTATTCCTCTTCTTCCCTCCCATTACCCACCCCCTATTATCCAACACCCTGTACTATCTCTAAGAAGTTTTCTCAAATTTAAAACTGATCTTTTGGGACCAGCAGGTGGCGTGGTGATAAAGGCACAGGACACTCCCACGTGGTCAACCATGGTTTGAGTCCTAGACTGGGTGTGGTTTGCTTTCTCAATTTCCCTCTCTTTGGTCAGATTAAAATAAATGAATGAATAAATAAAATTAAATAATTCTTTACAAAAAAAACCTGAACTTTTACGCAGAACTCAAATGTGTCCATTCTACTTCCAAAGAATATCTTTCCAGCAGACTCAGGATACGAAAAAAGGCTGTTCACAAACGAAACTCTTTTACTATTGGTGAGGCCTGCCCTAATTATTCACCCTAACCAAAACTAAGATGTAATACAAGTAAAAAGCCTGCCAAATGTTATTTTATTTCAAATTATGATGTCTTAGTGTTATGAGACCTTAGAGGCTATCTCACCACTTTCAGTATTTAACAGACAGAAGTATCTTAGGTCCTCATCAATAGCTCCCTAGTTTTTTTGTATAGTACCTATGGCCAAAATATGTTTTATTTCTAAAACACTGCATTTGAATCACAGAGAGAGGAAGAATCCCACCTTACTAAATAAATGCTTTTCTTCCCTTCTCCTGTAATCTAGGGTTAGTTCTATGAGCTTTGCGTGAGGGGAAGGAAAGGAATAAAGTTTAACAACCTAGTCACTGTCTCACTAGGTCATGAAATGCACCCTACAGTACTGTAGCCAGCTGGGTACTCAACAAGCTTTAACATAAACTCTGAGAGAATAAACCACCCAAAGTCAAAACCTGGATGGCTACAAAGAAATAGTTAAAGGATAAAAGACAGCACTAAGTTTAGGAAGAAACAAAAGCATACAAATTCCAAAGGATAAATACTCTAACCTTCCCGCAAATTGTGATAAGGGGTCAGGCACACTGCTGAGTAGCTGTCCTTCCCCGGCTTCAGGACTATCCATGAGAGTGGCAGAATCCTGCAGGTGGGCTGATCAGCCTTGATCTTCTCCAGCATGCTGGAGGAGAGGGAAGATTCCAAAGGCCAGTGTTGCAATAAACCAATCTTCCTTCCCTCATTCCTTAAAGATGCCATTTATCATTTGCAGAAGATCTGATTAGCACTGCACTTTAGGTTAAAGTGGGCAGTGCATTTCTGCAGTGCAAAGGCTTGTAAGAAAGGCTTGCAAGAACAGCCAGGTCCCAAGTTTACTTAAGGAGTGGGGCATTAAAAGCAGTGACAGCAGAAGGTCAGAATCAGTAAGTCTCCTGGCAAAACATTTCTTCCTGTCAGCACTGGGCCTCAACAGAGACACCTCCCTCCTATACACAAATGCCAAAAAGCAGGACCTGGATGATTTCAATGTTCGTAGAGCTGGAAGAGAAGAGGGTTCCCTTAGAGAAAATGCTCGTAGCAACCAGCCAACCTCATTCACCCAAAATAGTAAACAGTTGGTTTCTCTGCTCAGAACCAAAAGGCTTCTGCCAGACAAGCAGTATCACATGACCAGGTTCCCTCTCCTCTCCTCTGCCACCCTCCCTTCTTCTGCAAAGCCTGCACCAATTGGAACAGGAGCTAGAACACAGCACTCTTTTATTTTACTTGACATTTGTTTTAAAAGTTTATAGATAAAACACACCAATCTGGGGAGTGGAGAAGGTACCAAAGGAAAAATTCAGGAAGAACAGACTTTGAAAAAAGCTGTATCACAGCACCAAGATGGAAACCATCAACATAATGGTCAACTGGCCACTGTTCTCAATGAGTGAACGAATGAATGGACAGATTCTTCTTAGCAATTTGTACTTTGTTGAGAAAAATCTTTAAAAGAAGATACAGTTCAGAACATATTTTGATGCTTTTGTTTAGAAAGAAAATGAAGGCACTTAGATGCAGGCTAGTGTCAGAGACAATGTTTTGGCACAATAGTGACAGGCCACCAAAACTTTGAAATCTGTAACCCCAATCTTGATGACCTCAATTTAGCTCACCATTTGATTTTACTCTTTAGATGTCAGTACCCATCATCAAACCACTGGTAGGCAATCTGGACAGGTACATCGAGAGACTGAACTGAAAATCTACCCAGCTGAGCTGATTATAGAAAGTGCTGCCACCATGACCCTCACTGGCATTTTTACCCAAAGGGAAGGGGAAAAACAATAAGGCTGGCAGCACAGCTAGAGTCAGATGTGCCACTAGATTCTTCTCACTACAAGGCTCTTCAGCAGCATGCCAAAATCTTAAAAATGGCAGAAATGTAGAAGAAGGGATCAAAAAACATGCCAATTTCCCATGTTGGAGGGTAAATTTGCCCCTTCCCCCCCCCAGCACATGTGCCCTCTAGCAATTTTTTAAAAAAAGTATGAGAATCAAATGTGTTACCATCATCTGCCATGGACCCTACTTACATGGCCAACCAGGGGGCTTTGAGAATAGTCACTTATCCTTGTCCATACCCATACCCCATACATCATAAAATGCTCATTAAATGTTTGTAAAGTAGAGGGCCAGCAGATGATATGGTGTTTTAAAGTGCTGGATTCCCATATGGCCAACTCGCGGTTTGAATCCTGAACCTGGTGGCTTGTTTTCTTCCTTTCCCTTTCTCTCCTTCTCTGTCTGGTCAAATTTAAAATAATACTACTACTAATAATAAATGGAATTAAATAAATAAATAATTCTTTTTAAAAAGCCTGTAAAGAAGAAAGGAAAATGGGGAGAAAAAAAATATATCATCTGAAACCCTTAATTTAAAGCAACACCTTTTCTAGTTAGAACATATGAAGATAATTATTTGGCTAGAGTTGGAATACAATTATTACCAATAAATAATTTGTTGTCAAGGATGAGGAATAACAGGAACTCTTAGACATTAAAGGGTTAGTAGGGTGAGATGGCTACAAAAATGATAAACGTTACTGTAGGATATAATTTGGAACTTTAAGTTAAAATTTCACTTATTGTAGAACCCAATAATCCCATTCCTGAATATTTATCCAAGAGAAATGAAAATATACATCCACATAAAGAGCCAAACATGAGTGCCAGCAGATGGTGTAGCAGTTATGTCACTGGACTCCCACATAGCTGACTGCAGTGACTTGAAACTCACGCCGGATACATGTGTATGCATGTGTGCCCAAGATCTTGAGAGGAGAATAAAGAAGAAACTGTGGCGTGGTCATCCCCCGGGAAGGTGATTTCTCACTTTCTCTCTCACTGTCTCTGTCTCTCTCGCCAGTGAGCACATACACTCTAAGGCAAAAACCTCTTAAAAAAACCCATACATGAATATTCATAGCAGTTTTATTTGTAATTACTAAAAACTAGAAATAATACAAATTCCTTCAACGTGAACAAAAGAAAAAATTGTGGTACATCTAACAACAGAATACCATTAAGTGAGCAGTCAAAAAAAACTTCACAAACTACTGCTACAGGCAACAACACTGATGAATCTCAAGAGTGCTATGTTAAGTGAAAGCAGTTGTACATAGAAGCCTACACACTGCATAACTGCAGTTAAATGAAATTCAAATAAAGGCAAAACTATGGGGCAAAAATCAAACCAGCAGTTGCCAGGAGCTGGGAGTAGGGAAGAAGACTGTCTACAAAGAGACATGACAAGAATTTATGAGGTGATGAAAATACTCTGTGCATCCTGATTGTTGTGATTTACCTTCAGTAAAAGATCCTAAAAAGGGGGACCAGCAGTTAGCGTAATGGCTATGCCGGGGGACTCCCAGGTAGTCAACCACAGTTCAAGTCTCGGACCCAGCAGCTTAAATTCATGCCAGGCACGTGTGTGTGTGTGCCCAAGATCGCGAGAGGAGAATGGAGGAAAAGGGGCTGTGGCGTGGCCATCTCTCCTGGGGGGTGATTTCTCACTTTCTGTCTCTCTCTCTCTCTCTGTCTTTCTGGCGAGCACATGTACCCTATAGCAAAAACCTTTCCAAAAAAAAAAAAAAGAAAAGAAATTCCTAAAAAGGGAGAGTGGTACTGCTTGCAAATTGACCAGGTTTTTAGAAGCAGATTACAAAATAATATGCGTCAGACTAGAATGGTAGTTAATATAGGTTCCAGAGCCAGGCACAGTTGTATGAGGTACTCAACATCTCTGTGCCTCCTGGGAATAACAGTACTCACATTACAGGGTTGCTGCAGTAAATTAGTTAATACATATAAAGACTTAGAACAGTGTCTCTCTTTTTTTTTTTTTTTAAGTGGAGAGGTGAGCTCTCCTTTTTTTTTTTTTTTTTTTTGAGAGATTTTCACTGTAGGGCGCGTGCGCTCGCCAGACAGACAGAGGCATAGAGACAGAAAGCGAGAAATCACCCCCCAGGGGGGATGGTCACGCCGCAATCCCTTCTCCTCCATTCTCCTCTCGGGATCTTGGGCACGCATGCACACGCGCCCGGCGTGAGTTTTAAGCCACCGGGTCCGGGACACGAACCGCGGTCGACTACGTGGGAGTCCAGCGACATAGCCATTACGCCAACTGCTGGTTCCCAACAGTGTCTCTTTTATAAGCATTCAGTTAATTCAAGTTCTGTCATCACACGATTATGTAATATATACATATACACATTTCTCTCTGCACAGAACAGAGTGGAGGGATGGTCATCATCTGGGTCTTAGGAACAGAATGATTTTATTTCTCCCCTTTTCCCATTTTGTATATCTGCCATCTTCTACATTTTCTGCATTAAACTATTGCCTTTATAATTAGGGAAAAAAAAATGCCCTCAAAAAAACACTGAAACAAATGTCCACAAACAGATGAAAGGATTGAAAACCTGTGGCACATATACTCCATGGAATACTATTCAGCCATTAAAAAAAAAAAACAAGGCCCTGGAATTTGATAGAAAGTGGACGAGTATGGAAGATTTGTTGCTGAGTGAAGCAAGTCAGGCTATGAAAGAGAGACATTGTGTGTCTCCACTTAACTTATACCGACTGTACTCTATGGTAGAGACTGAAAGACTGGAGAACATAAAAGTATTAAAACTTGTAATGGACACTAGAGACAAAGTGGAAAGTGAGTGTGAGAGGGGAAGAGTGTACGAAATTCGGGGGGGAAATGAAGAGATAAGATGCTAATGAGGGGATCAGCAGTTAGCATAATGGCTATGTCGCTGGACTCTCACGTAGTCGACCGCAGTTCAAGTCCTGGACCCGGCAGCTTAAACTCACACCAGGCGTGTGTGCGTGCGTGCCCAGGATCCCAGGAGGAGAATGGAGGAGAAGGGATTGCGGCGTGGCCATCCCCTCTGGGGGGTGATTTCTCACTTTCTATCTCTCTGTCTCTGGGTCTTTCTGGCGAGTGCACTCGCCCTATAGTGAAACCTCTCCAAAAAAAAAAAAAAAAAAGAAAGAAAAGTAGTTAATCCGACCAAGAAAAGGTTTTGTTAAAAATAAATAATAATAATAAAAAACAAAAACCCTGTTGTCAAGTTATATCTGAACTGGATATTAAAAATAAATAATAATAATAAAAAACAAAAACCCTGTTGTCAAGTTATATCTGAACTGGATATTAAAAATAAATAATAATAATAAAAAACAAAAACCCTGTTGTCAAGTTATATCTGAACTGGATATTAAAAATAAATAATAATAATAAAAAACAAAAACCCTGTTGTCCAGTTATATCTGAACTGGATATTAAAAATAAATAATAATAATAAAAAACAAAAACCCTGTTGTCAAGTTATATCTGAACTGGTTCCTCTTTTTTGAAATGAGCCACTAGTCTACTAAGGCCAGACTTCATCTACTAAGGCCATATTCATTAGCCCCCATAATATATTTGCTGATTTCCATATCCTAGCCAAGCATGCCCCTGCCCTTCCTACTGTCTGATACATTGCTCATAACCCATCTTCTGTAGCACTTACTTAACAAAGGAAAACCATGAAATCACCTCTCTTTCAGACATTGACTTGTTTTTCTCTTGTTATTTAATAATTGCCCATTGTTGGGGGCGTGGTGGCGCCCGCCCTATGGCAATAATTGCCCATTGTGTTCCTTGAAATAAAGTTTCTTTAGTTTAAAAAAAAAAAACCCGGAAAGAAAGGAGACTAGGTTAGGAGTTAGGATCCTGTTTTTCAGCTGTACTGCTAATTTATTATATGGCCTCAGGGCATCGCTTTCATCTCTGAAAAGGAGTGGCTGGACTATACAGGATGTCTACCATCTCTAAAATGGAACAGCTCCTTAAGATTTATGGAGGAACTAGGGAAGCTATAACCTTTGTTTTGTTTCATTTTTCTTTTGATATTTGCTGTCTGCCTACCAAGTGCTAGGCACTGTGGACGCAGGCAAAACACCTAAGTCCCAGCCCTCGTGGAGTTTACAATACAGGCTACATTCTGGTAGGAATGCAGACGAGGGGACCTAGCTGAGTTTGGAAGAGTCAGTGAGGGCTGCCAGGAGAAGACACCTGAGCTGAGTCCAAAATAGTTTAAAAAAAAAAAAAAAAACCAGTTTGAGGACAGTAGATGGTATGGCGGTTAAGGCACTGGACTCCCACATGGCTGACCGCAGTTAGAGTCTTGGACCTGATGGCTTGTATTCTTACTTTCTCTCTCTCTGGTGAACATGCATTAAAACATGCATTAAAAAAAAATTATACAAATAAAATTAAACAATTTTTAAAAACGAGCAAAGAAACCAGTTAAACCAAAAAGAAGCCTTCCAATAGAAGGGAGAAAGATGTACAAAAGCAAAATGTGTGAAAGTAACAATTTGGGGAATGGAAGATCTAGAGAAAGAGAACTGAAACAGATCATCTGACTATAGTGTGGAAATGAACAAGGACAGATAGCAAGGTAGGAAAAAGATCTGTTTAACAGTACTAAATTCACACTTCAGTTCATAACTATTTTCTCGTAAAGACATCATGCTTGGAGCTTACATTCCTTTAGGATTTCTCAAACTGCTAACATCTGCCCATGTTACATGACCTAGTAAATTAAATAAAAACCATCACCCAAAATAGGGAGCCAGTCACAATCTCTCCCAGGATTCCTTGTTCTGATTCTCTAATACTGAGTCATTTAAAGAACAGAGCTACACACAGAGCTGACAAATAGTCTGAACGCAAAACTATGGAACAGAGATTCCAAAGCACACTGTGGACTCACCATTTGCTGCAAGTAGAACTTTCCAAAAGAGAAAAAATAAGATGAAAGGAGTGTCTTCTAAATGGCTGTGCCCTTGAGCAAGTCTTCTAGGAGAAAAGCCATAGCAAGCAATAAGTTTCTCAAGCTAAAAAAAAGTTTTAATTGGGACCAGCAGTTAGCATAATGGCTATGTCGCTGAACTCCCATGTAGTCGACCGTGGTTCGAGTCCTGGATCCAGTGGCTTAAACTCAGGCCAGGTGCGTGTGCATGTGTGCCCAAGATCCCGAGAGGAGAATGGAGGAGACGGGACTGTGGCGTGGCCATCCCCCATGGGGGGTGATTTCTTACTTTCTGTCTCTCTTTCTGGCAAGTGCACGCATACTACAGCAAAAACCTCTAAAAAATTTTTAATTAAAAAGACTGGTATCTCATGAGGCCAGCAGGTCACATGGTGGTTAAGGCACTAGACTCCAACATGAGTAACTGCAGTTTGAGTCCTGGACCTGGAAGCTTGTAAGAGACTGCTGTCTCTTTAAAGTCACATACTCAAAACAGGATGATGAGCCTTCTCTGAAAAAGTGTATTCTCTTCTTTTCTTTTTTTCAAAGAGGTTTTGCCTTAGGGTGTGTGCACTCACTGGAAAGAGACAGAGACAGTGAAAGAAAAAGTGGGAAATCACACTCCGGGGGGATGGCCGCACTGCAATCCCTTCTCCATTTTCCTCCCAGGATCTCAAGCCACTGGGTCCGAACTCAAACCGCAGTTGGCCATGTGAGAGTCCAGCAATGTAACTGCTACACCATCTGCTGGTCTCAAAAACTTATAATTTTAGGGACTAGCAGTTAGCATAATGGCTATGTCACTGGACTCCCATGTAGTCGACCTCAGTTCGAGTACCAGACCCGGTGGCTTAAACTCACGCCGGGC
>NW_006159782.1:2388477-2409585 GCF_000334495.1 Tupaia belangeri chinensis | reverse complement strand
TGGCCATCCCCCATGGGGGGTGATTTCTTACTTTCTGTCTCTCTTTCTGGCAAGTGCACGCATACTACAGCAAAAACCTCTAAAAAATTTTTAATTAAAAAGACTGGTATCTCATGAGGCCAGCAGGTCACATGGTGGTTAAGGCACTAGACTCCAACATGAGTAACTGCAGTTTGAGTCCTGGACCTGGAAGCTTGCTATCTCACTTTCTCTCTCCATCCCTCTCTTTCTTACTCTCTCTCTCTGGTGAGCACATGTGCTCTGTAGCAATTTTTTTTTAAATTCATAGTAATAATAATAAATTAAATTAAATAAATATTTTTTTAAAATAAGAGACTGCTGTCTCTTTATAGTCACATACTCAAAACAGGATGATGAGCCTTCTCTGAAAAAGTGTATTCTCTTCTTTTCTTTTTTTCAAAGAGGTTTTGCCTTAGGGTGTGTGCACTCACTGGAAAGAGACAGAGACAGTGAAAGAAAAAGTGGGAAATCACACTCCGGGGGGATGGCCGCACTGCAATCCCTTCTCCATTTTCCTCCCAGGATCTCAAGCCACTGGGTCCGAACTCAAACCGCAGTTGGCCATGTGAGAGTCCAGCAATGTAACTGCTACACCATCTGCTGGTCTCAAAAACTTATAATTTTAGGGACTAGCAGTTAGCATAATGGCTATGTCACTGGACTCCCATGTAGTCGACCTCAGTTCGAGTACCAGACCCGGTGGCTTAAACTCACGCCGGGCGCGTGTGCGTGCATGCCCAGGATCCCAAGAGGAGAATGGAGGAGAAGGGATTGCAGCATGGCCATCCCCCTTGGGGGGTGCTTTCTCTCTTTCTATCTCTTTCTGGCAAGCGCATGCACCCTATAGCAAAAAAAAAAAACCCCAAAAAACAAACAAACAAACAAACAAAAAAACCTCTCCAAAAAAATTATTATTTTAAGGAAACAAATATAGTATTTTATAATTGAAATTTTATTTTAGAAATTAAGAACTATCTGTCTTATTGCTAAAAATGTACCTAGATTTCTCAAATTTCTTAATTGTCAAATTCTCAGATAATTTCATGATAAATTTTGTATCTGGTCAGAATTCAGGCCATGGGCTCTGCATGCTAGACACTGCTACTTGGAAGTCTGAGGCCATATGGAAGGCCTGGGTTCAATTCTCCACGCATCCTAGGTGCCTGACACCGTTGTCACCTGTAGTCTCAGCTACTTAGAAGATTGAGGCAGGAGGACTGCAACAGTGAGACCTTGTGAACAATACCACATAAATGCCCTATAAAAATAAAACCTTTATCTTTCAGACCCCAGTTGGTTCTGAATATATCAATACATCAGCCTTTCTGTTAAGTAGCAATAACTTTTTCTGATTAATAAAACTGGTAACACAACTGGACCCACATGGGAATAGTCCAAGGTTGAGATCACTGCATGACCTCCCTGAGTACATGTGTGCACATGACCCAGGCCGGATGAGACTGAGGGTAGATCATAGTTTGGGATCCTGGTTGGGTGCACCTGTCTTTCTCTTCCCACTCCTACCTCCTCTATGTCTCTGCGTGTATCTCATGCTCTCACGGAATAAATAAATAAATAAACTTAAAAACAAAAAAGAAAAAAATAACGAGGTTAGTATTAAGAAACAATTTTAAATGACCGTTAAACCTCACATTTTCATAGAAAACGAGAACTGAAAAATATTTTCTAAATTCAGGACTTACATTATAAACTTTACTCCCACAAATTCAAGCAATCAAAATGATGAGGGAAGGGAGACCAAAGCAGTCGCTTGAATAAGTGAGAAACTACAAAGGAATCTGACCAAATAGAATCCTCAACTTAGCATCTCAAGTTAAGATGTGTGACAAGAAGGGAGTCAGACAGAGGGACAGAAGTCAAGTGCCATGCTGCAAGGCTGACTCGGGTGGGAAGGTTCCAGGTTTGCATACTGAGTACACATGCTTACTTGTGACCCACACTGACTGGGCTAGTATTGAATGAGATGTCAGTAACTTGTTTGAGGTGTTCTCTCTCTCTGTTTCTCTTGGCCATGGATGAAATACATAAACTTTGAAATAATAACAAAAAAGATGTGTGACAAAGGACATGCCACTGTTTTAAACTTATGAAATATTCCAAATTTGGATGGACTCTGTGAATCTAGTATTTTATAGGAAACTCAGTTCTGTCACCTGTTCATATCTGCCACTTTACTAACCTAGCTCAACACTTACCTATTCAACCTTCTCTGGCAACCTCAAAAACTGGTCATTCCAACTGCTGTTCCTTCAGCAGAAAAGTTCCTCTTTTTGAGACTGGTAGCTGGTGTGGTAGTTAAGGTGCAGGGTTCCCACATAGCTGACTGTGGTTTAAGTCCTGGACCTAGAGTCTTGCTTTCTCTCTCTTGCTGGTCAAATTGTAAAAATAAATAAATAGAATAAATAAAAATAATTCTTTTTTAAAATTTGTTTTTAGAGAGATTTCTGCTATAGGGTACTTGTGCTCACTGGAGAGACAGAAAGACAGAAAGTGAGAAATGGCCCCCGGTGGGGATAGCCATGCCACAATCTCTTCTCCTTCATTTTCTTCTTGGGATTTGGGGATATAGGCACACATGCCCAACATGAGTATGCTTTATTTTTTTTAAATAAATATTTTATTTAACTTTATTTACTTATTTTAATTTGACCAGAGAGGGACAGAGTGTGTGTGTGTGTGTGTGGCCAGGGCGGGGTGGGGGGGAGGTAGAGGGTGAGAAAGCAAGCTGCCAGGTCTGGAATTCAAACCACAGTTAGCCATGTGGGAGTCCAGTGTCCTTAACCACAATGACACCTGCCAGTCCCCAGCATGAGTTGGATATGGGACTTGAACTGCAGTTGATTACATGGGAGTTTCAGTGATGTAACCATTATGCTATCAACTGGTTCCCCAAAATAATTGTTCTTTTAAAAGAAAAAGGTCCTCTAGTTTTGTAGTGCAACAATTATATCTATCTCCAACCAAATGCTAAAAACTCTTTGGAGAAAAGGATTAGTGTCTTTTTTTTTTTTTAAGAGTTATTTTACTTTTATTTTTATTTTACCAGAAAGAGAGAGGGGGAAAATGAGAGAGCAAGCTGCTAGGTCTAGGACTCGAATTGCAGTCGGTCATGTGGAAGTCCAGCGCCTTAACCACCATGCCACCTGTCAGCCCCTTCTGTTTATTTCCTTTCATCACAAAACAAATAGGGTTCTACTCAACAGATAGTCTACTAACATCATCAGATACCTATAACAACCAGTCCATTGTCATTAACCAACAGATGCTATTAATGATTGGGCCCTTAGTAATTATATTAATCAAAACTTGCCAGATTCTAGACAAAGGGAACTAGAAAGAACTCAAACTCAAATAGGATCAACTAAGAAGGCCTAGACTGTGGTGACCTGCACTTTTATCAAAATAAAGTAAATTAAGGACTAACAATGGCATGGTGGTTAAGGGGGCTGGACTCCCACATGGCCAAACACAATCTGAGTCTCAGACCTGGCAGCTTGCTTTCTCACTTTCCCTCACTCTGTCCTTCTCTGGTCAAATTAAAACAAACAAAGTTAAAATAATTATTTTTAAAAAATAAATTATCTAGGAGTCTCATCTATCCTCTTTCATAATGTATCTAATCAAGAGGTTGTATACTCTAAAAGCCAGAAGCTTTGAAGCCAAAGGTTTGAACTTTAAATTCAGCATTTATCAGCTAGTGCCCAGTTTCTCTAAGTAAAATTTTACTTAACTTGAAGGATTGCTACTGGAATTGACATAACTAACTAAAGTACCCAGTAAAAGGAAAACACTCAATATGGCAGCTTCTTTTTAAAGAGATTTTTGCTATAAGGAGTGTGTACTTGCTGGAGAAACAGAAAGTGAGAAATCACTTCCCAGTGGGGATGATTATGCCACAATTCCTTCTCCTCCATTCTCCTCTTGGAATTTTGGGCAAGCATGCATAAGCGCCTGGCCTGATTTCAAGGCTTCAGGTCCAGGGCTCAAACTGAGGCCGACCATTTGGGAGTTCAACGACATAAACATTACCCCATGTGCTGGTCCAATGGCAGCTCTTAATACTATTAAAATTATGACTGGCGGCAGTTAGCGTAATGGCTATGTTGCTGGACTCGCACGTAGTGGACCGCAGTCCAACTCCTGGACCCAGCGGCTTAAACTCATGCTGGGTGCGTGTGCATGCGTGCCCAAGATCCCGAGAGGAGAATGGAGGAGAAGGGATTGTGGCATGGCCATCCCCCCTGAGGGGTGGTTTCTCGCTTTCTGTCTCTCTCTCTCTGGCGAGTGCATGCACCCTATAGCAAAAACCTCTCCAAAAAAAAAAAAAAAGAAAGAAAAAAAAATTATGACTGGGCCAACTGGTAGCATAATGGTTAAGATGCTGGACTCACAAATGGCTGGGCACAGTTCAAGTTCTGGACCTAGTGGCTTGAGAATCACATACAGCATATATGCGTGCATGCCCAAAAAAATCCCAGGAGCAAAATGAAGGAGAAGGGACTGTGGCGCGCCATACCCCTAAGGGGTGATTTCTCACTTTCCTTCTCTCTGTCTCTCCAGTTAGTACAAACATCCTATTGCAAAATCCTTAAAACAAACAAACAAACAAACAAAAACAAAAACAAAAAAAAACAGCAGTAAGTGTAATGGCTGTCGCTGGACTCCCACGTAGTTGACCACGGTTCGAGTCCTGGACCCGGTGGCTTAAACTCACACCGGGCGCGTGTGCATATGCGTGCCCAAGATCCCGAGAGGAGAATGGAGGAGAAGGGATTGCAGTGTGGCCATCCCCCCTGGGGGGTGATTTCTCACTTTCTATCTCTCTGTCTCTCTCTGTCGGTCTGGCGAGCACACGCGTCCTATAGCAAAAACCTCTCAAAAAAAAAAAGAAAGAAAGAAAGAAAGAAAGAAAAGTTCAATTGAGGGGCCAGGTGGTGTGGTGGTTATGGTACTGGACTCCCACACACAGCCTACCATGGACCCAGTGGCTTGAAACTCACACTGGACATGTGTGTTTGCGCACGTGCCCAAAATCCCAAGAGAATGGAGGAGAAGGAACTGCGGTGTAGCCATTCCCGTTGGAGGGTGATTTTTCATTTTATGTCTCTCTGTCTCTCCGGCAAGTGTGGGCGCCTTATAGCAAAAATCTCTCAAAGAAAAGGCCAACGGAGAGACATCTTTATATCTAAAGGCAGGGGCAGAGATTCTGAGATGAACGGAAATACATCATATCTACAAAAAGTGGCACTGAGTGTAAATGAATCTTTTTGGGAATACACAACCCCATTTTTTGAAAACCTCATCAGCAACTGTGTTTTATTTTTTATTTTTTGTTATTCAATCAAATGAGTGACTAAACTGTTTTCAATTGCTGTTAGGGAAAACTCACTTTTTTTCCTAGAAGCCACTATGTAATCTTAATAATAGTACATGTGTCAGGTACTGTTCTAAATGCTTCACACACACACACAAATAAATTTAAAAAACACACACACCTAGATAAAAAAGGGACCAGTAGTTGGCGTAATGGCTGTCACTGGACATATCAACTCCTTTAATCTTCACAATAACCAAAAGGTTCTCAACCAAGGATGAGATTTTGACCCTTTTGAAGGGGATTTACAGCAACATCTGGAGATATTTTTGGCTTGTTACAACTGGAGAGTTGCTATTGGCACCCAGTAGGTAGAGGCAAGGGATATATAGCTACAATATACAAGAAAGCCTCTATGATAGGACAAAGAATTGTTTGGCCCAAAATGTCAGCAGTGCCAGCACTGAGAAACCTGTGACGTCCCTATGGAGGTAGGTACTTTTGCTGTTTTCTTTGTTTTGTTGTGTTTGTTTGTTTGTTTTTAAAGTTTTTACCATACAGTGTGTGTACTCACCAGAGAGATAGTGAGAAGGAAAGTGAGAAATCACCCCCAAGCTACAATCCCTTCTCCTTCATTCTCTTGGGATTCTGGGCATGCACACACATGCACCCATGTGATTTTTCCTTTTTTTTTTTTTTTTTGGTTAAATTATTATTACTATTATTATTATTATTATTAGAGAGGTTTTTGCTATAGGGCACGTGTGCTCACCAGAAAGACAGAATGAGACAGAGAGACAGAAAGAGAGAAATCACCCTCCATGGGAAATGTCCATGCTGCAATCCCTTCTCCTCCATTCTCCTCTCAGGATCTTGGGCATGCATGCACATGTGCCCGGCATGAGTTTAAGCCACCAGGTCTGGGACTTGAACTGTGGGTGACTATATGGGAGCCCAGTGATATAGTCATTACGTCAACTGCTGGTCTCAAGAATTATTTTTTTTTAATTTATTTATTACAGTTATTTTCCAGTTTGATCAGAGAGAGGGAAAGTGAGAAAGGAAGCCACCAGGTCCAGAACTTGAACCACAGTCAGCCATGTGGGAGTCCAACACCTTTAACCACCATGACACCTGCCAGCCCCCCATTGTGATTTTCAAGCTGCGCAGTCCAGGATTCAAACCATGATCAACCATGAAGGAATCCAGCACCTTAACCACCATGTCACCTGCTGGCCTTAGGCCTCTCATTTTTTGATTAAAGAAATTGAAGCACATGAAAGATGAGTAATGTGAGCCAGCCTGTGGTGTGGTGGTGAAGGCAGCTGGATCCAACATGGCTAGCTGTGCTGTTTGAATGCTGAACCTGGCAGGCACATGCACATGTGTCCCCAAAATCCCCAAATGAGGGAGAAATGGAGGAGAAGGGATGTGGCATGAGCATCCCTCCATGAGGGGTTGTTTTCTCACTTTCCCTCCCTCCCCTTCCCTCTCTTTCCCCAGCAAGTACACAATCCCTCTGAAAATAAACAAATAAACAAATAAATAAATAAATTAAATAAAAAAATAAAAAGACGAGGGACCAACAGATTGCATGATGGTTGTGTTGCTGGACTCCCACGTAGCTGACCTTGGTTCAAGTCCTGGATCTGGCAGCTTAAAACTCAAGCCAGGTGCTTGTGCGTCACACCCATAATAGCTGTACAAGTACTAGCACTAGCAGGAATAATTAATATGTACTAAGCACTTGCAGTGTGTCAGGCACTAGTCTAAGGGCATTATGCCTTAAATCATTTAGTCCTCATCTATGAGGAAGAAATTACTGATATGCCTATTTTCATATAGGGAAACTGAGACCTAAAGAAGCATCCACGGGAAAGAAGTAAATGGTGAAGACCAAGATGTGAACGTAGACAGGCTAGTTCAGTTTCTCTGTGACCAACCACAACAGAAGTCCATTAGTTCCTCAACTGTGCTATGTATTTTACATCTCCCCTCCAGATATTCATGTTTTTCCTCTAGGGGAACGTCCTTCAATGTCATAGATTAAATATCTCTTCCTCTAAAAAGTTTTAGGGTTTGTAAGGAAAGAGACTACATCTATCTTGTTCTCTCCCGGAACCCTGGCATCTGACATAGGCTCTAGAATACAGTAGATGCTCAATAAATAACTTCACATGGCACAAGCCATGAAGTCTTTCCTAAACCCCTTCTAAAAGTAAGTAATTGTTTCTCTAAGGACCCTGCTAATATGCCACATATTTTATGTTTCATGTTTGTTATAAATAAGCTATTTAAATAGATATGTTTTTGCCATATGCTTACAAAAAAAGAAGAATGTTTTATGCATCTGTGTGACCTTTGAAATGACTCTCACAAACTTAGCACTCAAAAAGTAATTACTGTATATTAAGGAATCTGATCTCTGTATTTTTTCTTTTTTTTTTTTCTTTTTTCCTTACTGGACAGGTTTTTGCTGTAGGGCGTGTGCGCTCGCCAGAAAGACAGAGACAGAGAGATGGAATGTGAGAAATCACCCCCCAGAGGGGATGGCCATGCTCCAACCCTCTCTCCTCCTTTCTCCTCTTGGGATCTTGGGCACGCACGCACACGTGCCCGGCTTGAGTTTAAGCCACCGGGTCTAGGACTCGAATTGTGGTTGACTATATGGGAGTCCAGTGACACAGCCATTACACTAACCGCTGGTCCGTGATCTCTGTATTATTTCTTATAACAGCATGTAAATCTATAATTATCTCAATAAAATTATAAATTAAAAATAGTAATTACTGGGTCAGCCTGTGGTGTGGTGGTTAAAGCAGCTAGATCCCACATGGCCAACTACACAATTTGAGTCCTGGACATAGTGACTTGAGAAACATACTGGGAGTATGTGCAGGTGTATCCAAACCTGAAAAAAGGGAGAGATGGAGAGTGGACTGTGACATGACCATACCCCATGTGTGTGTGTGGAGGGGTGCTTTCTCTGTTTCTCTCTCTGGCAAATTTTTTTAAACAAGCAATTATTGAAAGAAAAGTGCTGAACTCCTACATGGTTGACCCCGATTCAAGTTCTGGACCTGGAGGCTTGTTATTTTTTTTTTTCTCTCTCTCTCACTCTGTCCCTCTCTGATCAAATTTAAGTAAATAAATAAAAGTTAAATAATTTTTCTAAAATTAGCTACTCCACATAAGATGACTTTCCACTATTTGGTGAAGGTCAAACTAATTTAACATTCAGGCTCCTTAGTAATCCAGCTCCCTATTACTATTCAACCAAATTTTCCACTATTTCATACTTTCTATTCTAATCAAGGTGAAAACCTATTCTTCTTCACTGATAAATGCCTAATCTAGTTTGTTGTTCTTTCCTTATGATACCTCTCCTACTTGAGTACCATCTAATTCACCCCTCCCTCTTCTAACCCCTCCCACCTATCCAAATTCCAGAGAGTTATCAGAAAGTTATCCTCTTAGGTCCAGCTTCACCGTGAAATTTTTCTGACCTCACTTATCTTTTCTTTTCTTTTCTTTTTTATTCTTTTTAGAAATTATTTCATTTAACTTTATTAATTTATTTACTTTTTTTTTTTTGACCAAAAAGGGACAGAATGAGAGAGAGAGAAGAGAGAGAGGAAGAGAGAGAGAGAGAGAGAAAGCAAGCCACTGGGTCCAGGACTTGAACTGCAGTCGGCCATGTGGGAGTCCAGTGCCCTTAACCACCATGCCACCTACTGGCCCCCTCATTTATCTTTTCTATATTAGGATGATATAATCCTCTATAACCTCTGTAACTCCAATAAGAATATAAAATTCTTCAGTTCTGGGATTCCTTTTCTTTCCTTTTAAAAAAAAAAGAGATTTTTACTATAGGGTTCCTGCACTGGCCAGAGAGACAAAGACAGAGAGAGAGAGAGAACAAGAGAGAGAGAGAGAGCAAAAAATCACCCCCCGAGGGGATGGTTACATACAATCCCTTTTCCTCCATCCTCCTCTTGGGATTTTGGGTACACACGTACACACACTCAGCGTTAGTTTGAAGCTACTGGGTCTGGGTGGCTTCGAACCACAGTCGACTATGTGGAAGGCCAGCAACATAACCATTACACCAACTGCTGATCCCTGGAATAATTTCTATTTCTCAGGAATTCCCTAAGGAAACGACCACAGTATTAAGTATATAATCAATAATTAATAATACTTCGTGTCTAGAAGAGGAGTCTCACATTAGCCGTGAATATTACCAACACTCAATCATCCATGCTAACAGCAGAAAACATGCTACACAGATAGAAAGCATGGTAGGATGAGCTCAGCTCTCAGAGTAGGCAGGAATGGTTGTATTACTTGTATTAAGTACTGTGTAGTTCTTCCCAATTTCCTAGGAAGTCAAAGAGATGTCACAGATGGTGTAAACCAACAAGTCTCCCTTTGTCAGGGCCCACTGGCTACTCATCTTATCATTCCATACTGGCAAACAACTCTACAACTTTTCCTCATCTGTGACCCAAAGATAAAAATAAGAAGAGATAATTACATTCTAAACATTTGCTAGTTCACATCTTCCACTTATGGAAGATCACTGTTTGGGCACAAAAAAAGTGTCTATTTTAACTCTTACTAGGCTACAATCCTGTTTTGGTCAAAAAAGTGCTTCAGCAAATAGAGTATAATGGCAATATCAATAAGAATTTGAAAAAGAGATTTGTCCCAAAAAATTCTTGCTATGTATGTACTCTTTGGATAATCCAGACTTGATTTAAAAAATTAACTTTTTTGGAACCAGCAGTTAGCCTAATGGCTGTGTTGCTGGACTCCCACATAGTCGACCACGGTTTGCGTCCCGGACTGGTGGCTTAAAACTCACGCCAGGCGCATGTGCGTGCGTGCCCAAGATCCCGAGAGGAGAATGGAGGAGAAGGGATTGTGGCGTGACCATCCCCCTTGGGGGGTGATTTCTTGCTTTCTATCTCTATGTCTCTCTGTCTATCTGGTGAGTGCAGGCGCCCTATAGTGAAAAATTTCTCAAAAAAAAAAAAATTAACTTCTTCCCATAGTCCATAGAGATTTTCTACAGTTTAGGGTTATTTTCCCTAAGGGACAGTTTCTGAAATCTAAAAACTGTCTGGTGAGCTTCTCTTTCTCATCTGCTTGGGCAAAGTTTTCTTATTAGGAACATATACCACTCTACTAAAAAGCTGTTTCTCAGTCTGAATTTTTGTTTATACCTGGTAGAAGCCACAGCTTTCTCCCTTCTCCCAGAGGGAATTTGAAATGCCTACGCTTATCTCCAGAAAACTCTTCAAATACTTTCAGTAACCTAATGGCAACAGATTTGCTACTAAAAAATTTCCCAACATCTTCCTGTTTTGGCAGGTTCTGCTGATATCCCTTCTCCCCATTGGGGGAATTTGAATAAAAATGCTGCCAGCTTCAAGTTCCCTTAGGCAAATTTCCAGCCCCCAGTACAAGGCCATGAGGTTAAACATTTCTCAATGACGCAGACTCCTTGAGAGGGAGGAACAAGAAAAAAAATCAAAACTTATTCTTCCCAGTGCAGTAAATCAAGAGACAGCAGCCAAGTCCTAAAAAAATAAAATGTGAAGTTAAACTATACACGGTTTGCTTTGCCAAGGCCCCCACTGGGAGTTAAGAACCAAATGAGAGTTGTGAAATGGGAGAAAGCAGCAGCAGAATCAACAGTCCAGTCAAATCAATAGGTACAGTTCTAGATTCTCCAGATAGCTGCTGAAACAGTAATATAGCGTATGTTTCTATCTACTGTATGATTTATGATAATTATAGCAAAGTGACTGAATTAGAGATTGTGGGGTGAGGAATGGACAAAATGCAAATCATTACTTAGGACTGAAATGAGTATTAATGAACCAGCAGATGGCATAATGGTTACGTCGTTGACTCCCACATAGTTGACAGCAGTTCAAGCCCCAGACCTAGTGGCTTATAACTCATGCCAGGTGCAGATGTGAGTGTATGTGCGTGTCATGCTCAAGATCCCAAGAGGAGAATGGAAAAGGGACTGTGGCATGGTCATCCTCCCTGGGGGGTGATTCTCACCTTTTGTCTCTCTGGTGAGTACACATGCCCTATAGCAAAAAATCTCTCTCCAAGAAAGAAAAATGTAGAAATGTCTGTTAGGTGGAAGGCTGGAGAAGCTAAAGTATACTTAATCAACTACTGGGGAAAGTATAAGACTGATGTAAAGAAGGCCAATTCATCTTAAGAGGTGGATAGAGTTCTTGGCCTTCTGGCCACTTAGAGATAAAATAAAATCAGAACTATTTCCCAGGGACCACTCACAGTTCATAGAACTTCAGAGAGTCAGAACGGGCCTAATGCTTATAGGACAATGCAATGACAAAAATACTCATTATAGTTGCTAGTGCTTTTCTTTAACCCATTTAGCCCTTAAATTAAAATTAAGTATCTGTTAAGTGCTAAGAACTGGGGGGTATAAGATACCATCCCTGTTTTCAAGAAGCTTAAATCTAAGGGTAAAACTTGCTAAGAATAATATCATAATGAGACAATCACTCAAAGGTGGTATGCCCCAAATATAAGGCAAGTACAGGAAAAGAGCACCTAAGTTTCAAATCAAAGATGGCACGTACCTAAGAGAAGGAAGCTTTTGGACAGAGACTTGAAGATAAGTAGAAGTTAGCAGGCTAGCAAACAGAGAGAGGAATGGTCAAGGCACCGGGAAGATTATATACAAAGGAATAGAAAAAGAAAAGAGTATGAAGTGTTCCAGAAACAAAAGGAAAAGCTGATCAGTACTGCTGAAGACCGTGCAGTTGAAAGCAACTGGAGAAAATAAATAGACCAGACAAACTGTTCAACTACTACCTTAGAAGAAACTGAACTCAGGGCTGGCAGGTAGCATGAAGGTTAAGGCAGCTGGATCCTACATGGCCGACTGTGTGGTATAAGTCCCGGATCTGGTGGCTTGAAAATCATGCTGGGCACATGTGTGTACATGCTCAAAATCCTAAGAGGAGAAAGGACTGCAGTGTGGCCATCACTCCTGGGAGATGATCTCTCTCTCTCTCTCTCTCTCTCTCTCTGGTGAGTGCGTATGCCCTATGACAAATCACACACACACACACACACACACAAAGAACAGATCAGAGGAGAGCCAGGCTAAATCAGGGAGACCAGTAAGAAGGCTATTAAAATCACAGAGAAATAAGAAGAATCACAAAATAAGTAAGCTATAGAACTCTGAAATCAGATAGATGTGAGGAGTACCAGAAAGGAGAAATCCAGAGCGACTCCTGCTTCTCTGACTAGGGCAACTGGTGCTAAGTTAGGGAAAGCAGACTTAGGGGAAATTGCTGGACATGGCTGCGGGCACATGCATCTCCTAGATATTCAAGTGGGAAGAATGAGTGGATTAACTGAATCTACAACTCAGGAAGGAGACCAGGGATATAGACAAAGAACACAGATCATTCACTAAATGGTAGCTGAAGCCCTAGGTTGGGATGAGATTGTTAGGGAGAACGTGTAGACAAAGAAAACAAGGGCCATGGATTACGCATAGGAAATATTGTGAAAGATTGATTAGTTACCAGAAAGAATGTTGTCAATAGTTTGGCTTCCCAGCATCTGAATACCTTTTCTGTTTGGGGAAAATTCTAAGGTAGGAGAAAGGTAGCTCCCTCTTCCTACTATAGAAACTAAAGAGTAAAAGATATTCTCTCTCTCAGGGCTCTCTAGTGTCTAAATAAAAAAATACAGAACCCAATTCCGACCAATCAATCCTCCTATCTATATGACTCTGGATACTGAAGGAATGACACAATATAAAAAGAATATAATATAATCAGAATTTACTCCTGACACTGTGGCAAGTGTCTCCTGTGGGCAGTGCCATCGGCAATAGGTGTTCACTGGAGACCAGAACAGCAGCAGTGGCGAACAAGGTCCCACAAGCAGTGCTTGACAGAGTCCTTAGTAGACTGGTCTGGGAGAGTGATCTTCACTATGTCTTGCCTTGCTCAGTTTCTGCTCATGTTCTGAACTTTGTTATCCAGCTCTCTTAATAAGGCTGTGCTCTGTCCAACAGTCTTCCAATACATTTATTTATGCTTCAGTTAACCAACTTACACAAAGAACCCTAAGTAGTACAGAATGAGACGACTAGGGTCAACGTATAAAATAAGTTGAGGCCTAAAGTGAGCCCACTAGGTGGAGTGGTAAGTAGGTCACTCACTGAAGATCTTGGTGAAACTGTTCACCTGTACCTCTTTCCATCCTCATGATACCTTGTGGAGAGGGCAAGGGAGGTACTGTACCTTTAAGGATGAAAAAACTGAGGTTAAAAGAGACCAAGAGGATTGTTTAAGATTATGTAGCTTCTATTACCCAAAGCTGCCCTAAAAAGTTATTTTATAGATGCTCATTAAATAAGATGTTAAATGACTATACTCATTCTTACACCAAATGCCAACTGACACCAATGATAATCACATATGGTTCTCAATCCTGGTATGTTTCTGCTTCTTGAATTTTAGTAATATGAAGAGGATCCTAATGAAAGCACTAGAATCTTTGTAGACAACCACCAGAAATACTCCTAGTGAAGTTCTCATTATCACCCTTCCATGGCTCACTCAGGGCACATCGGTCACTATTTAAGAGATATAACACCAGTTAAAAAAGGGCTCCTGAGGTGGAAGAAGGGATCTTTTATCCCTGACTATGAAAATCGCTGTGGGAATGAAAGGTTGAGTGTTTTGAAAAGACGATTATTTCTCAACTTCATTCCTTTGTGATATGTCACAGCCAGGAAGGGAGAAACGGGAAAAAGCAGCTTTCACAAGCTGCCAAATCCATGTCCTAGTCTCAGGGGATAATTAGCCAATGAAGTTATGTGGAGCTGATGTAATGCTGGCAGAGGCTAATGTTTTATGGTTGAACATGTAGCCTCTTGATATTTAGCTAGAGGGCTAAAAAGGATGACATCCTGAAAAGCCAAGAAACTCATACCCATAACACCACCACTTAGCAATTTGCATCTTAAAAGTAATTTGTAAACTTTAACTGATCCATCTTTATCATGAATAGTTTATAAGAACATTTGTTACACTATAAAAATATTCTAAATCTTATTTTATATAACTCTTGTACTATGAAAAGAAATTTCTAAGCACCTCCAAAAAATGAAGACAATTTAGAAAGCTTAAAGTAACAAAAGAAAGAATTAGAAGAAAGGAAAGTTTTCCAAGGAGTAAAGTCTGTTCATGGCACTTTAATCCCACTACAGCACATCAAGTTTAAAGCACTCTAACATCCTTACAAAAACAATTTTTGAAACTGAGTACAGTAAGCCAAAAGCTTTCAGGAGAACCACACATCTCGCAAAAATTGTCAATCTTAAACTCAGAAGTACTATGAGATGCAAGAGATTGAACTCCGTGCACAAGGAACAGATGGGTTAAGAAACTAACACTCTTGGTTTGAGCTTGAGCTATTAAACTTCAAAAAGAAGCTCACTTATATGCCACAATAATCTTCTGAAATTAAGTACATCAAAAAGGAAAAATTTAGGACCAGTCACACAGCACAGCAGTTAAGTGCTACGCACATGAAGCCAGTCCCACATTGCAGGCCCCAGCTCAAATCTGGCCCTAGAGGCTTGAAAAGCATACTAGGTGCAAGTGGATGTGTATCCAAAATCTTGACATGATGGATAAATGGAGGAAAGAGAATTTTGGCATGACCACACTCCATAGGGGGTTCTCTCGCTGCCCCCCAACACATACCCCCAGTAATAAAGAAAATAAATAAATAAACCTCTGATCAATAAACCAAAATATAAAGTGTTTCCAAATATGTGCTCACTCCGTGACATTAGAGACAACCTCTGGTTCAACCCTAGGCAGAGCTGTAGCTAGTGATATGACTATAAATATAAATGTAAATATTATTAATATAAATATTCTTCAGTTTAAATGTCTTTATAACATCATAAAAATTGAAAATGAATAGGGTTAGAGATAGTTAAAAAAAAAATGACCCTCTACAACTTATAAAGGAACCAAAGAGTAATCCTTAATAGGAATAATCCTTAACAGGATAGTTTGTACTTGTACTTCAAGGAAATACTTCTTAGAAGAATGATGGGTTGGGGGACCTGGATACAGAAATGGAGTAGTCTCCTTCTTCTCAATCTCTCCAAATATTTCATGTTTACTTCATTCATTCATTAGCATACATTTATTCAGCCCTTACTATGTATTAAGCACTAAGACAGATGCCAGATATAAAATGGTAAAATTATAGTAACAACAATGGATATGAGACTCCTGCCTTCACAAAGTTCACAATCTAGTGAGGGAAATAAATATTAAGCAAACAAAAAAATTCCATTAAGGAATCAGCAGTTAGCGTAATGGCTATGTTGCTGGACTCCCACGTAGTCAACTGCGGTTTGAGTCCTGGACCCGGTGGCTTAAACTACGCCGGGCACGTGTGCATGCGTGTCCAAGATCCCGCGAGGAGAATGGAAGAGAAGGGATTGTGGCATGGCCATCCCCCCTGGGGGGTGATTTCTCGCTTTCTGTCTCTCTGCCTCTCTCTCTCTCTGTCTGGCGAGCGCACATGCCCTATAGCAAAAACCTCATCAAAAAAAAAAAATTCCATTAATAAACATATCCTCTCAAAGTGTGAGTGAAATATACAAAAGGGGGGGGTATGAAAAAGATAGGAAAGGGGTATTTTCTAAGACCTGATGGGTAAGCAAGAATAAAGTAGGTTGGAAACTAGGTGGAGAGTGGGGGAGGGAGGAAGGAAAGAGAAGAGGATGGAACCCAAAAGGCAAGAGGGGAAAGAGCAAGCAGTGAGGCAGTAAGGTAGGCAGGAACAAATAAAACGGAGCCATGCACACTAGAGAACCTCACCAACTATTCTATAAGTACAAATATTGACTTCAGGCCTAGATATTATTTAAACACTAAATTACTTACTCTAAATTATCTAAACCAGAATGTGACCCTTACACAGGCAGATCACATTTTTTCTAGATTCTCAGATGCCTTTCCTGTAACATCTAGCATGTAACGAATTCTATAACTACATCCAAAAATATACTTTTTCTTCAGGTTTATGAAGACTTTCCTGAAAACATTCATAGTAACTACCTTAACTGGGATTACACATAATTTTGGAAATGTTGAGGCAGTTGACAAAAAGCCTAAATGCAAGAGGATCTTCAGGATAAAGCTAATGGAAGATTATTTGCAAACATCTCATGGGCTGACTTAGCAGATTAAAAATTGCACTGTTAAGTTTTTCAAAGCCTTCTCAGGAGAGGAGGGGGAAGCAAGGGACCTTTTTCTCACCAGAGCCAAAAAGGACCTTCACGCAGCAAATGTTCCTGCTCTGAAGATATACAGGTCTAATTTCATTCTAAACCACAGAAATTATCTGCTACTTCAGGAAAATTTTCTAATGAATGTTCATGGCAAGACACTCAAGAGGTTTTGCTTACATTCAAACATTATGACATTGGTTTTGGCTATGAATGTAGACCTGGAAATCTTAATATAACGTAATTCAAAACAGCATCCGCCTAATCCTTATGAACAGGTACAAAACACTATTAAAAACGGGGGCCAGGGCTAGCAGATAGCACAGTGGTTAAGGCACTGGACTCCCACACTGCTGACTGCACTCTGACTCTCAGACCTGGCAGCTTGTCTTCTCTCCTCCACAAATGTCTCTCTCTGGTGAGTGAATGTACTCTATAACAAATTTTAAAAGTAACAATAAAAATTCTCTTTTTAAAATGAGGAAACTTTAAGGCAACAAGGCTCATCTATTATAGGTTTTCAAAATAGGGTCAAATGTAGCGAACAGCCTATCCCTATGCAAACATGAGGTCTGTAGCAACAGAACTTAATATAGGTATTCTAAAAGAAGAAAAGGGGGGGGCAGCCAATGGCATGGTAATGAAGGCACTGGATCCCACATGGCTGACTACATGATTTCAGTCTTAGACAAGGTAGCCTGAGATACATGTCAGGTGCATGGGAGTCCATGCCCAAAATCCCAAAGGGAAGGAGAAATGGAGGAGAAGATATTGTAGTGTGACCATCCCTTTGAGGGGTTCTTTCCCTTTCTCTCTCTGTCACTCTACAGCAAGTCCAATCCTTTGGCAAATTGAAAAAGAAAAAGAATTGCTTAGAGGGTTACTATTGACCATCCTTTGAGGGGTTCTTTCCCTTTCTCTGTCACTCTACAGCAAGTCCAATCCTTTGGCAAATTGAAAAAGAAAAAGAATTGCTTAGAGGGTTACTATTTGTTTTTGGTAGCTGGTTTTTTTGTTGTTTTTTTGTTGTTAGAAAGATTTTTTTCTATAGGGTACATGCACTTGCCAGACAGAAAGAGAGCAACAGCAACAGAGAGACAGAACACAAGAAATCACCACCACCACCCCACCCCCTGCAGTGGGATGGTCATGCCACAATCCCTTCTCTTCCATTCTCCCCTTAGGATTTTGTGCACATGCACACATAAGCTCGGCCTGAGTTTCAAGCTGCTGGGTCCGGAATTCGAACCATGATCAGCCCTGTGGGAGTCTAGCCATCTGCTGGTCCCTTGCTATTTGCTTTTAATGTTATGCTGTAATGTTCTGGAGGGAGTTTGAATAAGACAGGGAGGAAAGGGCATCAACTAGTTAGAACAGCATATCAAAATAACATATGGACCAGCCTTGATGACACAGTGTGATGCTGTGGCCTCATGGGAGGATCAGGATTTGCTTCCAAAAATGTCCCTGTACATGCTGCACACGAGTGCATCAGGATCCTAGCTGGCTGGGGGTAGATAACAGCACAAAGATTCTACTGGGGGCACATCTCCCTCTGTCTGATTTCTGTCTCATGGAAGAAATAAACATTTAAAAGAAAAAGAGCTAACATAATTATCTTGGGATAAAAAGCCCAAAGTTCACAGGAAAGGTAATATGCAGCAGTGGTAAACAGTGCAGGTTCTGAAGCTAGACCACCTAAATGCAGTCTTAGTTTTGTTACCTTTCATGTGTGTGGCATTGGACAAGTCTCATATCCATCTTGTCCTCCAAATGCCTCATTTGTAAAATGGGATAAAAAGAGCAGCTATCTCACATGACTGTAGCAAAAATTAAGAGAGTTAATAGGACTGACCTTATACATAGCACAGTGGTTAAGAGAGCTGAATTCCACCTGGCCAACTGTGGTTTAAATCAGCCCCGGTGGCTTGAAAATTACACCAGGCATGTGTGTTTGCATGCCCAAAATCCTCACAGGAAGGAGAGATGGAGGGAAAACGGTTGCAGTGTAATCACGTCCCACTGGGGGTGCTTTCTCTCTTTCCCTCTCTCTGTCCACATGCATATACCCTCTGGCAATTAAAAAAAATGAGAGCTAATACACATAATGAGCTTGAAACACTGTCTGGCACATTGTGACAGTATGATTTATGGTAAGAAAAATATATCTGGTCTTTGCCCCCATTCCTGGCACAGAGTCCCTAAAATTGGAGCTTGAAATTTTCTAAGTGATAAGAGCAAGGGAACATCTTACTTACTTAAAACAAGCCCCTTTCAATCATAGCAGTGATTTTTTTTTTTTTTTTGAGAGGTTTTTGCTATAGGGCGCGTGCACTCGCAAGACAGACAGAGACAGGGAGACAGAAAGTGAGAAATCACCCCCGGAGGGATGGCCACGCTGCAATCCCTTCTCCTCCATTCTCCTCCTGGGATCCTGGGTACGCACGCACATGCACCCAGCATGAATTTAAGCCATGGGGTCCAAAACTTGAACCGCAGTTGACTACATGGGAGTCCAGTGACAGCCATTATGCTAACTGCTGGTCCCTGGTTTGCTTTTGTTTTTGTTTTTGAGGTGGGGAGACAGAGACACAGAGAAAGAGGCAAAGTGAGAAATAACCCCCTAGGGGAATGGTCATGCCACAATCCCTTCTCCTCCATTCTCCTCTTGGGATTTTGGGCACACACACACACACGCGCCCAGCATGTTTTTTAAGCCGACGGGTCCAGGACTCAAACTGCTTGGTCGGCCATTTGGAATCTAGCTACCTTAACTACCACCACCAGCTGGGCCAGTTTATGTGTTTAAAAGCATGCGCGTGCGTGCACACACACACACGCACACACACACTTTAAGGTTTTGAGAGAATGACACAGAAAGTGAAAAATCACCCCCCCCCGGGGGGGAGGAGAATGGTGACACCACAATTCCCTCTCCTCCAGTCTCCTCCTGGGATTTTGGACATATACACACAGGAGCCCAGTGTGATTCTCAAGCCACCAGGTCTGGGACCCAAACTACAATTTGCCATGTGGGAGTTCATTGCTTTATCCACTGTGCCACCTGCTGGCCCCCCCAGTTTATATATTTTTAAAGTTTATTTTATTTATTTAATAACTCCATGAGCAATAGAGACAGACACAGAGAGACAGCACCTTCAATAGGGTTCTGATGCTACAACTCACTTCTATCCTCAGCCAGCAGAGGATCATGCTTGATTCTCAGGGAGGTCTCTGGACACAAACTCAGAACCTTCCCACAGGGGTCAGCCTTGCAGAGCACTGCATTTTACAGCTGTGCTACTCAGACCTCCAAGAGTTTGTGTTAATGAGGTAACTCTGGAAAACCCTTAATAATGGAGGTGCAGGAAGCTGGCTGCCAGGAGGAATCAACCATGTGACCAGAACTTTTGGCCCCAATCCCAGACTTCTAGGGAGGAGAGAGCTGCAGGATACTGACTTAATTACTAATGGCCAATGATTTAATTAATGAAGTCTCTTAAAAATCCAAGAGGGGCCAGCACATGGCATAGTGGTTATGTCACTGGACTCCCACATGGCTGACTGTGGTTCGAGTCCCAAACCCAGTGTCTTGAAAATAACACCAGGCACATATGTGTGCATGCCCAAGATCCCAGAAGGACAATGGAGAAGGGACAGCAGTATGGCCATTCCTCTTGGAGGGTGATTTCTCACTGTCTCTTCTCTCTTCTTCTCTTACTGTCTCTGTCTCTCTCTCTCCAATAAGCACACATGCCCTAAGGCAAAAACCTCTTAAAAGAAAAGTACAAAAGAATGGGGTTCAGAGATCAAGTGTTTTGCCTATTTTTTGATAAGTTGTCTTATTACTGCATTGTAAGAATTCTTTATAAGTTCTATATACAAACCTTGTCTCATATATATATAAGATTCCTTCCCAATTAAACATTCTAGAATGTTCAAAATAAGTACATTTGTTCTCCCTTTAAAAATTCAAGGAATGAGGGGCCAGCAGTGGCATGTGGTTAATGATCTGGATTCCCACATGGCTGACTGCAGTTCAAGTCCTGAACCTGGTGACTTGCTTTGTCATTTTCCTTCTCTCTCTTTCTGGTGAGTGTATGTACTCTATAGCAAGTTTAATAATAATAATAATAATAAAATTAAATTAATGCAGCATGGTGGTTAAGGTGCTAGATTCCCACATAGCTGACTCTGGTTTAAGTCCCAAACCCAGAAGAAGCTTGAGGGCCATGCCAGGCTTATGTACATGGGTGCCCAAAGTCCCAATAGGAGAGAAGAATGGAGAAGAAGGGGGTTGTAACATGGCCATTCCCTCTAGGGGCTGATTTCTCACTGTCTCACTTTCTCTCTCTCTCCCTTCCACCCCACTCTCTCCCCCCCCCCCCCCCCCTTTCTTTCTCTCCCCTCCGTGCCG
>NW_006159782.1:2383824-2388435 GCF_000334495.1 Tupaia belangeri chinensis | reverse complement strand
ATAAAACAAACAAAAAAAAGTCTGGGGCCAGCAGATGATGTAATGGTTATGTCACTGGACTCCCATGTAGTTGACCGTGGTTCGAGTCCTGGACCTGGTGGCTTAAAACTCATGCTAGTATGTGTGCATGCATACCCAAGATCCCAAGAGAAGAAAGGAGGAGAAGGGGTTGCGGCATGCCCATTCCTCTGGGAGGTGATTTGTTGCTTTCTGTCTGTCTCTCTGGTGCCCTACAGTAAATATCTCTCTTAAAAAAAAAAAAAATCAAGGGCCAATCCCATAGCTTAGCAGATAAGAGAGCTGTACTTAATGTGGCAGACCACAATGTGAATGCCAGCTCCAGCAGCTTGAAAAACATGCTAAATGCATGTGCATGCATGCCCAAACCCCTACAGAATGGAGAAATGCAGGAAAATAGACTGCATCATAACCATCCCTATAGGATGGAGAAATGGAGGAAAATGGATTGTGGCATAATCATGCCCCATGGCGGGGGTAGGGGGGGGTGCTTTTTCCTCTCTTTCTGGTAAGGGCCAAGCATCCTCTGAAAATTAAAAAAATAATAAAATAAAAATTTAAAAAGTCAGGAAAAACAGCAAGGAAAATAAAAAGCAAAATTGTGAACATTTATCTCACAGAGCACTGTACTAAGCAGGTGGTCTTCTTTTTAAAAATTATTTGTTAAATTTTATTACTAGCTTTGTACTTGGTCAGAGACACACAGAGAGAAGGGGAAAGTGAGAAAGCAAGCCACCAAGTCTTGTACTCAAACTGTGTTCAGTCACGTGGGAGCCCAATGCCTTAACCACTATGCCATCTGCAGGTTCCAACTAAGCAGGTCTTCTTTGGGTCTGTTTCCTGCTTTATCTTATCCTTACACACTAATTAGACAAGCATTCCAACCACTGCATTCCTTTATTCTAAGAATTATTTATTAATTTTATTTATAATTACTATTTTTTAATTTGTTAGAAGGTATATTCACTCACCAGAGAAACAGAAAGAGAGAGAAAAAGCAAGCCCTCAGGTCGGGGACTCTAATCACGGTTGGCCATGTAGAAGTCTAGCACCTTAACCACCACACCACCTGCTGGCCTCCCAACCACTGCATTCTTATCTTATAATTTTTATCATTTTGGGCAGTGCTTACTACCCAAGAAATACACTAACAAATCATCTTTATTTCACTTGTTCATCTCAATAAACAAAATCAGTAAAAATAAAATATCTATTGAATAGTACTTGGGGCCAGCAGAGGGCATAGTGGTTAAGGTGCTGGACTCCCACATGGCCAGCCACAGTTCGAGTTCCAGACCTGGCAGTTTGCTTTCTCAGTTTCTCTCTCCCTTGTCAAATTAAAATATATAAACAATTGTTTAAAAAAGAAATACTTCTTCTCAACTTTCACATGTACTTGAGTTATTAAAATACTGATTCTGATTCTATAGATGGGTAGTCTGAGAGCCTGCATTCCTGATAGGCATCCTAGGTGGCATAGGCACTGTCAGCCCTTGTAACATACTTTGAGTAGCAAGGTATTAGGAGATCAAGGGTACATTTTGTGGGTAGCCTAATTAATTTTTTTTTTAAGTTTCTTATCTTTTTGGGGTTTTTGTAAAGAATTATTTAACTTTATTTATTTTTATTTGACCAGAGAGGGACAGAGTGGGCGTGGGCATGGGGGGCGGGATTAAGAAAGCAAGCCACCAGGTACAGGACTCAAACCACAGTTGGCCTTGTGGAAGTCCAGTCCCCTTAACCAACTTCTGGCCCCCCTTTTCTTTTAAAGAATTATTTTATTTACTTTTATTTATTTTATTTATTTATTTTTTAATATGACCAGAGAGGGACAGAGTGAGAGAGAGAGAGAAAAAGACAGCAAGAGAAAGCAAGCTACCAGGTCCAGGACTCAAATCAGTTGGCCATGTGGGAGTCCAATGTTCCTAACCACCATGCCACCTGCTGGCCCCCTAGTTAATGTTAATACTATATATTTTCAATATCTTGTAGAGCCCAATATTTCAAAATTAGTCTTATGACACTGATTTGAAAAATATAATCAATTCTCAAGAGACTATACTAAGATAATGGTTCAGAAAATCAAGGTTAATTTATTAACATTTTAATTTTGAAACATAAGTGGTCAAGATCTTATTTACAAGTCAACATGAATTTTGGCTTTCTGATAAAGAATACAGGAATTGTGGATTTTCACACTTAACCTAAGGTCAGAGAACAAAACATATTATGGAAATGCACTTCCAATAATTAAAACATTTTACACTAATGGCATCGTTTTATGCCTTAGAGAAGTCAGATTATTTTTACTCATCAAAAAAAAAATCATAGCATGTTTTTAGTTTATAAAATCTTCTCAATTTTGTGCAAAAGGAGGATCCAAAGCTCTGCCAAGAACACGGCCTAACACAAACACTGCAAAGATAAATTTCAATAAATCTTACAAAATAGCAACAAAGGCAAAATGTACAATGTACAAATGTACAAGGGATTTATACAAACTAGACGAGTCAGAATGAACAGCCTAATGGGGTGGAATGTCGCCTTACCATGCACTATTTGGTCAATGGAGTGCTCTGACTACAGAGGTCCAAATAAATAGTTCTAGCTCCCAGTCCAAGATACTGTGCTTCCAGGCATTTTCCCTCTCATCTAACCATACCTATATGTGTACACATGAACACACACAATTTAATATGGGTTTTAATTAAATATAAAAGAAATGTATACTCATAACAGGAAATCAGAAAAATACATGAAAACCCAAACAATGAAAAAAAAATACAAAATCCCACTACCTAGAGAGAACTATTAATATTCTGGTGTATAGCCTTACAGTCATTTCTCTAGACTTATGTGAATAAATGATAAATGTTTTTTACAGGACTTTTTCTTAAGAGAGAGATTTTTGCTAGAGGGTGCAGGTACTTGCCAGAAAGACAGAGACAGAAACGAGAAATTCTCCCCCAAGGGAATGGCCACACCGCAATCCCTTCTCCTCTGGGGATTTTGGTCATGCATTCACATGCGCCCAGTATGAGTTTTAAGCTGCCTGGTCCAGGACTTGAACCAAGGTCAATTACATGGGAGTCCAGTGACGTTAACAATTACACCATCTGCTGGTTTCTGTTTTTCACAGTTTTAAATAATCTTATGGCTATAATAGCATTTAATCATGTGAAGGTACCATAAGATATTTAACCAAACTCCTACTGTTAAAATTTAGGTTGTTTCTATTTGCTATTTTTCTTTCTTTCTTTTTATATAAAAGACCATGAAGGTGCATGAATGTGGGGACAAGAGAGAAAAAACATTGTTGACACAGTCTCATCGTGCCATGATCTGCTTTTCCCAGCCCTCTAGCTTCTCGAGACGTTGGGTGCCACACATGTTTCTAGGGATTCAAACCCACCATCAATTATTTGGCTTCCAGCACTGCGTTCTAGCATGCTATAGATTATGCCCCACGTCAGGCCTGGTTTTTAGCCATTAAAAATAATGCCGCTTTGAACATCCTTATATATAAATGCTACATATCCTCTACAATCTACTTAAAATAAATTCCCAGAAGTATTTCAAGGTTAAAGAAGAGACATTTTTAAAAACTTTTAAAAGAGTTGACAAAAATTAAAAGGGTTGTGGCAGGGCCAGCAGGTGGTGTGGTTCTTCAGGCACTGGATTCCCACATGGCTGATCATGGTTTCAGTCCCAGACCCAGCAGCTTGAAAATCAGGCTAGACGCATATATGTGAACCCAAAATCCCAAGAGTGGAATGGAAGAAGGGACTGCAGGGTGCTGTCCTCCCTGGGGGGATGATTTCTTACTTTTTCTCTGTTTCTCTCTGGCAAGTACACATATTCTATAGCCCTCCCCCCAAAAAAAGTATTAATAAGTGCTTACTATGTGTACTCTTGTGAATAGCAGAAAACAAAAGAGAAAAATCCCTCATTTTGTAGCACTTACATTTTAATAGGGAGAGACCACAGTAATCAATAAACATCACTCAGTCAATGATAAGTGATGTGGAGAAAACTAATAGGGTGGTCAGAGGAGGACTAACTGAAAAAGAAACATAAAAAAAAAAAAAAAGATCTGAAGGGGTGAGGAAGTATGCCATCAAGCCACCCAGGGAAGAGTGGTCTAGGTAGAAGGAATAACAAGTACCTAAGTCCTGAATCAAGATGTAAGGTGTTCAGGACAGAAAAGAAGCCAGTGTGGCTAGTAAAATAAGCAAGGGAAAGAAGACAAGATGATGATGTCAGAGAGTTTAGAGACTGAGGGCAGATCATGTAGGACCTTGCAGAGCACTATAAGGACTTTGGCTTTTTCTACGACAACCACAGTAGGTTCTGAGTGTGGAGGGATATATTCTGACTTTAATTCTCAGTGGAACATATAGTAGTGTTTTAAAGTCAAAAACAGGAATTTAAATATCCATTCTGGACCAGCCATTGTGAGGCACTGCCCTGATGTACTGGTGACTGTAGTTTAGATCCTGGGTCAGACTGAAAAACATGCTGGACCCAGTGTGCCTTCAGGCATCCCAGGATCCTGAGGGCCTGGAGAACTGGGAAAGGGGATGAGTTGTAGGG
>NW_006159782.1:2371019-2383812 GCF_000334495.1 Tupaia belangeri chinensis | reverse complement strand
GACCCTATTGAGGGTGCTTCCTTTCTACCTCCATTTTTTGCACCCTCCTCACTACCCCATGAACACACGCACATGCGTGCGAACACACACACACACACACACACACACACACACATGCTTTCTATCAAAAAAAAAAAGCAAGGAAAATATCCATTCCATCTCTTACTGTGTGTCCTTAAGCTTTTGAGCCCTCTTTCCTCTGCAAAATGTATACAGATACTACAAAGAGTTGTGAAGATCAAATAAGATAAAATATAAAAACACTTAAATTATGACACATTTTAAAAATTTCACTACTGAGTTTATTTTCACTATGTATTTGCCACATATTTCTCTTTTCTGGGCCCTCTATACTCGACCTACTGCCTCTATCAGCCATTTATGTGACTGCCATGGGATGAAGAATATCCCAGACCTCAGACATCATATATTCGATCTGATACTGCCCTTCAGCTTGACAAGTGCAGGGCCAAAAAAACGTTTTGTTTTTTGGTTGTTGATGGCAGAGCAGGGTTTTTCAGTATTTTTTATTATTATAAAGAAAATCCTTTTGAAGATAATGCATGTGATAATCATAAAAGTAAAGTTCAAAAAAAAAAAAGACAGTATGAGTCTCATCTTTATTTAATTTGGCATTGTTTTAATAAAGCTAAAACTGTGGTTCATGGTCTTGACAGCTTGCCTGATACCAAAAAAAAAAAAAAAAAGAAAAAGGAGGAGAAAAAAAGATGGAGAGAGACAGATGAACTGAAATTCCTTTGATCTGGATCCTAACTCTAAGGAAACCCGAGATAAATCAATGAGTCAGAGAAAGGGCAGTAAGATGTAAGCCAGAGTACTGATGACAACAGCTGTCTGTCTGCCTACCTGTCTTCTGAGATCATCATCATGGTATGAGATCATTGCCCAGGCCCAAGAAGACAGAACAAGATGGAGGTCCATCAGAGAATTACCGGGCCTGGGCCTGTAGCATTTTAACTACACTTCCCAGGGGTGAGAACTAGACACTCAAGCACTGGTTTTTATATCCATTTCTTAAGATATGAGTCAGTCTGAGTAGTGATAGAAACCTGCAATGGAAAAAAAAAATAAATAGGAAAACCAGTATCCTTTTTTTTTTTTTTGGGGGAGTTTTTTTTTTTTTTTTTGTTATGAGGGGGTGGGCTGTTGCACACGGGCCGAGAGACATAGAGAAAGCGAGAAATCACTCCCCGGGGGGATGGTCACGCAGCAATCCCTTTTCCTCCATTCTCCTCTTGGGATTTTGGGCACGCACGCACACACGCCCAGCGTGAGTTTTAAGCCACCGGGTCCGGGATGTGAACCGCGGTCGACTACGTGGGAGTCCAGCGACATAGCCATTACGCTAACTGCTGGTCCGAAAACCAGGATTTTTGAGGAAAATTATAAATAAACTCATACATTAGAAGTCTTCTTTTATTTTTTGTATGTTACTGCACAAAGAACATTGGCATGAGAGTAAGGAAATGAATTCTCCTTTCATATCTGTCACTAATTATATGATTTCAGGAAATAACCTCAATGGGCCAATTTCCTCATCTTAAAGGGAGGGCAAGAAAATAGGTAAGGTTTCCTTCAAGCTCTAAAATCCCTTAAATATAAACAAAAGTGTATTTTTTAAAAAAACCACTAGAGGACCAGGTGGTGGTGTGGTGGTTCTGGAGTATGTATGTATGTATGTATGTATGTATGTATGTATGTATTTATAATGAGAGATTTTTGCTGAAGGGTGCATGCACTTGCCAGAGAGACAAAGAGCAAGGAAGTAAGAAAGCAGCCCCCAGAGGGGATGGCCACACCACAATCCCTTCTCTTCCATTATCCTCTCAGGATTTTGGGTATGCACGCATATGCACCTAGCATGTATTTCAAGCCTCCATGTCTGGGAGTCAAATTACATTTGGGTCTCTGTCTCACTGTTGTGGAGTTATAAACTAAAGGGTCTACACTAGCTGGACAGAGGCAAAGGGCCTACCAGGTTAAAGCTTTATATATTAGCTTACCAAGCACTGAGCTGGAGAATTCCTCCATTATAAAATACACTAGAGCTGATGATAGGCCCCAACACTCCCTTAGCCTTAGCTTCAGAAATTCTATAATGTCCAAGATCATTCCTTCTCTAATTATAATGATCCAGACAGGCTTCCGGATTGTAGTTGATAGGGGCTCTACTTGTGACTTGATTCTAACAGTAATTTAGCCATGCACATCATAGGGAGACACACACAGCACACTGTACATTCTGAGATGTGAAAGAATTTCAACTTTGAAAGCCATGCTTTCAATGGCAATAGTTTGGGGTATGGACTGCTTAAAATACAGGATGGTGGTTAGAGGATCCACTTCTTAATGTAAGAACAGATCTCAAAATACTTCAATAAGATCTTCATTTAAAGGTTATGGGTATTGATTAGGGAAAGGATGCCAAACGAAATTTCATCATTCATTAAAAAGTACTGAATGTCTACAATGTGCCTACATCAGAGCCAAAATATAAGTTAACACATTGTCTTTAATTAACCAGTAAGACATGTCAAAATAATATTTAGTGTAAACTATAAAGGTGATACTACAGAAATGGAGGAGGAAAGGCTAACTCTATCAAGCCAGTTTCACAGAAGGGCATCTGACTACATCTGAAGAATCAGTAAGAGCCCACCAGAAAGTAAACAGAATGAGGGTCTTTCTATACAAATCTCTCCAACATGTTCCAGTTCCAAATACTGAACAAAAACTATTAGAAACATAATGTACACTGGAACTCTGCAATCATATTCACTATCCTTAGGTTTAACTTAAGGTAAACACTTTGCACCTTGAATTATCTAAAGGGGTTTAGTTACTTTAAAAGTCTCAACAGACAGTAATTCCACCTATGAAGTATATAACTGTATTTTTGGAGGGCCAAATGTTCTATAGCTAGAAAATCCATGACTCACATAGTACAGTCTAAATGTCTTGACTTTTCAGAAGAATGGATGGCTTTTAGCTTACTCAGATTTCATAACAGTTTTTTTTTCATTTATCATAAATTACTACAGAATATGTTACTACATAGCTGTCATATTACTGTTACAATCTAGCTAATGGCTATAACTAATTCCACCTATGAAGTATATAACTGTATTTTTGGAGGGCCAAATGTTCTATAGCTAGAAAATCCATGACTCACATAGTACAGTCTAAATGTCTTGACTTTTCAGAAGAATGGATGGCTTTTAGCTTACTCAGATTTCATAACAGTTTTTTTTTTTCATTTATCATAAATTACTACAATATGTTACTACATAGCTGTCATATTACTGTTACAATCTAGCTAATGGCTATAACACTTCAGGAAAAATGGTAATAATTTTACAAAATCAATACATTATTAAAGATTTTAAACATTTAGGAGTGACAGGTACTAGAGAAATCTACTATTATACCTCTCTATACCTAGTTTCTCAACTTTTACGAATGTAAGCAAGAGAAAGAAAGTTCACATTCCCACTATTCTTGACAGGCCTTTTGTTCTACCTGTATCCAGCACCCTTGTCAATTTCATCCATACTTGTCTTACATACTACTATCTTTTACAAGTTTTATGAAGTAGCTGGTCCAACAGATGGGTGGCTAGCCCTGCCCAACATATGTCAAAGGAAAAACTGCTCAAAGGAAAGAAGAAAATATTAAGTATGCCCTGTTCCCTTTTTAGGGCTGGGAATATGGAGACTACCTCAGGGGAAAGCAATCACTCTTCCAATCTTTATTAAGAAAAGTTACTGGACTGAGATGATCCATGAGTAACAAGGTGATCAAAGAAGGAAGAGAGAGTTCAAATACTAAAATTTATCTCTCAGGATTAAATATGCACTTGCCCACACATAGCAGAGAACTGAAATACAAACAGGGGAAAATAATCTAAGTCAGTTTAACTGGGAGCTAGTTCATAAAAGTCAGATGGGAAACATTCAGATAAGTACACTATCTTGCTTAGAACACAAAGCTCAATGGGTCTGTGGGAGGAAAAGGAAAGGTAACCTGAAACACAAACTATTTGAAAAGAAAATTTCTACTAATAAATGACACATTATGGTCACATTTGTAAAACAAGAAAGAACAAAATGTAGCTATAGCTTTCCTCTTTGTCCCTTCTCTGTCCATAGGCTTAATCTGATAGCATCTGATCCTGTCTCCAACTGATGTATATCTGTATCTTTCAACATACTATCTTAAGTACTCCCCAAGGAGACCAATTCTGTCAGAAACAGTATCTGTCAGAACTTAAGGAGTCTTATTTTTCTTTGAGCAAAGGACAGTGGATGGGAAAGAGGTCCCCAAATACCACTTGCATGAATCTTGTAAAATATGCTCTAAAACAGGAAAACACTACAGATTACATTTTAGTTGAAGTCTAAAAATAACAAAAGAACATTCTCTATTTTTAGATATCTGACTTATAAATTTGAAACACTAAAAAGAAAAAGAAACCAATAAAAACTAACTGCAATTTTTAATGTTCTAAAAGATATTTTTGAATCAGAAAGCAGTTTTTAGAGATGAAATTTCAAAAATCTTGTATTCTTTTGACTGTCTCCTTGTTCAAACTTCATCTTCTCAAAATTAAGTCCCACTCCTATCAAGAACATTTCCACAGAACCAAAAGATGCTATATAAAAAAGGTCATACCATGTGAGAGAAAGAACAGCCAAGGAAACAAATTAAAAGATGCTTTCACAAAGACATAAAAATAGAATGCAGATTAGTGATTAAAGATAGTACTGTATAAAACAGCAAAAACAATCGATTTATCCTCCATTATAAGCAGCACCACAGACAATATTAAAATACTTAGAGTAAAGACTTTTTTTCTCTCAAATAGGTCTCTTCACTGAACAGTCTTAAGATCTGTAAGCATCTAATTCAAGCTATGTTTGAATAACTAGCATCTGCAATTAGAGAAAAATTATTTTACAGTTAAAACCTGGAGATCTAGTACATATACTGGACAACTTAGGTTTTACCTTCCTATCTCTGTTTAATCCTAGTAAAAACATGTGCAACCTTTTTAAAGAAGCCTATGACAGTTAGGATTTGCAAGAAATACAAGAATTACCTGACTGTACAGCCATCATTAACATTTCAGGTTCCAGCAGAGTCATGACGGAGTCTTCTCAGAAACAGCAGCCCATAAACACAATGAAGAAAGTCAAAGTCACAGAAGAAAGATGTCTTCAGAAGCTACAGCAAGTATTCACAAAGTCAATCTCATGCCTCATGTTCAAATCAGACTGTGAGACCTCACTCCCCTCAGTGCAGTTATCAATTTATCAACGGTTCAGGCAAGTCAAGATGGCACAGAGTTGAATTACTGCCGACAGGAAACCAAAAAGCACTCAAGTTAAGACATACGAAGTGTGGTTAGAACAGTGAGTGAGCTCCTCCCCTTGCTAGTCGCCTGACGGGGGAGGGAGAGACATACAGAAAGGGACTTTCAGAAAATAGATCTTTTTTTGTTCCTCTCTTTTTAAGAAGAGAAGATGAAGTTTTGTTCAAAACCTTACTATAAGGAAGCTGCTAATGCAGTTCAGAGCAAGAGATTAAACACAATCCAAACGACTCAATCTGACCAGCTGTAATGGGAAGTAGGAATGGTGATCAGACACATAGAACCACATACACAAAAATAAATATGTACACTGAGGAAGTTTTCTGGGAAATAATTCCAACAGCTTTTTTCATCTGTGATATTTATAGATAACAGGCTAAGGAAGTTGAACATTTAACTACAGAAGCTCAACTATTTCTCCATCCCCATTGCAATTAAAATATCTGCTTCAAAGTCAACTGAAAACATTCCAAAGCCGTAATCTGCCTTTCTGATCTACCAATACCCTAAAAGAATGCTTACTTGTGCCTATGTGAGACATGCAATCTGTGAATAGAAAGCTTACTGGTGTTTTCTGACTATTATAAAATGCTTTATGATCATGCTGGGTGAATAGAACACATAGGAGGATGATTCCAACAGATAAGAATTTCCCTTCCCTGATCAAAGAAACTTTGATCCATTTCCCGCTGGCACAGAGATCTTCTGAATAAGAACAAATACAGACAGTTTTAAAACATTTATTTAATTTTATTTATTCATTTATTTATTTTAATTTGACCAGAGAAAGAGAGAGAGGAAAATGAGAAAGCAAGCTGCCAGGTCCGGGACTCAAACCATGGTCACTCATGTGGAAGTGTTCAGCACCTTAACCACCATGCCACCTGCTGGTCCCCAAATATAGGTATTTTACTTTCCATTGTAGTCAACTAAAATCCTTTCAAATTATTTTTTAAAAATACATTTATCTCACATTTAAACCTTATTTATTCCTTTCACAGTACTTTAAAAAAAAGTTTTTGCCATTGGAGAGAACGAGACAGAGACAGTGAGAGGAAAAGTGAGAAATCACACCCTAGGGGGGATGGCCATGCCAATATCCCTTTTCCTCCATTTTCCTCCTGGGATTTTGGGCACACAAGCACACACACCTGGTGTGATTTTCAAGCCATCAGTTCTGGGACTAAGATCACAATAGGCCATATGGGAGTCCAGCCGCGTAACCACCATGCCACCTGCTGGTCTCTTCACAGTACTTTTCGATTTTTTTTTTTTTTTTGGAGAGGTTTTTGCTATAGGGCGCATGTACTCGCCAGCAAGAGAGAAAGAGAGAGACAGAAAGTGAGACATCACCCCCCAGGGGGGGTGGCCATGCCACAGTCCCTTTTCCATTCTCTTCTCGGGATCTTGGGCACACACGCACACGCACCCGGCGTGAGTTTTAAGCCACCGGGTCCGGGATGCAAACCGCAGTCAACTACATGGGAGTCCAGCGACATAGCCATTCTGCTAACTGCTGGTCCCTCTTCACAGTACTTTTTACTGTTTCACAATAATGATAATTAAGAGGCCTTTTAGCATATTCTATTTTTTTAAATTTAAGAGATAGATTTTTTAACGTGCTTTTTTCCCTTCAGAGAGTGAGTGAGAACTCCAACAGTATCTTTTTAAAAGGCAATTTCTAAATAATTATTTATTTAACTTTATTCATTATTAGTAGTATTTTAATTTGCTATAGGGCATGTATGCGCACCAGAGAGAGAAAGAAAGAGAGGGAAAGTGACAAAACAAGCTGCCAAGTCCAGGACTCAAACCACAGTCAGCCATGTGGGAGTCTAGCACCTTTAACACCATGCCACCTGCTGGTTCAACCAACAGCATCTTCACACTGTGATCTACCTCCAGTCTGGGTCAGCCTGGATTATGGGCACATATGTGTGTTTGTTCAGGGAGGTCCCAGGATGTCAATGGAAGACCTTTCCTATGTGGGTCCAGTTATATTACCACTGAATCACCACCTGGACCAAATGATTGATTTTTGAGTGTCTCACCATCATTCTGTCCCAGCTGACAAGGACTATAGGTGGGTTCCACCAGCACCTGGCTGTTTAGGTTGGGAAGGCTCTGAACTAGGGCTTGCCATGTGGTCCTAGCTTCCAAGCAGCAGCTTCTTAGCAGTGTGAGCCTGAACTGATGGTTGCGATACTACTTTCAAAAAATGGACTACAGGTGGGCACACTCACGAAAGACAGAAATGGGGGTAAGGGGATAGGGGAAAGAAATGGGGCACAGTTACACCACAATTCCTTCTCTATTTCTCTATCCTATTAGAATTTCAGGAACACACACATGTGCACCCAGCATGTTTTTCAAGGCACTAGCGCCAAGATACAGGATCTGGCTCACTTAACCACTAGGCCACGAGGCTGGCCCAATCGTTGGCTGACTTTTAAACAGCCGAAAAGTAGAAATCCATGTTTCATGTGTTCATCTAGAATTTCTCAATTTTTCTGGCTAAGTAGTAGCCTGTATCTTGAAAGCTGAATGCTGTGAACTCAGCCCAGCAAATACCTTCATACTTATAGAAATGAATGACAAATGAAAGCACCAGACCTTAAGGGTACAAAACAAATGATTGAGGGCAATATACTGTTATAAAAAAAAAAAAAGAGAGAGAGAAAGCAATGCAGATTTGGTGTAGGGGGCATTCTGTGGAAGACAGAAAAACTTCCTTTTTTTCTCATTCCAAGAACACCATGTTTAAAAGAAAAGCAAGAAAAGCTCTATATAGAACTGTGGGAATGACTCAACATGCAATGGAGTGGCAGCCAGTGTGGGCTGAATGCTGCTCTGGGAAGGCAGAAGAATTCTCACCAGCCCCTTCTGGCAACCAAGCTCTCAAACTGTTTTATGAAAAGTGGGTAAATTTCAACTCTCAGACTACTTGATAATCTGGTCAGAGGTTAGCAACTAAGAGAAAAGCATCCCTAAAAAGTTTAGTCATTCCTCTGTCCCTGTGTGGGTTATACAATTTGCTATGTGAGGGTTTTCCAAAAGAAACCAGTTCTCACAGTTCTATACTCACAGGAAAATATGAATTACAGATTCCTGCACAGAGATGGCAGGTGGGCAGAGGGTTGTGTTCCTCCTGCCCAAATACCTCCCTTTGCTATACAAGAGCGCTCACGATGCCACAACATGGGAGATACTGACAGTCAAGTGGTGGTAGTAACCATAAAATACCAGGTTTCACTTTTTCACAGCAATTCCACATTCATTTACACTTTGGGATAAAAAAGAACTAAAGAGGGACCTGGAGTTGGTGTAATGTCTACGTCACTGGACTCCCATGTAGTCGACTGCGGTTCGAGTCCTGGACCTGGTGGCTTAAACTCACGCCAGGCACGTGTACATGCGTGCCCAAGATCCCAAGAGGAGAATGGGGGAGAAGGTGTAGCCATCCCCTCTGGGGGGGGTGAATTCTTGCTTGCTCGCTCGCTCGCTCTCTCTCTCTCTCTCTGGTGAGCAAACATGCCCTATAGTAAAAACTTCTCTTAAAAAAAAAAAAAAGAACTGAAGAAAAAAACTTTTATTTTTTTATTTAATAATTTTTTGGGGGTGGGGCTACAGGACATGTGTACTCCCTGGAGAGAGAGAAAGGAAAAGTGAGAAAATACCTCCAGGAGGGATGGTAACAACGTAATCCCTTCTCCTCTGGGGATTTGGGGCCCATGTTTTTCAAGGTGCCAGGTCCAGGACTTGAACTGCACAATCAGCCACATCCAGTTGCCTTGACCACCAGGCCAGAGGCTCCCAAAACACAAAAAAAAAAAAAAAAATTTTTTTGTTTTTGCTATAGAGCTTGCCAGGGAGAGAGAGAGAAAGTGAGAAATTTCCCTCACCCAGTAGGGATGGCCACATCACAATCCCTTCTCTTCCATTCTTCTCTTCTGAGCATGCACACATTTGTGCACGGCATGATTTTCAAGCCACCAGGTCCAGTACTCATACTGCAGTCACCTGCCTGCCATCTGCTGGCCCAAAAAACAAATTTTAAAATGGAAACATTTAAAAATAATCTTAAAAATTAAAAACAAAAAACAAAAAACCCTAACATTACAAGAAGGAAAGTAAGGTTTCCTAGTGCTCCAGTTTGCATTTGCCCTCAAGAGTGTCAACACAGTAACAGATTAGTTGGGTAAACAGACCCTAAACGGATTTCGCAGTTCTGAAAGTTTAAACCCCTATGAGCGCTTCAGTTCCACTGCTTTTTATGTCGTGTGCAAATTAGCAAAATTTCATAGAAACCAACTGAAGTCAACTTTAACAAGGACTCTGCACAAATGAACATTTTTTCATGTTAACAGCAACAACAGAATGAAAGGTAATAATCTTAATTTCCAATTTTAAAAAAAGCTTTGCTTTTAATCATAACTTTAGCTAATCAATGCAGATTTGATATGACCTATAATCTCTATTAATTAACCTTCTGGGGACATGCTATTGTAGGATATCATATAGTTTTTACAGGTTTAATAGTTTTTTAACAATGTTTCATAAGTAATAATAATGTAACTTTTTATATATAGTTTTCCCACTCTCACCTTTCCTAAAAAAGAACTTTAATGTTAAAAATCAATAGGATCTAGACAAGTTTTTATCCTAGTTAAAAATCAATAGGATCTAGACAAGTTTTTATCCTAGTTGACCTTCTGGGATTTGCTGCTGGGAGTTACTTTTCTTAAAACTTCCCATTTCTATATTTTCTTTATACTATTCTACCCCTTTAACCTTTCCTCTGAGAATCCTAAAAATCACGCCAGCCAAGCAGCACAGTGACATGACCATGCCCTGATGGGGGTTGCTTCCTCCCTCTGTCTCTCCCTGGCTAGTGTATATGCTCTTTGGCAATTAAAAAGAAAAAAAGAAAACTAAATGGCTTCTCTTTCTCTGCTTCTCTCAGAGGCACCCATTTCCTCTTTTACATACTCTGGGCAATCTGTTTCTTAGGGTTTTAACTACCACCTAAATGCTAATATATATCTAGCTGTGACATCACCTGCAAGCTTCCAACAATACATCTCTACCAGGGTATCTTAAACACGGTATGTCCAAAAGCAAACTTCTAACATTATTACCCTACACCAACCTTTCATGATATGATACTTCTGTTTTCCCTTTCTTAGGTAACAGAACTCAGGTCCCAAACTATAAACTAAGACTCCTTTCTTTCTAGTCCCAGATACCTCTCCCTCCAGTCCCGGAATCAATTCTCTCATAACACAGTCCTCAAATCCATTATTTTTATTCCATTTCTACAACTAATGCTTAATTTCAGGTCTTTAATATTTCTTGTCTGGAGTGTAGGAACATCTTTTCAAAAATGTACTATAGCAAAGTTCAAACTATACAGAGGCAGAAAAGAACAGTGTAATAAACTACTTGTATACATAACACTTAGCTTTACATTTTAAAAAAGAATTATTTATTTATTTAATTTCATTTATCATCATTATTATTTTAAAATTTGCTACAGGGCATGTGTGCCCAGTAGAGAGAGAGAAGGAAAGTGAGAAATCAAGCCGCCAGGTCCAGGACTCAGACCACAGTCAGCCATGTAGGAATCCAGTACCCCAACCACCATGCCACCTGCTGGCCCTTGTTTTCCATTTCAATTTTGTCATATAGAGAGACAGAGAGAGAAAGCAAGTCACCAAGTTGGGACTCAAACCACTGTCAACCATATGGGAATTTGGCACCTTAACACCGGACCACATGCAGGCCCCTTAGTTTCAAATTTTATCAGCACATGGCCAGACTTATTTCATCTGTCCTACCATGCTCTCCTCCTACAACAACACACATACAAATCATCAAAATCTAGACTCCATTTAATTTCATCTTTATTCATCTAAAAGGCATGACTTACTCTTTTAAAATAACTACATACTGGGACCAGCAAATTGTGTAATGGCTATGTCAATGGACTCCCATGTAGTCGACCACAGTTCAAGTCCCAGACCTGGTGGCTTAAACTCACGTCAGGGAGCGTGTGCGTGTGTGCCCAAGATCCCGAGAAGGGACTGCGGCACGATCATCCCCACTGGTGGGTGAATACTCGCTTTCTGTCTCTCTGTCTCTCTGGTGAGCACATGCGCCCTATAGCAAAAACCTCTTCAAATAAATAAGTAAATAAATAAATAAATAAATAAAATACATACCATAACTACACCAAAATTCCTTAATAGCAGCTATCCAATCAGTTTTCAAATTTTCCTAGCTGTCTCATAAATTTTTAGAATTGATTTACAAGGATAATATATTAAATTTCACTGGTAAATCTTTTTTAATCTATAGATTTCCTGTCCCTCTCTTCTTACAGTTATTTGTCGAAGAACTAGGTTGTTTTCCCATGTTTTGGATTTTGCTAAGTATATCTCCAAGGCTTTATTTATTATGTTGCTCCATCCCTCATATTCCAGTAAATTAGATATAGAGACTTGATCTAGTTCAGGTTAAAGTTATTGACAAGACTATTTCATTAGGTGATAGTGTGCATTTCAGCAAGTTGCTTTTTGTTTGTTTGTTTAGGTTTTTGCCATAGGGTGCATCTGCTCACCAGTGAGAGTGAGACATCACACCCACTCTCCACTTCCACCAGGGGAATGGCCATGCTGTAATCCCTTCTCCTCCATTCTCCTCTCGGTACTTTGGGCACGTGCACACACGGATGATGAGTGTGCCCAGCATGATCTTTCTTTTTTCTTTAGAGATTTTTTTTTTTTTTGCTATAGGGTGCAGGCGCTCACCAGAGAGACATAAAGATAGAAAGTGAAATTACCCCCCTCCCCCCAAAGGGATGGTCACCCTGCAATCTATTTTCCATTCTCCTCTCGGTATTTTGGGCACATATGCACATGGTGGAATGTAATACAGACAGGTATACACAGAAATAACAACTGCCCTTTTATGATTTCTGAGGGGTTTCAAAACACTGATGTGTAAAACTGTTCTGTGTCCATTTCTAATTTGGATTTTCATGCATGAGTTTTACTGAGGTTCAGCTCTACAAAAGTCTAATCATATGGAAATGTCATTGGCTCCAACCAGTTAAGACTTTCTCCCATACATGTGGGAAGCTGCATACCAGCGAGTCTGCTGAAGTTTCTCAGAGAGCAAACAATTACCATGATTGGTTCCCTTCCAAAAACCTGACCTTCGAAACCTTGCTCTGATTGGCCACTAGAATCCCTCAAATTTGCATATCCGGCACCTCATGATTGGTCCAAAAGCAACCAATCATAACCCACCGTTAACAACCAATTAGGGCCCACCGTTTACAACCCACCAGAGTGTATATAACCACGATGCCTGGCCCACAGTAGCCAGACGACGACGACG
>NW_006159782.1:2359354-2370987 GCF_000334495.1 Tupaia belangeri chinensis | reverse complement strand
GCCGCACAGTCTCCAGAAGACCCTGAAGATCCTGAAGAGCTGACACTGCATCGTCTCCAGACGACTTGGGAGACCCTGAAGAGCTGTAACACTACATCGTCTCCAGACGACCCTGAAGAGCTGTGACACCGCGTCGTCTCCGTGCTGCTCACAGTAGACGATGCGTCACTGCCTCGTCTCTGTGCTGTACCGTGCTGCCCACAATAAACGGACGACACTGTCATCTCTGTGCTGTAACACTACGCTGCTTGTCCCGGCTCTCACTCCTTCACTCAGGAAACCTGTTTGGCTGTGCCCCCGGGTCGGGACACATATATCTAGTGTTAGGCAAAGTGAAAACTCCCAAAGGATAACATAACCAAACACCCAGGCAAGTTGCTACAGGTCCTGGACAGCTTTCATTTCCTGTGACCACAACCTACTGCTGAAGAACCACCCAGTCATGAAAGAATCACACAGTACCATTGATGTGTTAATCCTTGGCCTCATGATAAACAAAGGCTTTGCACTTTTCAAGGTGTAGTGAACATTAAGTTCACTTCTCAAGGTGTATAGCCATAAACACTGATACCCAACTCATTCACACTGTGTAGGAAATACTGTCATTATGAGCAGTGTCTTCACCAACAGGATGCAAAGACAAGGATGATTTAGACTGACACTGTCTCTGCTTTCAAGATCTCTACAGTAAAGCAGAGTTGAAAATCCCTAACTAAAAATTAGAAAAAAGTGAAATGTTAAATAAGAGTGCATACCATGAGCTAAACAAATGCAGAAGAAACAGCAATTAATTCTACTTATAAGAAACTTGTATTGCTTCTTACAAGAAAGAGTGATATAATCAGGCTCTTAAAAAAAAAAATAAAGGCATCAGAGTTTATTGTTTTCTTTCTGAATTTCCAACCCTACAGATCTATATACCCATGAACCATAAAGTAACAAACCCAAAAGAAACCCAGTCTTGACTTAATCAGCCTCTTATCCAGAGTATTAACAATGAAGAACATATAAGAAACTCTTACACAAATTCCAGGCAAATGATTCCCAATCTATTACTAGAGTACCTGTGGAAGAACCCTAGAAGTAATATTTTCATGAGCAATTAAAATGAACTCGATGGTCAAAAAGTGATGAAATACTCGATGACTACAAATATATGGGGAAAAATTCTTCCTCACTAGTAACTATCACATGAGCAACTTTTTTTCCATAAATGAGACTAACAATGCTAACAGGCAAACCAGGCACTCATGTATGGTTGACAGAAAACCGGTAAGCCAATCTGAAATGTAATTCCATTATATTAGAATATATTTTGCAAGAACCTCAATTCCTTTTATTTAAAATTTTCTCTTTTTTATTTATGATAGAATGCATGCATGGTGCACATGGCTGTGAGAGAGAGAGAGAAGGAAGCACTTCAGACAGGGCCTGGTCACATAAATCTTCCTCTTTCAATTCTCCATCCCATCAGGAACCTGGGCACAAGTATGCACCCACCCATGGGTGCAGGGATCCAAACCCCAATAGCCTTATGGGATCTGGTTTCCTTTGCACAGAGCTTAGTAACAACTGTGCTAGGGACCAGTCCAAGAATCTCTCTCTCTCTTTTCAATTTGCATTGGGCACATGTGCCAGAGAGAAAGGAAGTGAGAAAAAACATCCCTGAGGAGTGGTCATGCCACAATCCTTTCTTCTCCATTCTCTGGGGATTTGGGCACGCACACACCTGTGTCTGGCATGAGTTTTAAACCACTGGACCAGGATTCAAACCACAGTTGACCACGTGGGAGTTCAGCGACCTAACTATTTCATCATCTGCTGGTCCCAAGAACCATTCTCTTCCACTCTCCTTTTCAGGATTTTGGGCATGCATGCACATGTTCCCTGAGCATTTTTTTAGGACACCAATCCCAGACTCAAATTTCCCAGTCAGTCATGTAGGATCCAGCTGGTTAATACCATGTCACTGGCTGGTCAATGACCTCAGTTTTGGGTTTTTTGTTTTGTTTTGTTTTCTTTTCTTTTTTTTTGTTTTGCTTTGTTTTGTTTAAGTTTTTTGCCATAGGATATGTGCACTCACCAGAGACAGAGAGAGAGAGACAAAGTGAGAAATTAGCCCCCAGGGTGATGGCTGAATTGCAATCCCTTCTCCTCCAGTCTCCTCTAGGGCTTTTGGGCTTATACATACACATGCCCAGTGTGATTTTCAAGCTGCAATTTCCAAGACTCAAACCATGGCCAGCCATGTGGAATTCCAGCACCTTAAGCACCACACCAAGTGCTGGCCCCCAGAACCTCAATTCTTTTTTTTTTTTTCCTTAAGAAAGACTTTTGCTACAAGGCATGTGCACCTGCCAAAGAGTCAGAGACAGACAGAGAGAGACAGAAAGGGAGAAATCACGCCCCCAGGGGATGGTCATGCCACGATCCCTTCTCTTCCATTCTCTTCTGGGGATTTGGGCACACATGCACACATGCCTGGTCTGAGTTTTAAACCATCGGACCAGGATTTGAACCATGGTTGACTACATGGGAGTCCAGTGACCTAACCATTTTGCCATCTGCTGGTCCCAAGAGCCTCAATTTTTAAAAGGTTTGCAAAGGTCTATTATTTAGCCCTGAAATACTCACTTCACATCTCTGGCTCTCTCCCTGCCTACACTGACATACTGGTATTCTCTCAGTTCTTCTGTGTCAGTTTTCCTCAATAACATTTACCTATCTCTCCTCTTCCCCATTTCTCCTTCTTCTTCAATCTTCACACCTGTTATTCTTTCTCTTTTTGGCCTGGTAAACCATACTTTAATGCTTTAACACTCAGCTTAAATGTCTCTTCCTTGAAGAATCCTTTCCTGACACACCCCCTGACCTACATTAGAACTTTTACAACTCTCTGTCATCCTGTTGTGCTTTTCTTTAAAGCAATTACTTAAGTTTGTAACTATGAATTGGCCAGTATTACTTTTTTAAAAATTCTTTCTTTCATGGAACTACAACTTCCATGACAATAAGAACCTCAACAGTCTTATTTATTACTGTCTCTCCAATACTTAGCACACAGTTGGCACTTAATAGTCACTGATGAAATTTTTCACCATTAAAATGGTCAAATTCTCTAAGACAATATTTCCACTTTTAAGGAAATAATCCAAAATGCAGAAAAAGCTTTAAAATATGCAAATCCAACTATCAGTATACATGTCAAAAATAAAAAAATGATTCAAACATCCAATAGAGGACATATATTAGGGCTTTTTTTGGTCAGAACTGCTATCTTCCAATAATTAACCAAAATGACGAACACAAAAGGAAAGAACCCAATATACGTCCTCTAGGCCTTCTAGAAAACATGGAGTGGTTTCTTTGGCAACATACATGCTCATCTACAAGAAAGGTGATATTGTAGACATCAAGGAAATCAGCACTGTTCAAAAGGGACGCCCCACAAATGTTACCATACCAAAAACTAGAAGAGTCTATGTGTTACCCAGCATGCTGCTGGCACTGTGATAAACAAACAAGGGGGAACCAGCAGTTAGCGTAATAGCTATGTCGCTGGATTCCCACGTAGTCGACCGCGGTTCGTGTCCCGGACCCAGTGGCTTGAAACTCACGCCGGGCGCGTGTGCGTGCGTGCCCAAGATCTCGAGAGGAGAATGGGGGAGAAGGGATTGCGGCGTGACCATCCCCCCTGGGGGGTGATTTCTCGCTTTCTGTCTCTATGTCTCTCTCTGTCTGGCGAGCGCACGCGCCCTACAGTGAAAATCTCTCCCAAAAAAAAAACAAACCAGGGAAGAGGCTTGCCAAGAAAATTAATGTACATATTAAGCATATTAAACATTCTAAGAGCAGAGATAGCTTAAAACATGTGAAGGAAAACAATCAGAAAAAGAAGGAAATCAAAGAGAAAGGTACCTGGGTTCAACTGAAGCGCTAGTCTGCTCCACCCAGAAAAGACATTTTGTGAGAACCAATGTAAAGGAGCCTGAGCTACTAGAACCTATTTCCTATGAATTCATGGCATGATGGCTGTTAAAAATACATCAAACTATGGTCTATTAAAAAAACAAAAAAGGAACCAGCAGTTAGCGTAATGCCTATGTCGCTGGACTCCCATGTAGTCGACCATAGTTCGCGTCCCGGACCCAGTGGCTTAAACTCACGCCGGGCACATGTGCGTGCATGACCAAGATCAAGATCCTGAGAGGAGAATGGAAGAGAAAGGATTGTGGCGTGGCCATCCCCCCTGGGGGGTGATTTTTCGCTTTCTGTCTCTCTGTCTTTCTGGCGAATGCACACGCCCTATAGCAAAAACCTCTCCAGAAAAAAAAAAAAAAAAAGTATATTTGGAAGCCAGCAGGTGGCACACTGGTTTGGATGTTGGACTCCCGTATGGCCAACTATGGTTCAAGTCCCAGACCTGGTGGCTTCCTTTCTCATTTTCCCTCTCTGTCTCTCACTGCTTCTCTATGGTGACCACAAATGCCCTTTAACAAATTCAAATAATATTAATTAATTAATTAATTGAATTAAGTAAATAAATAATTTTTAAAAAATAAAACATACATTTGGATGCCAGCAGGTGGCACAGAGGTAAAGGTGCTGGATCTCACTTACCTGACAGTGTGATTCAAGTTCCAGACTCTGCAGCTTGAAAATCAGGCTAGCACATGTGCACATGTGCCCAAAATCCTGAGAGGCTTGAGGAAAAAGGAGTGCAGCACGGCCACCCACCCTGGGGGGTGATTTCTCACTTTCCCTCTCTGTTTCTGTCTCTCTTTGGTGAGCACTCAACATCCTGTGGCTAAACAAATAAATAACCAAGCCAATAAATAAATAGAATATGCATTTGGAAGAAGAGTGAAAAGAAATAAACCATACACCAGCAGTAATTCTCACTAGGAGATGGGATCCACTGGGAGTGCATTTTTTGGTTTGGAGTAAGTGATAAGTAAGTGAGAATGAGAAATTGATTATCTATAAACATTGGGATGAATTACATTATGAAATTCCCTAAGTCATATCATAAGTAGAATCACTAATAAACTGACATGTTTAAGATTTGGGCTTCAGTGGCAGGTGGCATAATGGTTAAGGCACTGGACGCCCATATGGCTGACTGTGGTCTGAGACCTGGACATAGCAGCTTGAAACTCATGCCAGGTGCATGTGCATGCCTGACCCAAATCCTGAGAAGGAGGAAGGACTGTAGTGTGCCCATCCTCCTGGGAGTTATTTTTCGCTTTCTGTCTCTGTCTGTCTCTGTTTCTCTGTCAAGTGCACATGACCCATAGCAAAAATCTCTTAAAAAGGGGGGGGGGGCATCTTCAACAGGGAAACCTAATCTAAAATCCTTAAGACTTCCTGAGGAATATAATTAACAAATCTCTTTCCTTTTCCTAAGAAAAATATGTAATTCAGATCAGAAACTGCCCACTCAAAATTTTTACTTCTCCCAGTAATTAATTAGTACCTCCTGTGCAACACTACAGCATGAAAGGATACAATTCGTACCCTTATGGAAAAAAATACATTATTGGCCCCTTCTACAGGCTGCACATGTGAAAAAAAAGAGAGAGAGAGAGAGAGAGAGAGTTTCCTAAATAATACACAAGCAGGAGAAAAGCCACTATAAGAGGGGAACAAATATGTTCTTTTCACTCCTGCTCTCTCTTGTTTGCTTCTCTTTACATAACTCTTCTAATCATACCCAGCACCCCAGATAACAGATGCATACAAACTGTACCTGTTACCTCTTCCAGAAAAATATTTGGAATCAGCAATGATTGGAAAATAAAAAAAATTAGGAACCAGCAGTTAGCATAATGGCTATGTCACTGGACTCCCATGTAGTCAACCGCGGTTCATGTCCCAGGCCCAGTGGCTTAAATCTCCTGCCAGGCACGTGTGCATGTGTGCCCAAGATCCCGAGAGGAGAATGGAGAAGGGACTGTGGCATGGCCATTCCCCCTGGGGGGTGATTTCTTACTTTCTGTCTCTCTCTGTCTGGTGAGCGCACGTGTCCTATAGCAAAAACCTCTCCAAAAAAAAGAAAAGAAAAAAGTTTTAAGGTAACATTTATAATAGTATTAAAATATAAGAAATGTCTAAAAGTGAATTTAACAAAAGATATGTAAAACCACCAGAAAAAAATGATAAAATTCATTGGGAGAGCTTATGGAAGAGCTAAATAAATGGAGAATATACACCACACTCATAGTACAGTATTTTTTTATTTAACTTTATTTATTTATTCACTTATTTTAATTTGGCCAGAGAGGGACAGAGCGAGAAAGAGGGAAAGTGAGAAAGCAAGACACCAGGTCTGGGACTCCAACCACAGTTGACCATATAGGAGTTCAGTGCCCTTAACCACCACAACACCTACTGGCCCCCATAGTACAGTTTTATTTTTTTAAATAAAATAATATTTATTTATTCATTCATTGATTTTATTTTGATCAGAGAGAAACATGGGGGGGCGGGGGTGAGGAAGCAAGCCACCAGGTCTGGGATTCAAACTGTGGTTAGCCATGTCGGAGTGCCCAGCTCCTAAACCATCACACCATTTGCTGGCCCCTACTATTCTAAAAACACTAATAATCCACAAGTTGGCTTATAGATTTCATGCAATTCCAGTCAAAATCCCATGGTGATTTTTAAATTCATATATAAATGCAAAGAACCAAGAATAGCCAAGAAAGATACTTTAGAAAAAGAACAAGGTAGGAGGAATTACATCTTCCATATAACAGGGTTTTTCACAGTTATCATAATGAAAACTGTGAGGTACTAGTGTAGGCATAAACGAATAGACCAATGGAAACAAATAACAAGCTCAGGAACATACCCACACATAGGGAAGTTCTCAATGATAAAAAAGGGAGCTCTGGGACCAGCAGATGGTATGATGGTTACATTGCTGAACTCCCACACAGTCAAACACAGTTCAAGTCCTGGACCTGGTGGCTTAAAACTCACACCAGGCACGTGTACGTGTGTGCCCAAAATCCTGAGAGGAAATGGAGGAGAAAGGATTATGGCAGGCCATTCTCCCAGCGGGGGATTTCTGACTTTCTGTCTCTCTGTCTCTCCAGCGAGCATACACACCCTGTAGCAAAAATCTTTCTCTTAAAAAAAAGAAGAGGGAGGAGCTCTGCTAATTGGTGAGAAAAGAGAGGATTTTCAATAAATGAGAATTTATGTAGAAAACAAAATTAAATTGGGCCCTACCTTTTTTTTTTTTTTTGAGAGGTTTTTGCTATAGGGCACATGTGCTCACCAGAAAGACAGAGAGAGACAGAGAGACAGAAAGCGAGAAATCACCCCCCAGGGGGGATGGCCACGCTGCAATCCCTTCTCCTCCATTCTCCTCTCGGGATATTGGGTACGCACGCACATGCGCCAGGCGTGAGTTTAAGCCACCAGGTCTGGGACTCGAACCGCGGTCGACTACAGGGAGTCCAGCAACGTAGCCATAACGCTAACTGCTGGTCCTGAATTGGGCCCTACCTTATCCTCATAAAAAATTATTTCCAGAAACCCAAACTCACTAACTATAAAAGACTCACATATCAATTACATTTTTAAAGTCTTTTTTTTTTTTTAAATTTGCCAGAGGGCAACTTCAATTTACTTTGAAAAAAATCTAAGAGCCAGCAGGTGGCATGGTGGTTAAGATGCTGGACTCCCACATGGCTGACTATGTGGTCTGAATGTCAGACCCAGTGGCTTGAAAATCATACTGGGTGCATGTGAATGCATGCCCAAAATTGTGAGAGAATGGAGGAGAAGGGTTTGTGACATGGCCACCCTCCTTGATTAAGGCAGTGAACTCCCATACGGCTGACTGCAGTTCAAGTTCTTGACCTAGCAGCTTAGTTTCACACTTTATCTCTCTCTTTCTGTCTCTGTCTCTCTCTGGTGAATTAAACACTACAATAATAATAAATAAAATAACGAATTCTTTTTAAAAATAATTATTTATTTAATTCCATTTGTTATTATAATTAGTATTATTATTTTAATTTCACCAGAGAGAGAGAGAGAGAGAGAGAGCGAGCGAGTGAAAGGGAAAAGTGAGATAGCAAGTTGCCTGGTTGGGGACTTGAACCGCAATCAGCCATGTGGTAAGCTAGCACTTTTGACTATCATGGCATATGCTGGCCCCTAAAATAACTAATTCTTTAAAAAAAAAAACAAAAAACAAACAAAAAAAAAACACAAGTTACTTTACATAGAATGGTTTTTTCTCTAATAAATCTGTATGTTGGTTTAAAAAACAACAGTATATTGGGAACCAGCAGTTAGCGTAATGGCTATGTCGGTGGACTCCCACGTAGTCAACCACGGTTCGCGTCCCGGACCCGGTGGCTTAAAACTCACGCCAGGCGCGTGTGCCCAGGATCCCGAGAGGAGAATGGAGGAGAAGGGATTGCGACGTTACCATCCCCCCGGGGGGGTGATTTCTCGCTTTCCGTCTCTATGTCTCTGTCTGTCTGGCGAGCGCACATGCCCTATAGTGAAAACCTCTCAAAAAAAAAAAAAAAAAAAACCAGTATGTATTGTTTAGAATATATTCATATGTTAAAAAAATTATATAGAATTATCTGGCAATGAAATATCAAATTCAGGTTAGTATTGGACTGTTGGAAAAGTCATGACACATTTTTACATAGAAAAGTATATCATGACTTTTCCAATAATCCAATAGCTTCTCGGGAACAAGGACATTCAAAGGGAGTAAACAAGTCAAGTGGTACCTAAGTACATCAGTATTTGTTGCTCTATTTTCTTTTTTAATGCCAAAGGGTACATATGTACATGAGAGAGAGAGAGAGAGAGAGAGAAAGTAAGTACCTCCTAACAGGGTCTGGTCACCCCACAATTCCTTTTCTTCTATTTATCCATCCCATTAGGATTCTGGGCATGCACACATATGTCTGGCATGTTTTTTTCCTTTCTTTTTTTTTTTTGGAGAGATTTTCGCTATAGGGCGCGTGCACTTGCCAGACAGAGAGAGACATAGAGACAGAAAGCGAGAAATCACCCCCCAGGGGGGATGGTCACGCCGCAATCCCTTTTCCTCCATTCTCCTCTCGGGATCCTGGGCATGCACGCACACGCGCCCGGCGTGAGTTTTAAGCCACCGGGTCCGGAATGCGAACTGCGGTCGACTACATGGGAGTCCAGCGACATAGCCATTACGCTAACTGCTGGTTCCCTGTCTGGCATGTTTTTGAAACCCAGGGCTGGGGTCCAAACCACGGTCAGTCATGTGGTATCTGGCTCTCTGCCCAGAGCCTAACTGCCACACTATGGGGCCAGTCCACTGCACTATTCTTTATACATACCTTTTTAAAAAATCTTCAATATTTCATAACAAAGTATGTATTTTGTTCATTAAAAAAGTATGAGGTATGAGTACAAGATTTATAAATGGTACTAAAAATAACTGAGTAGGCTAGAGCAAATACTAGAAATGAGATAACAATAAGAGAAGAAGCTAAAGAAACAGAAAGTGACCAGATTCTATAAAGCCTTGTGTAATATGCCTGGGAAATTATTTGCTTTTGTTTTTATTCCACAGGGCAATCACTGAAAAGTATCAATCTAGAAAGTTCTAAAAGATTAAATGTTCTAAAAGAGGCAAAGGTTAGGCTAAGTCTCCTAATAACAGAGACTTGTTAATCATTTAATCTGTTCCTTAGTACAGCATTTGAAATATATTGATGCTCGGGAACCAGCAGTTAGCGTAGTGGCTATGTCGCTGGACTCCCACGTAGTTGACCGTGGTTCACGTCCCGGACCTGGTGGCTTAAAACTCACACCGGGCGCGTGTGCATGTGTGCCCAAGATCCCAAGAGGAGAATGGAGGAGAAGGGATTGCGGCGTGACCATCCCCTCTGGGGGGTGATTTCTTGCTTTCTGTCTCTATGTCTCCATCTGTCTGGCAAGCGCACGCGCCCTATAGCGAAAACCTCTCAAAAAAAAAAATATATATATATATATATTGATGCTCAAAAAATATTTGCTGAATTAATTAATTTATGGAAATAGTAGGGTGGCAGAAGCAGAAAGAAAGACAAATTAGAAAGCAATTACAGGGCCAACAGGTGGTGTGGTAGTTAAGGCATCGAACTCCCAGATGGCCAACTGTGGTTTGAGTCCCAAACCTGACGGCTTTCTCTCTCTCTCTCTGGTCAAATAAAAAAACAATAATAAGTAAAATTAAATAAATAATTTTTAAAAATAACTGAGTCAAGAAATGCAAGGCTTTATATAACCTCCTAAACATACTACTATTTCTCTATTCTACAAGAAACAGTATGAGAATAATAGTACAAGAAACTGTCAAGAGAAAGGAAATAAACTTGGGACCAGCAGTTAGTGTAATGGCTATGTTGCTGGACTCCCACGTAGTCAACTGCAGTTCGAGTCCCGGACTCGGTGACTTAAACTCACGCTGTGCAGGTGTGCGTGCGTGCCCAAGATCCTGAGAGGAAAATAGAAGAGAAGGGATTGCGGCATGGCCACCCCCCCTGGGGGGTGATTTCTCGCTTTCTGTCTCTCTGTCTGTCTGGCGAGAGCACGCACCCTATAGCAAAAACCTCTCCAAGAAAAAAAAAAGAAAGGAAATAAAATTAAGAATCTGTAATAAAATAAACAAAATAAACATGAAGACCCTGGTTCACATCAAGACAGTGCAATAATTCCTTATCTACTCACCATTCTTTCGCTCACTAAGTGGAGGCAAATTGGGATTCCTGCCAGGGTGGAGGCCTAGGGTCAGCTCGGGCTGCAGGGAGAGCTCCTGCAATTCATTGGCAACAGCTTCACTCTGGGGACTGGGTGCTGCAGACAGGGACACGAGCACTGGGTCATCATCATTTTCGCCAGCCCCTCCTCCGTCCAGCCCATTTACAGCAATGACGGAAGGGGGCAGGCACACCACACTGGAGAAATCCACTTTGGCTTTCGTGGTGGCAACCTGAAAATGAAAGAAAAAACAGAATTCAGTTGGTGCCATAAAGAAACTGCAGTACCGAATATATGACAAATACCAATATTAAAAATTATACTACTAGCAAATTACCTTTACAGTTCTTTGTAAATAAACTAGCATCATTATCAAATCCACTCACAGCATGTAGAAGATTTAAAGTCTGATACTGTCCTCAATGTCAGGACAACATAAAATGAAATAAAAGCAATACACACACATGTATAAGGGATAGAAAGAAATGCCAGTCAAGGACAAATAGCTATGAGATAAATATTATCTCCCAACTATTAAAAGAAAGTACCTTGAAAAATAACATCTAATGAATATCCACAAGATACTTAAGTATTACACTTAAGGAAAATAATAAAAAAGGAATATTTCTTTAGAAAAACAATTCCCAGGTTATTAGATTCCACAAAGAAATATCAAGACAGAGGTACTTTTTTGATGAATAATATGGGGAGGGAGTCCCCCATATTGTAGTGTGTGTGTGTATATATATATATATATATATATATATATATATATACACATACACACATTTATTTAGTGTGTATATACACACACACAAACACACTACATATGTAGTATGTGTGTATGTATGTTTTGTTCTTGTGGTTTTTTT
>NW_006159782.1:2346227-2359338 GCF_000334495.1 Tupaia belangeri chinensis | reverse complement strand
TATATATATATTTTTAATGTACTATAGGGCACATGGGATAGCTAGAGAGAAAAGTAGGGGTAGAGAAGAGGATGTTGAAAAAGCAACTCCCCAGGGAAAATGTCAACATTGTAATCTCTTCTTGGGGGAATGGGCACAAGCATCACACAGCACCCAGTGTTTCTTAAGCCATGAGGTTTGGGACTGGAACTGCACAATTGTTGGCCATAAGGGATCTCTGGTGTGTTTTTCAAGCAACCAGGTCTGGAACTGGAACTGCACAGTCGTAGGGCATAACAGATCCACCCTCTTTAACCACCATGCCACCAGTTGGCTCTAGTGCAAATACTGAATTATCAGAAAAGTCATGACATATTTTTTCTGTTTTTCAATGCGAACAAGCATCATGACTTTTCCAACAATCCAATATATTAACCTACATGAACATTTAATAATAGTAATCAGGACTGAGATATTGAAAGTAAAATACCTGACAGACAACATGAGAAGAGCAAAATTTTTTAAAGAATTATTTATTTAATTTTATTTTTCCTATTATTTTTTTTAAACAGAGAGAGACAGAATGAGAAAGAGGGAAAATGAGAAAGCAAACATCAGGTCCAGGATTTGAACTACAGTTGATCATGTAGGAGAATCCAGTGCCACCACACCACCCGCCAGGCCTGAAGAACAAAATCTTTAAAAATGACAAACAATTTAACATAAAAAAAATTTTTTTCAGGGCTAGCCAGTGTCATAACGATTAAGGCAGCTGGACCCCACATGATTAATTGTGTGGTTCAAGTCCTAGACCCAGAGGCTTGAAAAACACTCTGAACCTGTGTGCATCCATGCCCAAATCTCTAAAAGAGAATAGATGCGAAGGGTCTGCACCATGGTTATCTCAGGGGGATTAGGTGTAATTTCTCACAGGTTCTTTATATAAAACTTTAAAAAAAAAAAAAAGGGGTTTTGACAATGTAAGAATTAATGGTTAAGTGAATTAAGAATATATTCATTCTATACAATTATTAAGAATAATTTTTTCTTTTCTTTTTTTTTTGGGGGGGGTTGCAATAGGGTACATGCGCTTGCCAGAGAAACAGAGAGAGACAGAGAGATAGAAAGTGAGAAATCACCCCCCAGGGGGGATGGCCATGCCACAATCCCTTCTTCTCCATTCTCTTCTCAGGATCTAGGGCACACAAGCACACGTGCCCGGCATGAGTTTAAGCCACTGGGTTCGACACTTGAACCACGGTCAACTATATGGGAGTCCAACGACATAGCCATTATGCTAACTGCTGGTCCCAAGAATAATTTTTTTTAATGTTAGAGGATACATGCATTTTCCAGAGGCAGAGACAGGGAAAAATAGAGAAAGCAACCCCCGTGGGGATGGTCAACACCACAATCCTTCCTCTTCCATTTACCCCTCCTTTCAGGATTTGGGCATGCATACACGTGCATGACATGCTTTTCAAACTGCTAAGTCTGTGACTTGAACCATGCAGTTGGCCATGTGGGATCCAGCTACTTAACCAGCATGTCAATGGCTGGCCCAAGGAACTCAATATTCTATGAGGTAGTATGGGCAAACATTGGGAAAAGGGTTGTTAACAATTTTAGGAATTACAAAATAACAATTATCGAGACCAGCAGTTAGCGTAATGGCTATGTTGCTGGACTCCCATGTAGTCGACTGCGGTTTGTGTCCTGGACCCGGTGGCTTAAAATTCACGCCAGGTGCATGTGTGTGCATGCCCAAGATCCCGAGAGGAGAACGGAGGAGAAGGGATTGTAGCATGCCCCCCCCCGGGGGTGATTTCTCGCTTTCTATCTCTCTGTCTCTCTCTGTCTGGCTGGCGAGCACATGCGCCCAATAGCAAAAACCTCTCCCAAATAAATAAATAAATAAATAAATAAATAAATAACAATTATCTACTGAGAAAATTCAGAATCTAACCTTTAAAGATTTTTTTTTTTCCATTTTGCCTATGATTTATCATTTAGATCATGTCTCTGTGTGTACTGGGAAAAAAAAAGAACTGTCATATTAATCCAATTGGCTTGGTATTCTCTGCCATTGACCATGAAAGAGTTTATTTGCTTCCTTTAACAGTAGCTAAACAGACATCAATCTTATGATAGTCAAGAATCCCTTGAGAGGAGAGGCAATAGAACAGGCTATCTGAAGACAACTTCATGGCTCCTGAGAACTAGTGATTTTTGGGCAAAAAGAAATGAAGATTTTCTACTGATAATTCAGCCTCCAGCCCACAAACTCGAGTGGTAGGAGCTCCCTCAAGCCTTCTCTCTGCCTCTGCCCCTGCCTCTGGCTTCTGCCTGTGTCTATCTCTACCTCTGTCTCTGTCTTCTCATTTTTTTGTAATTTTTCCTTTTTAAAATTTTTTAAGGTAAAGCATTTTCTAGGCTTTTAGCCCTTCCTTTCCCTTTATCTTGTTAATAATCCCCTCTCCTCCTCTCAACCTAGGAGAGGCAAGGGAACAGGCCATCTGAAGACACCTTCATGGCTCCTGAGAACTAGTGATTTTGTGTGGTGCACAAGAGCGCTGCCCAGTTTTCTAATTTTTGCTTTTTTTAAAAGAAAAGAGAGTAATTTTTTTTAGTTTTTCCAGTTGTTTTTCCTCTTTTTTTCTCTGTTTCTTGGTTGTTTTTGTTGCTGTTGTTTCTCTCTGTTTCCTTTTCTGCATGCTCCTGGACACTCAGGTTGAACTTCAAGTTTGGGAAGAAACACACCATCCATCAGATGACTAGAAATCACCATAGGGCCACAAGAAATATAGGAAAGCAAGAAAATATCTCTCCTCCAAGAGAAAAGAATAGCTCCTCTTCATCCACAGACAGTTCAATGGAAATCATGGAAATGTCTGATAAAGAATTTAGAACATTCATAATAGCAAAGCTAACAGAGAAGGAAGAGAAGAGAGACAAGGAACTACTGAAGAGGAAGGAGAAAGGAGTTGAAGAGATCCAGGAGGTGAAGAAATTCATGCAAGATCTAAAAGAGGAATTTCACACTTTACAAAAGAATCAGATGGAACCCTTAGAGATGAAGGCTACAATACAAGAAGTCAAAATTTCCCTTGAAATTATTAAAAGCAGACTAGATCATACAGAAAATAGAATCTCAAATGTAGAAGAGAAAATGGCTGGCCTAGAAAAATCCACCATGAAGACCTGATAAAATGGCCCAAAAATTTAAGAATAATATACGAGAAAGACTAGATACAATTAAACGTCCAAACATCTGGATAATAGGCATTCCAGAAGGCGAAGAGACTCATAAAGGCATTGATAATCTATTCCATGAAATCCTTCAAGAAAGTTTTCCAAACCTGGAGAGGCACTCAAAGATTCAGTTTCAAGAAGTACAGAGGACCCCAAATAGAATCAACCCAAGAAGATCTTCTCCAAGACACATTATAACCAGACTGACCAAAAACACAGACAAAGACAAGATACTAAGATTGGCAAGAGAGAAATGACAACTTATCTACAAAGGATATCCCATCAGGCTAACAGCAGACCTCTCATCAGAAACAATGCAAGCGAGAAAAGAATGGAAAAATACATTCAAAGTGTTAAGGGAAAAGCAATTTCAACCAAGAATACTGTACTGGGCAAGATTATCCTTCATATGGGAAGAAAAGACAAGAACATTGTCAGATAAACAAAACCTGAAAGAATTTACCAGCACCAGACCACAACAGAAGATAGATTAAGTACATGAGACTGAACTGGTGAAACAGCATTCTGTGACTTTTGACTAAAATATTGCTGCTTTTCTTCTAGGTTTTGTTGTCCGGTTTTAAGAGTTTTTGTCCGGTTTTGAGCTGTCAATAGGTTCATGTACCTACCATTTGAACGGAATACTAACCTGTTTCCAGGCTTTACGTTTTAAGCAAATTTCCTTACCAATTCAAAACTGCTTTTCTTGAAATTACCAGCTGAATCTGCTACTAAAAGTAGTTAGATTATTTAAGAAATTGTGTGATCGATAAAATGTGGGGGGAAAAGGAATGGAAGACAACTGTATACCCAGAGATAGAGTGAGAAGAGGGTGGGAAAGGGCAGAGGGTCAGACATAGGGGTGTGTGTGTGTCTGTGTGTGTGTGTGTAGTGTGAGAAGAGGGTGGGAAAGGGCAGAAGGTCAGACATAGGGGTGTGTGCGTGCACACACACACACACGCACACATACATATATATATCTGAAACTAGAAATGGAAAATTATTAATGATAACATGCATGATTAAGCCACTATGCAATATATTCTGGATGGGACGCTACACTTTGTATGCTGCGACGATGATTAGGGGATGAATGTCAATTAATTGATTTTAAAAAATGTTTCAGGAGGAAAAAAACACACAAAAACTATCTTTCTTGAAATTAAAAAAAAAAAAGTATATTTGATGACCACAGTAAGCTATATGGTCCCAGTTAGGTGCTACTTTATCATATGTTCATTCTACTCACTGAGGTTTGTGCCTAAAGTCAGACTTGTATTCATGGATATGTATCAGACTTGTATTCATGGATATGTATCTATCAGCTACGCTTGCTATTGGAAATATTTAGATTAATTAAGTTCATTAGCAAATCAATAAAATGGGGGGGAAAGGCGCAGAAAGCAACCATGGATACCAGAGACAGTGTAGGAGGAGGGTGGGAGACGGCAGAGGGTGAGAGATAGGGAACCAAGGATGCCCCAAAAAAGCAAAATATACAGGAAACAAGAAATATAAAATTATTTGTTGACAATAACACATATGTTGATGAGCTTGACTGAGCCAATATACAGTGTATTCTGGATGGGAAATCTCATTTTGTATGCTGTAATGATGTATAGTGAATGAATGTAAATAAATAAATTTAGGGACCAGCAGTTAGCGTAATGACTATGTCGCTGGACTCCCACATAGCCAAAGACGGTTCAAGTCCTGGATCCAGTGGCTTAAACTCACACTGGGCACATATGCATGCGTGCACAAAATCCTGAGAGGGGAATGGAGGAGAAGGGATTGCGGCATGGCCATCCCCCCTGGAGGGTGATTTCCCGCTTTCTGTCTCTTTCTGGCAAGCGCACACGCCCTATAGCAAAAAAACCTCTCCAAAAAAGGAAATAAATACGTAAATAAATAAATTTAAATTTAAAAAATAAAAAAAGAGAATCCCTTGAGATGTAACTCCTTAAAGCAGTAGTCCTTGATAGCCTTCATTGCCCTTATAAACAGACACACATACACATGAATGTGCAGATGAAGACGGCTTGGAATGCATGATATAGGAAAAAACTCTTGAGTCTTAGAAGGAAAAGGAAGAGAACATCATCAAAACTTCAGCTCTGGGACCTAGGAAATGTGGTTTCACAAAAAGGTTCTTAATAAATAGTTGTCAAATCATTATGGGTTATAAAAGTTCGTATTTCTCATTAGAAAAGTGAGAAATTTAACTGTAACAACTGCGCATGCAGAGTATCTACACATAACAGTCATCCAATAAATATGTGTTAACTGAACAAAGAGAGAAGCAGATGAAAGATATATGAAAATACTCTGGTGACCAAGACAGGCAAATCTTGGTGAAAATCTGGATGATACAAGGAAGAATGAAGGATACTACAAAGAAGTCAAGGACAAGAACCAGCAAATTCATCCCAGTGAAGCACTGCAACTAAAATATTAGACTAGAATCAATTTCATACAAAAGGTTCTTAGCCAAACAGTAGGACCTCATTATTCAGACTTAATCAACACACACGATATTGTAACTTGGTTTGAGGGTTAATAAAGTTTTATGTTTGAGGAGGAGAAATGGTAAAATAAAAATGCACTAACAGTTTTATAATATTTACGAGGTTAAAAAAAAAACTAAAATACTACCTTCATAATGTGTACTTCCTTCACATGATTACAAATAATACTAATATGTGAAATGTCAGTATGTAAATGAGTATTTATTTTAAATGAGTTGTTTTCGTTTAAAAAGGCACGACAGAAAGCCAGGTGGGGGTGCAGTGGTAATATGACAAGACTGACCCACATGGGAGGGCTCAGGATTTGTTTTCAGAGACCTCCTAAAATAAGACAGTCACATGTGTACCTATGATCCAGGGCTGGCTGATGCCTAGGTGAATTGTGGCACAAAGACCCTATTAGGGTACTTATCCTCCTGTCTATCTCACTCACTCTCACTCGCATTTTTTTTAATGGACTAGCAAAAATGCTTAATGGGTATACAGCTTTAATTCTGCAAGATTAAAAAAAAGGTCCAGAGATCTATTGTCGGACAATGTGAATGTACTTAATAGCACTCAACTATACACCTAAAAATGGTTAAGAGGTAAATTTCTCGTTACATGTTTTCTATTCCAATAATTTAAAAAGCAATAATAGGGACCAGCAGTTGGCATAATGGCTATGTCGCTGGACTCCTATATAGTTGACTGCGGTTCAAGTCCTGACCCAGTGGCTTAAACTCACGTCAGGCATGTGTGATGCGCGCCCAAGACCCCGAGAGGCGAATGGAGAAGGATTGCAGCGTGGCCATCCCTCCTGAGGGGGGTGATTTCTTGCTTTCCATCTCTACATCTCTCTCTCTTTCTAGCGACCACACATGCCCTATAGCAAAAACCTCTCCAAAAAAAAAAAGCAATAATAATAAGCTGGCAAAATCTCTGGTTAACAAATTACTAAGTTAACAATAATTATTATTCACCTAGCTTGAATGAATAAAAACCATATTGTTTAAAATCTTAACTTACTTTTCATTAATTCAGAACAACCTTCCTTCTATTACTTTAAATTCGATCACTATTATTATTGCTGGGATTCAGAAATTCAAGTCATAATAAACATTACTGTTCATGGGAGATAATAAAGATCATCACATGATATTATGATTCTTGTAATGCAGTTTGAGTCTGGGATACTGGTGTGCACTTACTATACTTTTTTATTTTTATTTTTTGGAGAGATTTTTGCTATAGGGTGCATGTACTCACCAGAGAGACACAGAGAGACAGAAAGTAAGAAATCACCCATGGGAGGATGGCCACACTGCAATCCCTTCTCCTCCATTCTCCATTTGGGACCGTGGGCACACACAAGCACACACACCCAGCATGAATTTTAAGCCACTGAGCCTGGGACTCAAACCACAGTCGAATACATGAGAGTCCAGCAACATAACCACTATGCCTCTGCTGGTTCCCCCCATAAACAATACTTCTAAAAAATAATCTTACTTAAAAGAAATTTTGTGAAAAAAATGGCCCCCAAAAGAAAGTCAATCCAACTCCAATGCTAGGCATGAAGAGAAAATAAAAATGTTTAAAAAAGCGATGTTTCGGGGACCAGCAGATGGTGTAATGGCTATATTGTTAGACTCTCATGTAGCCGATTGCAGTTCAAGTCCCAGACATGGTTGCTTAAATTCACGTCGGGAGCATGTGCATGCATGCCCAATATCCTAAGAGGAGAACGGAGAAGAGATTGCGGCATGGCCATCCCCCTGGGGAGTGATTTCTCATTTTCCATATCTCTGTCTTTCTGGTGAGTGCACATGCCCTCTAGCAAAAATCTCTTAAAAAAAAAAAAAAAAGTGATGTTTTGGGCAGGTGGCATGGTGTTCAAGGGTGCTGGACTCCCACATGGCCACCCACAGTTTGAGTCCAGGACCTGGTGGCTTATTTTCCCGCTGTCTCTCTCTTGCTCTTCCCCTCTCTGGTCAAATTAAAATTAATTGATTACTTATGTTTAAAGTGATGTTTCTTAGAACACATTATTTAATAGATTAAAGAAAGAAGTACTGGGGCCAGCTGGTGGCATGGTGGTTAAGGCAGCTGGATCTCACATGGCCAACTGTGCAGTTCAAGTACCACACACAGCAGCTTGAAAAGCCTGGTGGGCACATGTGCATACAGACCCAAAATCCCGAGAGGAGAATGCAAAAGAAACTGTGGCCTGTGGCATAGTCATCCCTCCTTGGGGGCGGGGGGTAATTTCTCACTTCTCTCTCTCTCTCTCTCTCTCTCTCTCTCTCTCTCCCCAGAACACATGCTCCCTATAGCAAAGTAAAAAAAAAGGATCAAATTCTGTAGTGATCTGGAAGACAACAGTACATACCACTGCCCAGCATAAAATAAAAAGGAATTTGGCAAATTGTTTTAGCAAGTGCTTCATTCAGATTTTTTTTTCAAGGTTTTTGCCACTGAGCATGTATACTCTCAAGAGAGATAGTGAGAGAAAAAATGAGAAATCACTCCCTGGAGGAATGGCCACACAGCAATCCCTTTTCCTCCATTTTTCTCCTGGGATTTTGGCCACACACACACACACACACACACGCCAAGCTACCAGGTCCAAGGCTCAAATTGTGGTTGGCCATGTGGCAGTTCATCAGCACCTTCACCACCATGCCACCTGCTGGCCCAAGAATTTATTTTACTAAGCCTAGTAACTGATTAAGTTCCATATTTATAGAATCGTTAAGGGCTTTTGAATAAGTCATTTTAAAATATTAGATCTATATTTTGCCAAATACTTTTATTGGATAAGTTACAAGATACGGTGGCATCTGTTGATTTAGAAACTTCAAAAGTTTCAAAATATATCCCTTAAAAATGCCAATATTAGGGCCAGCAGGTGATGTGGTAGCTGAGGTGCTGGATCCCACCTCGCTGACTGTGGCTCAAGTGCTAGACCCAGTGGCTTAAATAACATGTTGGGCATTCATGCTCAAAATCCCATGAGGAAAACGAGGAAGGATTGCAGTATGCACATCCCCCAGAGGGGTGCTTTCTTACCCTCCCTGTTTAAGTCTTTGTCTCTCACCAGTGATCACATGCGCCCTATGGCAAAACCCTTAAAAAAAAGAAAAAGTCAATATTAAATTTTATTATAATGAAATTCTCCCTTAAAGACTATGGTGTGACAGGATGGCAGAAGGGGAGCAGAAAAAAGAAAGGGAGTAGAAGAATGGCAGAACATTAATAACCACTGAAGCTGGGTACTGAATATATGGAAATTTACTATACTATTCTATCTACATTAATGTTTTAATATTCTTATGATAATTTAAAAAATAAGATTACAGAGGCCAGAGGGTAGCAGAGAAGTAATACAACAGGACTCATAATGAGATGTGTATAGTGTTGGTTACAGTTTCTGCTATGAATTTGCCAGAGGGTATGTGCACTCATGGGGTGGTGGTGAGGGGGAAAGAAAGCAACTCCCATAGGGAATGATCATGCCACCATTCCGTCTTCATTTCTCCTACCTTTTGAGATCTGGGGCACACACACATATACACACACACACCTGGTGTTTTTATTTCAAACCACCAGATCCAGGACACCACGTGAGATCCAGCTACTTTAACCATCAGGCCATGGACTAGCCCCATCTTCTTATTTCTTAAAACAAGTTAGTCATTGGGAACCAGCAGTTAGCGTAATGGCTATGTCGCTGGCCTCCCACGTAGTCGACCGCGGTTCGTGTCCCGGACCCGGTGGCTTAAAACTCACGCCAGGCGCGTGTGCGTGCGTGCCCAAGATCCCGAGAGGAGAATGGAGAAGGGATTGCGGCGTGACCATCCCCCCTGGGGGGTGATTTCTCGCTTTCTGTCTCTATGTCTCTCTCTGTCTGGCGAGCGCACGCGCCCTACAGTGAAAATCTCTCCAAAAAAAAAAAAACAAGTTAGTCATTTATAAACTGCTCATTTCTTTAGAGTATTATCCCCCTTAAGTAATAAAACATCAATAATTTCACCATTCCTCCATCCATGTTTTGTCATAAATTTGATGTCTGTTTTTGCTTCCGTTTTAACAAATTTATCTTGTTCTGTCTGGGGCTGGTTTCAAACTAGTATCTTCTTAGTGCCTCAAACTAGATCCTGTTCAGACATGTTATAGGAAGTTAGTATAAATTTATTTTGATGCAAAAAAAAATTGAAACCCATGCCTAGTTTCTTCATAATACACATTTTCTTTTTTTATGGAGGGGGGGGAGATCTTTTTCCTATAGGGTGTGTGCACTTGCCATAGAGACAGAAAAAGAGAGACAGAAAGCAAGAATTCACCTCCCAGGGGGAATGGTCATGCCACTATTCCTTCTCCTCCATTCTCCTCTGGGGATTTTGGGCATGCACACACACGCACCTGGTGTGAGTTTGAAGTCTCCGGGTCCAGGACTCAAACTGCAGTTGGCCATATGGGAGTCTAGCAATGTAACCAATTATACCATCTGCTGGTTCCCATAATACACATTTTCTTTTTTTTTTTAATAAAAAAATTGTATTTATTGGAAGCATTCAGAATGTCAACAAAACAGCTACAACTTTTTGTTGTTGTTACAATTATGGAGAGGTATTCAGGTAACAGAACAACAATTCTTTTGTATTAACTGCATCAGAGACAACTGAAGATGAAAAAACTACCATCCCTATATATAACTAATTTGTGCTGCTTTAAATTTCCATGCCAATTTACAACCCCTATACTATACCACACAAGGTTAGTGGCTACTGAAAATACTACCAGGACAGGGTTATCTAAAGACATTTGGTAGTGTGTTAACTATACAAAAAAAGACACTGTACAGTTTAAAAAATCTTATACAGTCTTACATTTCAATTTTTTTCTTTAAAAGGAATGGGTTGTGTACAGGGGATTAAATGCTGTATAGACAAGGAAAGAAAACTGCACTAGAACCAACTTATTAATCATTATCTTCATCCTCTTTATCTTCCCCTTCTTCCTCATCTTCTTCACCTTCCACATATTCCTCCTCCTCCTTTTTCTTGATCTTTTCAGCCTTGACAATTCCTTTTTTTGCTGTATCAGGCTTTCCTTCAGTTTGGTATGCAGCCTTGGTATCCTTTTCATGTTTTTCCTTCAGCTTAGCAGCCTTCTTTTCATAAGGCTGTTTACCAACTACAGCAGAGTTATTCCACATCTCTCCCAGTTTCTATGCAACATCACCAATGGATAGGCCAGGATGTTCTCCTTTGATTTTGGGGCAATATTCAGAACAAAACAAGAAGAAGGCCAAAGGAGGCCTCTTGGGCGCTTTGAGATCTTTGAACTTCTTTACTGTTTCCCCATTAGGAGGGATATAGGTTTTCATTTCTCTTTCATAATGGACCTTGTCTGCTTTTGCCATATCTTCGAACTTGCCATTCTCTTTAGCAGACTTGGTCTTCCACCTCTCTGAGCACTTCTTAGAAAACTCTGATAAGTTGACTGAAGCATCTAGGTTCTTCTTGTGCTCCTCCCAGCAACTTTGCACGAAGAATGCAAATGATGACATTTTCGTCTTGGCTTCTTAGGATCTCCTTTACCTATGTTTAGTTATCTTTCCTCTGCAAGGCATAGAGTCACCCAGTGCCCGTCCAGCTCTCAACTTACCCCGGCGCTGTCTCTATGGAGCTCAATGTACTGCAATCCATAATACACACTTTCTATGAAAAACAAGAATAGGGGCCAGCAGGTGGAGTGATTAAAGGCTACATTCCCACATGGCAAACTTGCTTGAGTCCTGGCTTGCTTTCTCACTTTCCCTATCTCTCTCTGGTCAAAATAAAAAAATAATGAGGATGATGAATAAAACGAAATAATTATTTTTTTTTAAAAATGAGAGCAACTTAGCACATACACATCGGGAAAACATATTTCTCTAGCAAACTACTCTCCAGCCATTTCAAAATACCTCACAGAACAAAATCTCAGTAAACTATGCCAATTTAGAGACAAGATATTAAAAACGTTTAACTAGGTCCTCTCTACTAACTTCTGAATATGCCCATACTTTGATTTACTGTAAAATTTGCATCATAGTGTTGTAAATTCATTAATTCTACTAAGTCCAAGATCAAACTTTCTTTTTCATCAAAGGACACTAGCTCCAATTTCTATGCTGCTGATTCACATATGATCAGTAACAGCCAGAACAAAAACAACATGGGGGCAGGGTCATCTCCCACAACCCATCTGTTTCCCTCTTTTGCTGGCCTGATTCTGCCTCATTTTTCCCCCACTCCACCCCTTTTTGGACTCCATGCCTTCTGCCCATGCAGAGCAACATATGTAACTAAAGGAAACAGCATAAAATGTGTCAGAGAAATGAAAAAGCTAAGACAGACAGCTGATAACTCTAAAAGGTACTAGCAGAATTCTTCATTATGGCCTAAGAGGAAGAGTTGGTCTCATGCATCCAAATAATACAGTTCTTCTGAAAATAGTACTGGAAGGCCAGGCAGTGGTGCAGATGTAATGCAAGTGGACCACCATATGAAAGGTTTTAGGTTTATCTCCTAGGACCACCATGAAGACATTGGTCTCACATGTATGTACCTGTGATCCAGGTCAAATGAAACAAGGTGAATCATTTCTGAAAGACCTATTAGGGATACTTATCTCTTAGGGGTGCTTCTCTCCCCCTCTCTCCCTCTTACAGAAGAAACAAACTTTAAAACATTTTTTTAAAAAAGAAAATAATAGTCCACAAAACTGTTAGATATAAAAATTGCTTTTAATCAATTTTCTTCTAGCTGGACATGTTTTTAGTTTTATTTTTCTTGACTAATTTATTTATTTTTACTTATTTTTAAGAGGTTTATGCCTAGGGGGACATGCACTCACCAGAGAGAGAGAGAGACAGTGAGAGGGAAAGTGAGAAATTACCCCCCCCACAGGGATGGCCATACCATAATCCCTTCTACTCCATTCTCCTCCCAGGATCTTGGACACGCACACACAAGCACCCACCGTGAGTTTTAAGCCACTGGGTCCAGGATTTGAACTACAGTTGGCAATGCAGAAGTACAGCAACGTAACCACTACACCATCTGCTGGCCCCTCTTGAATTATTTATTTTTTTAATTTATTCATTCTCTACATTAATTCACTATACACCATCACAACACACAAATGAATTTTCCATCCAAAATACACTGTGCATTGGCTCAATCAAGCACATCAACATACATGTTCTCAGCAAATAATTTTCCAATTCTTATGTCCTGCATACCTTGCCTTTTGTTTTGCCATCCCTGATTCCCCATCCCCCACCCTCTGCCATGTCCCATCCTCCTCCCACATTGTCCCTG
>NW_006159782.1:2344713-2345128 GCF_000334495.1 Tupaia belangeri chinensis | reverse complement strand
GCCCGCATCGGCGGGCGGGGGCCACACCCAGCGCGAGAGAGGCAGCGGGGGCCGGGCGGCCCGGGCTGCGGAACGCGGAACAGAGTCCGGGCTGCGCAGGCCCGGCAGCGCAGTTGAATTATTTTTAACATAGTAGATAAATCAAATCTTACAAACTCTTACTGTCTGAGCAGATGTGTGCATGCATGTATAATCTGACAGGTATGTAATTTGACATAAAGGAATGTAAATCAATGTATTTCCAGATACTATATATGTACTAAGTACTACCCTAGATCCTACAGAAGAGACTAGGGAAAACATCAAGTCTTGCTTGGCTAGCTAAAAGCCCTTAAGTGTCACTACAATCTCCAACATTTTCAGATATCTTAAAAACCCAAGACTTCTAGAGATGGTAAAGAAAGGGGGCATTCCT